>NW_017804209.1:637275-682084 GCF_001625305.1 Branchiostoma belcheri
TAGACCTTCGTCATCATCGACAACCCTTAGCATGATTGGTTTAGGTAGTAAATGTTGGAACACTGTGGAGACAGTTAGTGCCGTCTCTTGGGTGGATTTTGTTATCGCTATGGATGTACTGGTCGGGATAATCAGAATTAACTTTAATTGCCGTTATCGCTATGGATCTGCGTGTTTTGCAAACTAGTCGGGCTATTCAGAAGAATTAACCATAATTGTCGGATAATAGCAGTTTTAATACACCATATCTATATATTTTTCTAGGCATATGTGCTGCCGTAAGACCATGGACAAGGAAGCTAACGAGGTGACACAGTCACAGTAGTTAGTAGGGGTAGGGCTTAAGTTTAATAGTAGTTTAGGGTTTTTCTAATTATAAGTATATGTACCTCCATCAAATTCCTAGCTAATCCAATTAACTTTGGAATGATCGACAGCACAGCCAGTGGGTGTTCGTCTCGACTCTGTTTTATTCCATCTGAGAACACGGTACAATAAAAATCACGTATTTGGAGATACTCCACTGTTTAGGACGGAATGTACGGGATTCTGGTTTAGCATCGGGCCATAGCAAACGTCGAAAACATACTAATACGTAAAATGGAAACATTGAACGACATATATATACTCTGGTCCCTTCAACGTGTAACGGATATACTTACACAAATAGAACTGTCTTTGCACACTTGCGGTTAAAACATCTAAGACCACAACAATTTTGTGATTCGGAATTGATTGTCTTACTGATCATTTATACATGTACTCCCCTGTGGTATCATGAAAATTTAACGATTGATAATATCGCCATGGAGCAAACAAAACCACTAAGGACACACAATGGAATTTAAAAACTTTTGCCAAAACATACACAAAAGGAAAGAAAATCACATATTGTTGTAACCAGCATATTTACAGATATTTAACTGCCTTATGTATACTCCTCAGTCAAAACAAAAGACTACAGGAAAAGAAAAAAAGAATAAAAAGAAAAATCAAAAGGTAACACAAAGTAAGCTATCATATCAACTGGCATATTTACACAAATTAAACTTTTTTTGTTCTCAATTGTTAAAACATTTGAAACTTACTTTTCAAATTTCTTTGATACTAATCACCCAGATTTTCCTAAAATAAAACGGGAATTCACGATCATGAATACAAAATCGCCGTCGACACAGCAGTTACACATTGGTAAGAATCAAACTGAAACAATAACCATCAAATTCATAACATTTTTGCTAAAAACGAGAAACGAACACAAAGCAATATCTCATAGTAGCCAACGCTTTTACCGTGTTTACCTTACAAGAATATCAAATTTAACTTCATCAGACAAAAAACTATATTATTTAAAGGATAAATGTACTTTCGAACATCAAACTCTCTTTACATTTTACATATTTTACGATCACCTTCCAATAAGTATACATGTACAAGAAGGCACAGGACATTTATACGGTACTAACTACTTTGGTCTTAAATGTTTAAGATATCCATTGCAGTTTTTTAGGGCTTGGAAACCAGAATTTTCAAAGTCAAGAAGTCAATATTCTAGTCATTTATCCCCATAGTGAGTTGGATCCACACTATCCTAATGTATTTTGACCCTCATGGAGTAAAAATTCCAAACATTTTGACGGAAAACGATTACTGGTAGGACCTGGATTGATTCTTAGGGGTACCACATAGAAAATAGGGGTGATCTTGAGGCTTGTTTCTGCAGTTTTAAATGCCCAAAGTTTGAAATACTGATTCAAATATGCTAATGTGTGTCAATATCATAAAGATTGCCTTATTCAGAATATTTCTAGTTTTGCGGCCCTAAAATTGCATTGAATGCCTTAATAATTCCTATGTAATTCCTACATAATCACTGCACATAGACGCCCCCGAATAGCCCCATGGCTACACTATGTTCCTTGGCTTTTAGTCTCAGCTCGGCGATACTGGACGTTCGCCTGTCCGATTCCGGACTGGGGAAGAACTGTCCAGCTGACGTGGTCATGTGACTCGGGTACGTGTCCTCATTGGTTGTTGGTGGTGAGGCGGAGGTCAGGTAGGAGTGCGCCTGCGTGGCCACGCCCATGAAGCTGGCGGGGTTGGACTGGGGGGCCATGCAGGACGCGTTAGTCGTGGTGGTCCACTGGGCGGGCTGCGCCTGGAACAAGAGGCATATATTAGCATGATGAACATTGCAAAGGATAACAGATATATCAAGCATGCAGGAGGCGTTAGTGGTGGTGGTCCACTGGGCAGGCTGCGCCTGGGGACGATGTAAAAAAACAAAATGAATACCTTTGGATCTTGGCATCATTGCAAAGCTATTACAATTAGTATTCTTTTGTTGACCTGTATTTAACCATTATGTACGCATATGTACGATAAACGTCTGACCGTTTCCAAAATCACAGACAGTTGTTTGAGGAACTGTTTTTGGCAATAAAGGTCTTCGTTTATTAAATGGCATTTCATTATGATCTAATGGTATTTGGATAAGTCAAGGAGCTTCAAACAGAAGCTCATTGGATCTGTCAACCATTTGTTCGCCTAACTTGCACGCTACTAAGACGGGTTGCAGTCCACGACGGGGCGTTAAGCTGCATGGATCCACTGTTCATTAGACTTGATGAAAAGAGCTGGATCAATTTCCTGGCACTAGGAACTTGTACTTGCGCTGTACATTGCGTCTGTCTTCTCTGGTCTCAACTAGTGGATGAGTAGCTAAACTGTTCGTTGGTCTCATTAAGCTTAAACTGGTTCGAGATCACCTGATTATTTTCTAAACGTTTTATAAGGGGTTCTGTTACATCTCTGAATAATTTTATCAGGTTGCTGAATTACCAACCTGAATGATTGAGTGGCAAAGTTCTTTGTTCAGAACCACTTGTTTAACAAGAGCAGACATTTCGATGACCTTCTGTCAGCTTCATCAAGGCAATCTTCAAAGAGGAATTGCCCTGATGAGGACGTCCGATGGTCATCGAAACTGATAGCCTGGGTGCCATCCGATTTGAGACGGCAACGCCGATTTTTCAGGCTACCTAACTGAGGAGGCTGTGGTATAATTTCCTTGGGGGCGTGTTGGCCCTGGAGCAGAGGAGCTGGCCTATGTAGGTCCTGGGAAGAGTCTGGCACCCAGGCTATGTGTTGTCTTACTGAAACGTCTTGTAAGACGCCGTGTCTCGTCTTGACGCACCTGTGTGTACCCGTTCTGCCTCTGTCCCATGGTGATGTCGTACGGATCCGCGCCGAGCGCCACCTGGCGGATTCCGGCCATCTGCTGGAACCGCTCCTTCTTCCGCCACTTGGCGCGCCGGTTCTGGAACCACACCTGGACGGGCACACACGAAAGAACGATTTAATCACACAGATGTATATGACGTTGTCAACATGTCAAGTGTGATGGGATACATATAATAGCATTGAGGCAGTCCCATAAGGTAGAGCGTGGGTGCATGCGTGGATACCCTGGGAGCCAGACTAGTATCGGGCCGGTAGCCGTTTTCCTTCGGCAGCCAAGAGCCCTTTGCCCGCTTATCTAAATTACCGGCACGGAGGAGTTGAGCCCAGGAGAATTTGTCCGGCCCTAGAACTAGTGGGTTGAAGACAGTCGGGGCCAGGACTTGAGAGACAAAGGTTCGGTTGGCGTGTGTGCTAGGTTAGGAGACTTGGATTTAACAGTTTTGGAGACCGGAGCAGTCTCTACACACCTTCACGTCCTAAATGATATATCTTTTAATGACTGACTTGATATTAGCCTTTCTTTCGATTTCTTTTTTTTTTCTGTGACGCATTTCAGACATTTCTGGGACACACCCTGGGTGTCTTCCTATACAGTTTCCCAGCGGGGCTTCCGTCTTTGATGAGGGAGTGAGTATTCTGGAGACGGTCTGAACATTTTTAGCCGAACTCTTCTGTTTTGGGCCCGGTACATCTATCATCCCGCGGCATGACTATACTATGACTGACGTGCAGATTTTTCCCCCGGGTCCCCCCTCAGGTCCGACATGTGGCGGTGCGACATCGCGGTGCCACCAGTGACATGTTCCCCGCCCCTCCTGCCGAGACACCGCCGGGTATAGAGCCGCCGTGACCAAACCGGTTAACTCTCCGGGCAGATAGCAGAACTCTATCTTTTCTCACTGCAGATGTGGTACTGATAGCCTAGAACAACACACACAAACGCACGTACATACATACAGGCGAGCGCACGCTAGCCTGGCAATAGCCGCCGTGACCAAACCGGTTAACTCTTCGGGCAGATAGCAGAACTCTATCTCATCGCAGATGTGTTAAACTAGCACAACACAATGGAACAAACACACGCACGTACACACATGCATGCACGTACACAGACACATACACACACACACACACGTGAACGCGCCGCGCAAACACACACACACGCACACACACACACGCACACACACACACACACACGTGAACGCGCCGCACACACACACACACACACGCACACACACACGCACACACACACACACACACACACACACACACACACACACACACACACACACACAAAAACAAACACACATCGCGAAGCAAGCAAAAGGACTTGCAGCAACTAGTTGATAAGAGATAAGCGATTACGCGCCGACGGAGCGCTTTGGGGGTGTTAACTACCGAATCATGACTAAAACAGTACAAGCTTGAGAGATACCATGGTTTATAGAAGACGTTTTTCTTGTCATTTATCTACAAAACGTTTGATATTCAAAACCATTTGGCAACAAAAGTGGAAGTACAGTACACTATTAGACGCGAAGTTAATGAGACTTTCATGAGATTTCAAAGTCAAAACTACTTCAAAGCAAGTCTTGTTTTTATTTTACGCAACAGTTGGAGAAAATGGCTGTTTTCAGTGCACCCGATACAGCATTTAAACCGGGGAAGTAACAAGTGCAATTGGCGTGGCCACGGCGATGGCAAAAACACTTGGCGACCTCCGGGAAGTTGATAGCCTGGATGCCAGACCCATAGCATGACATAAGTTGATGCAATCCATAGCTTCCAAAACTAATGTTACATTACCCAATTCCAAGGACCCAATTCAAAACCAGATTCTTCAATATGCTCCTTACATGCCCTACTCAGATATCACTCAGTGTACGTTGGAAAATTTATGAGTCACTACAAAAGCGACGCCATATTGTAAATAACAGACATATCTCCTGAATTACAGAATGTATGATACTCTCGTTAAGAAAACACAATAGATCAGGTTTAGTATCACTATAGTTGAGCAATAAAGTTGATTGATTGATTGATTGATTGATTGATTGCTTAATATCACGCCAGCAATGGTAATCCTAGGACCGAGGAGCTGGCCTGTGTAAACCCTGGAAACAGTCTGGCGTCGGGTGCGGCAAACTGTTCTCTCCAGCGGACCAACTCTCCTGACATGCTATTTCTCCATTTGGCCGATTTCTACTCTTTCTTGCCGCCTCCCGAAGCCTGGTAGAGGCTAGCAATTTCTACTCTTTCCAGCCGCCTCCCGAAGCCTGATAGAGGCTACTCAGCAGTGGCAAAACACTTGGCAAAACACTTGGCGAAGTTGTTATTGAAATCTCCGGGAGCGCAGACAAACGGAAACGCCCCTGTGCTCCCGCCAGACGCGCCACTTCCCTCTCTTTGCGTTTGGTGGTGACCCCGAACGGCGGCGCGCCCCCCTCCCACCGCGCCTCCTCCAAACTTTCCCGCCCTTCGGACCGCACGACCGGGCCGCTGACGCCAGCGCAACGGGAGGGGGATTCCCGCACACATGGGCCCCGTCTGCGAGGGACGGGTAGCCGCTACCAGGCTTCGGGAGGCGACTGGAAAGAGTAGAAATAGGAAAAATAGAGAGATAACATGCCAGGGGAGTTTGGTCGAAGAGATAACAGTTTTTCGGGAGCGGCAAACTGTTCTATCCTCGACCAAACTCCCTTGACCTGCTCTCAAGCATCTCTCTCTGTTGGCCGGTTTCCACTCTTTCCAGCCGCCTCCCGAAACCTGGTAGAGGCTAATAATTGCCCAAATAGAGAGATAACACTGGCATGCCAGGGGAGTTGGTCCGCTAGAGAGTACAGTTTGCCTCACCCAATATGTACTGTGTTAGTGTAGCGGTACGAACCAACTCCCCTGGCATGTTATCTCTCTATTTGGCCAATTCCTACTCTTTTCACCCGCCACCCGAAGCCTGGTAGAGGCTATGCGCCTCCAACAACATCTTAGGACTGCAGCAACGTCTTGAAGTCGGGAGAAATCACGCACCTGCTTCTCAAGATGTCTCAGAATCATGCCCAGAACCTCCGAGGAGACTTCTCGCCAAGGTCACGCCCGGGACGCGTTGGGATAGGAAGAGGATATGTTTCTGTTGGAATTTTCCACCAGATTTTTCACATTCCCAAAACCCTGACGAACTATATTTTCAAAATAATAATAATAATAATAATATAAATACGCAAAAATTGTCGATAATATAATGCCTACAGGTAGAAATTCCTATTCCATTGTTACAATAAAATCATACGCAAAATTGTCTGCCTATAGGTAGAAATTCAAACCCACTTAAAAATCGTCAAACTCCTTAAAAAAAACGTCTTCGAATCTAATCGATCAACTTTCGATAGACGATTTCCGTGTCCTTGCTTCTGTCATAGAACGGACAACCCATGGATTGCAAAGTGTACTTCCATGACCCGCTAAAAATTACTATTCTTTAGTCATTTTGGCCAAATCTACGATTTTTCCGACAACCCATTGGAGTCTGGTATTGGAGTCTGCTACCTAGAAACTACGGAAACTCCACACGTATGACAGAAAAGGAATCTGTGACAGTCATCTCTGCCACCGCTCCAAACCCTTTTCCTGTTCCGACCGTGAAGTTGGCACGCGCCGTCACCACTGGACGGAATCCCGGGCACGGCAGGCGTGTACCGAAGTTTTGTTTCCAACTTCAAGGTTGCCGCTTTCGTCAACGTACGTCAAGGTTGGAACAAACATGGCGAACCGCACGCACACATACATCACATCATTGCGGATTTTATATCACAAGCCGAGGCTGGAGATCAAGGGAACAATGATATAGTCATATACACGTAGTAGCGATGTCACGTTTACTACTTTTCAAGGACTACAACCAACGTAGACAAAAGATGACATACAAGTACGTTATAATCATCTAGTTGATCAACTTAATAATAAAATAGAGTGTGACTGTCCATGATCATAAAAAAAAAATTATCCATATTAAACTGGGGCCGGTGGGAGCTAATCTGGAGCCATCTAGGATTTTGGGATGGTCCATGTTAAAATTGAGCACAAGGAATATTGCAGATCAGCTGATCTTCCCGTGGCTCCGTGACAACATGGTGCCTGTCTGTCAAGAACAGATCCAGAAGCAATTCTGCCAATTTGATACTTCCCTGCCAATATGATACTGTCTTGCCAATTAATCTTCAATAAATACTGTCTTTGCAGCCACCAAAAGATCTGCTGTGAGATCAGTTCCCGGCCCATCCCCTCGCTGTCCGCCTCGTGTCTTCCCGCCAGACGGGGGCAGATCAAAGCGGCGGGCCGGCCGGAGAGGAGAGGAGAAGTGCCGCGGAAGTGCCGCGTGAGCTGCGGGGGAGGCGGGCGGACGGGGCGGGAAATGGACTGCCCGACACCTCATCAACTTCACATCACGGCCTAGCCTTTATCAGGCTTCAGGAGGTGGACGGAACGGGCGGGAAATGGAGTCTCTGACAATTCATAGCTTTAATATAGCCTCTATCAGGCTTCGTGAGGAGGCTGAACACTTCATCAACATCACATCACGGCCTAGCCTCTACCAGGCTTCGGGAGGCGGCTGGACACCTCATCATCACATCACGGCCTAGCCTCTACCTACCCTGGATGCCAAACTAGTATCGGGCCGTTAGCCGTTTTCCTTCGGCAGCAAAGAGCCCTTCGCCCGCCTATCTAAATTACTGCTACGGGGGAGTTGAGCCCGAGGGGTTTGTCCAGCCAAAATCCCCCCACCCCCGCACCAGCGGGCGAAGGGCTCTTGCGGCCCGGAAAACGAGTTCTGGCTTCCAGGGTAAGCCTCTACCAGGCTTTGGATCCTCTACCAGGCTTCGGGAGGCGGCTGGAAAGAGTAGAAATTGGCAAGAAAAAAAGATAACATGCTGAAGGAGTTGGTCCGCTAGAGAGTACAGGTTATCTCTCTATTTGGCCAATTTCTACTCTTTTCAGCCGCCTCCCGAAGCCTGGTAGAGGCTAATCACGGATAGGGCGGGAAATAGACTTCTGACACCTCATCAACATCACATCACAGCCAGCGGGGGGCAGGGCCAAGCAGACGTGGGGTGGAAGAACCTCTCAAAACTGCCAAAGATCATTCGGGAGAGGGAGGGCGATGTTGACAGGTGGTCAATTGAAACAAATTCATCATCATCATCATCATCATTATTATGATTAGAAACAAATTATCCAATACAAATTACCTAATATTTTTCCATTCTTGCAAGACCACCAAATGCGGTCACAACAGCCAGTTTTGTCCCTACACAGACGTTGTTTATAGTACAGGTTTGACAAAGGACGTTTCTACAAGACAAGATGAAAGCTCCTAAATCCTAAACAGGTCTTTTCTCCCAGTTGACTTGCCGACGTGCTTTCCTAACGAAAATGTCACAAAATTTACAGGATTGGCAAAGACGATCTCGTAAGGCACCGAAACTCCGAAAGCCACTGTGCAAGAAGAGAGCAGAGACAGAAAAGAAAACGTGTTTCTCCCAATCACTGTGTACTTGAATCCAGTTTGTCTCTTGTCTGGATCATAAAGATTCAACTGGATTCCTATGTGCAGGAAATTGTCCTTTACGTCCCAGACATGTTTTATACCAGCCCTAACGTCCCAGGAACCGCCTGGAAAAGTTTGTCGTTAGGACCAGCCACTTGAGAGCGCCCATCTAGAATAACAGTTTATAATTTGTCTCTACCAGACTAACTACACTGGCTAAATATATAGGAGAATAATTGCCAGGGGAGTTTGGCCGCCTTGTAGAAAAGCCTGTTGGAGGCTACCAACGATAAAACTTCTCCTGAAAAAGTTTGTCTGTCGTTAGGACGAGCCACTTGAGAGCGCCCATCTAGAATAACAGTTTATAATTTGTCTTGTGCCGGGGCGGACCTGCGGGGCTCCCCGTGGAGACCGTGGCTCCAGTGACGGGAGATGATTTGTCTCAAATCTCATTAACTTCTGGTCACCAGATGGTGGGAAGTGCTGAGGACTCGGCTCGGAGCAGATGCTGGGTACTAGGGAAACTGTAGCCTCCACCAGGCCTTTCTACGGGAATACGGATCGTAGAATTCGGCAAAAAAAAGAGAGTAAAATTGGCCAAGGGAGTCCGGTCGCGGGGACTCCCCCGGAGGTACTAGTAGTTTCTATCCCTGCGCGGCCAGTCAAACCCCAAGACGGCCAAACTCCCCTGGCAAATATTCTCCTATATCATATATAGCCAGCGTAGTGAGTCTGGTACCGTAGAGACTACTAGTATATTACCAGACTTCGGGAGGCGGCTGGAAAGACTAGAAATCGGTCAAATAGAGAGATAGCATTCCGGGGGAGTTGGTCCGCTATAGAGTATATTTTTCAAACTGTTCTCACCAGCAGAACAACTCTTCGCAACGTTTTCTGAGTCAGCCGGGACTCTTCCCTGAAACGTAACTATTTCCTAAAGTATCGATCTCTTATACGAGAAAGTTCGCCATAGACAGGGAGGATCTGAGGCAAGTTGTTCCACAGAACAAGATATAAACGGGTTCTTTTTAGTTTAGGTTCATTCATTTGCCCTATAGTGCCCTGACTTTGCGCGATGATCTTAAGTTAAAACTAAACTCTTTCTATATGCTATGCTCATAAAATGCCATTTATTAAAGAAAAAAAGACAAAATAATCACCGATTCTGAACAGTACATGACATGATTCAGACGACCTTCCTCTTTTTCTAGGAAACTCAGGAACTTGAGGAAGCCGTTCAAGACCGTCAGTTGGATCCCAGCCAAGAGACAACCATAGCTTTCAGATGAGGGCATGAGGCGACCATAATTCTGAGCTGGTCGCGTGAGAAAGGTTCATACAATCTGCAGTAAAAAACGTGGTGCCGTGAAAACTCCGCGGGGGAGACAGGAGACAGGTCAACAGAAGCACGTGCGAGTCATTCAGCACAAGGTATGTCGTTTGGGCAGCATTACATAACTTTGAAATGGAAGAAAAAAAACATGAAGTCAATAGTGCGGAGAAATATTAGCAACCGACAAATTCAAATTTAACAGATTTCCCACACTAAAAACAATGACGGTGTTTAACGCCAGGGGGTCTAAATATCAAGACAGCACATCGATATCTAAAGCCTTCTTGAATCATTGTGTTTACAGACAGACACACACACACGCACGCGCGCACGCGCGCGCACGCACACACACATGCACAAACACACAAACACAAACGCTACGGAAAACATAACTTTTTTCGTGAAGGTAAAAGTCAACAAAACATAACTGTACCAACTTTTCTTTTTTTTTTCTACAGGAAGACTATATAATCCTCTAAAGCCCAAAGTTCCTCCGGGCGAAGCAGAAATATTTCAAGTTCCACCAAGTTGGCAGCGGCCCGGCAGCCTAGCCTCCGTATCAGGCTTATAGAACTGGGGATTTGGTGGTCTTCGGCTGTTTTCTGATTAGACCAGTTTTAAAAACGGGGGTAATTCAACCAGGCCGGCTATGTTGTCTATATGCAATCAGAAAATAGCATATAAAAGCTCCCAGAGACCCTGAAGACCCCCAAACCGCCCAGTTTTTGGCATGCTTTGGAGGCTAGCGGTTGTAGGGTATCGGCAGCCGACACATCAGTAAGGGAGCCGCCCGGCGCATTCCTGCAGAAATGGGGTCACGATCGGTCATTATCGCCGATATTTCCCCAGTGGAAGCGGGGCGTTCTCGCGTTACTTACGGGTCTCGATATGAACTTGTTTCGTGGCCGTCCCAAAAGTGTGCTCTCTTTGTTGTTAGGGTTGTATATTTTAGGCGTTTTGGTGGGCTTTCTACGCAGCTACATTGACAGCTTTTCATATTCCTTGGTATATTATAAAGCCATTAAAGGCCCATTGAAGAAGAACTGACAAATTAGAAAGACGACGAACCGCCTTTAAAACGTCCAAAACAAACCTTATCTGCACTTGGAGAGCAGCAAAAGTGCACAAATGAGCGAGGGATGATTCGATTGTCCCAAGCTGATTTTGTTGAAAGGATGTCTATAACTGTATCTGTATCTGTATAGCCGATATAACCTCCCTTCGGGGTAACACACCAGCTTCGCAGGCACGCGGCGCGGCGGCAGCTAGATACATCACACCGAACGACTTGTTACACTCAACCTTTTCACATTTACTTGCAAGATTTGTGCATAGGTAGGCGCTGCAATATAATAAAGGGAGAATATTTTGATAATAAAAGTATAATGACCCAACAACTTGAAGGGAAGGCGTTTATTTGAACGGTAACTGTCAGTGAATAGCACCCAAATTAACGCCCCCTCCTGTCACAGTTTTACAGTTAACAGTGTTAGTAGGATGTACAGACAATCTTATAAGCATTTCGGTGCCAACTGCTGTCTTTTTATCTGTGAGAAAATCTACTCTACAAACCCCGATCTTCCTTTGGGACGAGAAACATTCCAAGTCAGGAGTTAACGGTTGAGAGTTGTGTTAGGTGAACTTCCACGGGAACTTTGTCAGCTGCGAGACGTTGTAGTGTTAGTAACAGTAGCGGTGCCCACAACAGTGACGTGATACGCTGTGGGGAGGACTAGACTTCAGAGTTCAGACCTTCCCCAAGGAAAATGCTGTTCTCATACCACAGTAGCCTCGGTGACAGACACTTTGGAGTTTTTCTTTCTTTTCTAACGAACAAGTGTCAGGACATTGTCAGCTCAGAGGCTTTGTACTGTTTTCGGAGTTCCCAACAACAGAGTCAGAGAGACCCGATCCCGACCATACTAGCTATACTGGTGACAGACACGCTGGGTCCTTAGGAAAGCCTGATGGAGGCTAGCAGAAAGCTGCAGCGTTGTTGTGTTTACCTAGCTTCATTGATGCCTTAGGACTTTTTGTCAGCTCCGAGGCTTTGTACAGTTTTCAGACATAGAGTTTTCCACAACACAGAGAGAACCGATCCCGACCTAGCCTGGATGCCAGACCCAAAGCACACTGGACACAAAATATCTCAGTGTGCTAGGCTCACTGACATATTTGTGTCCAGTGTGCTATGGGTCTGGAACCCAGGCTAATCCCGACCATACTCCCCGTCCTGGTGACGCACAAGCCAAGCCCTTAGGAAAGCCTAGTGGATGCTAGTAGCGTTGTTGTGCCGATCCACAAGCCGGGTCCTTAGCAAAGCCTGGTGGATGCTAGGAGTAGGAGAAAGCTGCAGTGTTGTCCGGAGGCTTTGCACTGTTTTCAGAGTTCCCCACAACACAGAGAGAACCGATCCGGCCCATACTCCCCGTCCTGCCGATGGACAAGCCGAGTCCTTATCTTATCACCGCCCGACCCTGACCTGCCGATAACAGGTCTGATTACCCGGAATAACAGAAAAGGTTCAAAAGTGCAAACTCCTCTCAGAGGTGTCGGAATACCCGGGCATATAAACAGGCTACAGGGAGGTGCCAAGTGTGCGCAGTAGCTTTCCGTAGTAGATAGACACAGACCGGCTTGTTTGGAAAAAAATTCTGCAGCATGTTTCAGACAACGGTTATTCTCAGTCAACGTCAAAGTACCGATTATCCGAGACCAATTACTACTCAATTGACACTCTCTCTTTTTAACATTTTGAATCATGCCACCATTTGACTGCACTTCGGCGCAAGGACTGAGATTACCTCACTGGCCACCTCTAGTAGTCTCTACGTGCTGACAGAAAAATGCTAACATATCTTTTACAGTCCATCTTCTTCTTTTGGTATCTTCAACTGAGAACAAATACTGCATAATGCTTTCAAGTACATGTAGTTGCCATTTGCCAACCACGTAGCCGAGGCACCCCTACTCTTTAAATGTCTTTTAGTGAACTATTTATTGCATTCAAAGTGTACTCCTATGGCCGGATATCGTCCTCTGGTGTACCATTCAGTATTTTGCCAATTTCTACCACAGCTGTATCTCCAGCACCCTTTTGAGTCTGGTAGAGATTGTACGTGCAGCAGTTTGACACCCGAGGTGAGGGTCCCCCCAACATGTACGTATTGAGTTCAGATATATCCGGTCTTGGGGACGTTTCTGATGACTTCTGCCACGTGATAAAATAAACGCTGCTCACCTGCACCCCGGCCTCTGTACATGTGAGAACCTCCGAGTTCTCTCTCATACACACCATGTACCAGCAGATGGACAGAAACCTGTATTTCCTTACATGATTACACAAATAGTGAAATACAGCTGCTACTAGTACATAATTTACTAATCTCCAAGCAGATCCCTCTCGGTGGCAAAAAGACAGTATTGGCCAGGCAGTATCCATTGGCCAGAGAAGATCTGCGGCCACCGACGGGGGTACCGACAATAAAAACGGCCATACATAAAAAGCTAACGATCATTCCCCCACAACCTCTGCTTGGAGAGTAATAATTTACTGCTACTTTAAACTTTTTCCCGTTTAATTTGATATTATGCGATATTATGTAGAACTTCAACCATTTCAAACATCGTTGTTTTACACATTTTCTTGCTTTGTAAGCCTACCTGGGTTCAAAATGACGTTTAGGGATTAAAAGATCAACGTCGCTACGCCACAAAAACGTCTTGAAAAACTGCCCACTCCTCTGCGCAACTTATTCTCGAGCTGCGCTGAGTTGCCGACAAGGTGAAATATCGACGCTAATAAGTTATCGAAAATGACAATGTAGATGAGAAAATTTAAATAATTTGTATTTTCTGTTACGTTTTGGCGCAAAAATCTTGCCTGGACGCGCTGAAGTGTGAAATTAGGTGCTCGAAAAAACTTACCTTTGGCGGACTCTAAACAGACAGACATACAAACAAACAAACAAAGTCTCTGACCTGCACCCTGGCCTCCGTGAGGTCCGCCCTGAGAGCCAGCTGTTCGCGCATGTACACATCCGGGTAATGTGTCTTCTGGAACACGCGTTCCATCTCCTCCAGCTGGAAGCTACGTCAGCACAAAAACAACATGGGGGCGGGTCAGAATAAAAACGGCGGAAGGTTGCGTAGATGATTCACGTAGAAGGTTACGTAATGCACAATAAATCTAGCAATTACTGGACACCAGTATTTTAATTTTCAATTAAAGAAAGAAATTTTGCGTATGTAATACAACTTTTACAAAGCAAAAAACTGAATGAGTTGGGCGTTTGAGATTATCCACTACTAACTTTTATAGGTGACTGAGAATGAGTCTGAAGACACGTAATACCTTGATTTGTTCAGTAACTCAGTTACATATTGATCCAGACACACGTTTATAAAACAGATTGCCCTTGTAGTACAATGCTAAACTTGCTTCAGTTCATTCTTAGTCACTGACGGCAGACCTTAGAAGCTATCTGGTAAAAGCCTGACTTATGAAACCTTCAAACGTTGATTGAGTCTCATTACGTAATACGTTTACCTGAAATTATATAATTTTCGGTCAAGGTTTTGAAGGATCCTTCACTTAAGACTTTTACTCGCTCATGTCTGCAACATTACAAGTTTAAAGATTACTTTAAACATCTACTAGTGAATTCTTTCATCAGTGACAACTTGGAAGGATAAGGATACTAACCTCCAAATTTTCGATGGCTATCAGTCCATCTTGTTCACGGAGTTGACTGATAGCCATCGAAAATTTGGAGGTTAGTATCCTTATCCTTCCAAGTTGTCACTGATGAAAGAATTCACTAGGAACTGCATCTTTACGTGACAAATGAATCTCTTCAACGATAATTTAAACATGTTTGGGCTTGCGGACCTTCAGCCGTGCTAACAACCCACCTGGTAAAAGTGGTCCTGTTCCTGCGCTTCTTCTTCTTGTCCCCGGCGGCGTGAGAGGAGCTCTCCTCCGAGGAGTCGTCCCCGGGCTCCCGGTCCCGGCCGGGCGAGGCGGGGTCTGCCGGCTTCGGGTCGGCGCTGGTCAGGGGGACCCTGTTCTCGTCGTCACTGGTGGAGTGATGGCCGTCATCTGGGTAAGTGGGAGGGAAATACAGGTTAGTTAGAATCGGCAAAGGTGGCCTTGTGCAAGTTATGGTTAGGTTATAGCCTGGGTGCCAGTGCCACACACACAACACACTAGGCTGAAAGTTATGCCCTGCACACTGGATAACTTTTGGTCTACTAGTGTCCTTCACAGGTCTGGCATCTACAATCTGAAAGTTCGAGTCCCTTGCAGATCTTACTGTTGTGCCCTTGGAAACTACACTTGTCTATTCCTCATTTTTCGCGCGCAGGTGAGTAACTAGCGTTTGGTCAGAGACGTCCTTTCGGATGGGACGGAAAGCTACAAAGGAGAGGAGAGCCACACCTCGAACACGATAAGAGTCCATCGCACGCATCGAAAATAGTAGAGGTATATCCATCCCGGCGTGAGTGGTTCAACTTCAAGCCTTACAACTACTTCAATAATACCAAGGAGCTTTCAATATTTCTATCTATATATTCCTTGATAATACATACAAAGGAGAAGTGGTCAAACCAACTGTTTATTTTATGAGAGGAAGCGGGCAGGGGGTAAGTTGTTTCTACTTCTTTATTTACTGCACGACACCAGAACTGATTTTGTCAGCTTTCCGTGCACATTCGTCGCTGCTAAGTTCACAACTGCAAATTGCGCAAAGTTACCTCCAGGTCCACCTTTCAGCGCTCATAGCCTTGGCTGTGTAAAATGAGTTACGACAAGCCGGGATTAGACCCCGTCCAGAAGCCGTCTTGAGTTTTCCTAGCGAATCTGCCGGATCAAAGCGGCTGGCTGTGCGGCGGCCCGACTTCGCGGCTCGGGTTGCCGGCGTCCCGGGGAGGGGCAGATGTGTCCCGGCGGGGGCAGGTGGCCGCTGGTGCCGCCGAGTCTGGACTGGAACATACTAGACTTATATTTAGACCCTGTTCATACCAGACTAATATTTAGCGGTTTCAACCGGTTTTTCAAAAACTGGTTTTTATTTAACCTGGTGTGAACGCAAATTAACCGGTTTTTTAGGGGTTTAAATCCGATTTTCAAAAACCACCTCGGGAGGTGGTTTTTGAGGGGTTTTTCCACCGAAAAACCTGGTGTGAACGCTAAGGGTTTATTAAACCGGTTTTTGCGTCATAATTCCGGGGTCACGGGGTCAGCATCCTGGCCGTGTGCGACCTCCAAGCTTTTTTGATCGCGTTGTTTTGACCAATTTGAGTTCGTTTCCACTGTTTTTCCACGGTTTTTCTTCATTTTGCTATGGAATCAGCATACGCAACCTGGTCGGCGGTCGGGACGCTCCTGATACTTATTTTTGGAGAGCAGGAGTCGCCGAATTCGAAAAAGCTGGGGGGGGGGGCTCTACCGAAACAAAAATGTTGGATGGAGGAGCCTTGTTTCTCAAAGATAAAGGATCAGTGCTGCAGTATATTAAAGGTAAAGAACCTGAAGAAAGCATACAAGAAGGCTACAACAATTGGAAGAGCGGGAGGAACGGTTATTCAAACTGCAGTCATGGCCGATTAATTGAATATTCACCGGACAGGGTTTTTACAAAACCGGTTATGAAAAGTCTGGTATGAACGCTAAGGGTTTTAGCCGGGTTTTCCTCCGCTTATTATTTAGCGGTTTCAACCGGTTTTTAAAAGTCTGGTATGAACGGGGTCATAGTCTCCACCAGACTCCTTTGCAGGCTGAATAAATAGTAGAAATCGGCAGGCAAGCTGGACCCTCTATGGCCGGCCAATTCATCTGGCCAATGATGTTCCCCTTAGCCGATTTCTGCTATTTATTCAGCCAGCAAAGGAGTCTGGTGGAGACTAGGCGGGGTGGATGTCTGACCGGGGCCTTCGCGAACCCCCGGCGGGGGCAGGTGGCCGCTGGTGCCGCCGAGTCTGGCCGGTGCTCCCGCTGCATGTGGCGGGGACCGGGGCGGTCTCATACAGCTAAAAAGGCTGACATTCAGGTACCGTGTCGAGTAGGACTGTCGGTGTACCAGCAGATGGTCAGAAAATCATCTTTCCTTACATCGTCGAGCAAGGAATATTAAATTCTGCTGTCTTTCCTTTATACATGTCTTCTTTCTTCGTGCTATTTTCTACACTATTTTTCCTGTGAAGTGGTTGCCAGGAAGTCAAAATGTGAAAGCAGATGGTCGGACAAACCTTCCTTCTGTGGACTACTTTAACTTCTTACTAATCTGTAGGTCAGAGAATCTTTTCTTCTCCTGTCTTTTCCTTACTTCTTTCTTCATGTTTTTAAAATACAGCTGCTATATACTTTTATTTCTCGTGTGACGTTCTGAACGACAAAAGAGCACAACAAATACCGCAGCTAAGATTAGCGATAACCAGGGTAGACATAATCGTCTCTCTGTGTCAGAGAACAGACCAAGTCATTACCCGAAAGCCGCCTTGCCTGACAAGCCTAATCCTGACCTAAGAACACGGCAGCAGAACAACTCCCCGGTCTGGAGACGGCGGATAAAACAAGTCAACTTGTTCGTCTAGCCTAGTTACTACTCTCCACAGGCCAGGCAGACTTACATAGCCTCTACCAGGCTTCGGGAGGCGGCTGGGAAGAGTAGAAATCGGCCAAATAGAGACTAAAGAGAGATAGCATGCCGGGGGAGTTGGTCTGCTGGAAAGAACATTTTGCCGCTCCCGAAAAATGTTCTCTCCAGCGGACCAACTCCCCCGGCATGCTATCTCTCTTTAGTCTCTATTTGGCCGATTTCTATTTTTTACTACCGCTTTCCGAAGCCTGGTAGAGGCAATCACGCCGTCCCGAGAGAACTACCTCAGACCGCGTGTCGAAACGGCAGGCGCCGCGATGTTTACTTCGCGTTAGAGTGAGAAGTGTGACCGGCCCGTGTGAACCAAGCTCTAATCGTGCTGTAATGTGTGTACTCCTGTGTGTACCCGGTCCCTCACTCCGCAATCAGAGGTTTGATGCGAAAGTAAACAAAGCGATTCACACGGGCGGTCAAATCGCGTTTATAAGCGCCTTTCCACCAGACTTGAGGCTGCTACCGACGAGCAAGGACCTTACATAAGCATAACGGAGTACAAAAAACTTCCAAATCTACACAATAAAAGTGAGTTCTTTGAAAATGTCTAAATGCAAGGAGCTAAAACTGTGCCTGAAGAAGGGTTGACAGTTTGGTTGAACACCAAAACATTTGACTGATCGCTAATATTTCATGGATAAAGATTCAAAATAAATTAAAAGAACGATTTTTAAAAACGTTTCGCGTGTGAAATCAAACTTCTTGCATCATATTACAATCGTGAAATAGTCGAGTGATCGTCGTCTGGTCCACGGACTAGCGAAGGAAAACAAATTTTTACAAAATCGTTCTGTACTTTCTTGTGTTTTGCTGTCAATTAAATCATCGTGCATCAAATTCCAAAATATGTGAAATTAAGGCTCACACAAATCTAGTTTTGGATCGGTCGCTTGACGTCTAGTGGAAAGGAAAACAGATTTTTCTCGGTATCCTGTTTTTCTGTTGTTTCTTGTAATTAGCGGCGTTTCACAGAACCGTGCGCGCCACAGGCAGGAGGAACGACAACAACCCGGTCTGGAAAGAAAACATTATTTTTCCTGCTCCCGGGGTTTAGGAAGTGGTAAACGGTTTATCCAAGGTGGCCGGAATTCCGTGGAAAGTGGTCTAAAGTAAAGAACAATACAAAATACCCGATCAAATATAGCCTCTACCAGGCTTCGATAGCCTCTACCAGGCTTCGGGAGGTGGCTGGTTTATTCAAGGTGGGCGGAATTCCGTGGAAAGTGGTCTATAAAGCTAAAGAACAATACAAAATAACCCATGAAAAAATAGACTGGTTCTTTTAGCTAATTAGCCTCTATCAGGCTTTGGGAGGCGGCTGGAAAGACTACGGTCAAATAGAGAGATAGCATGCCCGTGGGAGTTGGTCTGCTGGGGAGAACAGTTTGCCGCACCCGTTTCCAGCCGCCTCCCGAAGCCTGGTAGAGGCTATGGTGCCCTTGCATTGTGAAAATCATATCTATACCGTATATACCGCAAATACAAAGAAAAAGGTACGGGTGAAGGGGACACATTATAACGGTTAAGTTGATGAGAGTGAAGGTTTAAGACTACTTACGCGTATACGGTACAGGCACTCATACGCGCACAAGGTAATATATCTTCATATATCTGAAGTGTCAAGTAATAGTACGACATAACATACTAGTAACCACCCGTCGGTCAAACAAACTATCTAACAAGAGTGCAAAAGAAAGGTGATCATGAAGTTATGAAAGTTGTCAATAATGCATGTAAGAAACGACTGTTTCGGTGGCAATTTCAGCTTTGTCACTAAGTACAAGTTACTTTAATTTTAAACGGTTTTCCGGAATTCCCAACTTTACAACGAAAAGTTTTCCACACGTTGTTCGCGTGTCTGAACTCCGACTGGGAAGCGATACAAGCATAACATACTGTTGGCCAAGACGAGACAACACCAACCACGAACAGATTTTCCACCTCGATCTACCTGTCGAGGTTTGCTGATATAATGATGAGTTTTAAAAGTGGAAGCAAGAAGGTTGGTGGAAGGAAGTACTAAGAGAAAACTACGACGATTTTACGGTCTTTATCCGTTTAGAAGGCCAGGATTAATTGTTGAAATTAGATGACACACATCTGGGATGGGGAAGTCCAAATGAGAGAGTAAGACGAATTAAGGCACGAACCTAAAAACAACAATCGCTTCTCATCGTTAGATGACACGCATTTGGGAGAGACTTGGGTTTTGACTTATTTTGGGCGTGTTCTTATGCTGTCTTATTTTGCACTGGTATCTTTTTCTAGAGAGAAGGGAAATTCCACCTGAGTGTGAAAAAATAACTAAATTATAAGTTACGTGCATATAAAAAACAACGAACTTTTCTCACCGGACTTGGCTGCGGTGTCTAGCGGCGACGCTGCGCCCAGTATCCCGGCGATGGAGTGCTGCCTGGGCGCGGGCGGACTCCCGCTAACCGCCGGTCCCGGTATGGCGAGCAGCCCCGCCGGACCGTACGCGTCCTCCCCCTCGGGCCTGCCGAAGCCCTGTCCCGCCTGGTAAGCCATTCTGGCGCCGCTGGATTTCCTCACGCTGAGACGGACTTGATCCTGCGAAGCAGTCGCGTTTTTTCTTTCCTCTCTTGACAGGACTTCTCCGAGGTTCTTGCCAAGTTTTCTTCTTCGACTTGACAACCCGTTTTCTTCTACTCCAGCAAATTTATACAGAGATGCCGAGAGGAAGGTTTAGCTAAAACGTACACCCTGGAAGCAGATCAGGCGAAATCGCGGCGATTTAGATATCTCTGGAGGACTGCTAACGCGTACGGAATGCGGCGAAACTCTTTTCTTTGACTCCGACGTGGTTTCTGCGAAGTTGTGTCTCTACACTGAACTCCAGGCGGCCCCGCCGGCACACTTATCCCAGCCACGCTGTCACCCGGCCGCTGGGGCTTCCACCAATCACGGCGCGAGGGTTCCCACCGCCAGCCAATCAGCAGCGCCGTAAGGGACATAGCTGCGTGACGGCGCGCGGTCGGGTTTCGGCGCCTCCAGGTCCGTCCCGTTCTGAGTTGGGCTGCTGAGGCGCACATGTGGCACTGTTGGTTTGTTTGTGTAACTTATGCTTCTGCCTCTCCAACTAGAGTAAACCGTGTGTAAGAGCCTGCCGCGTGCGCGTAATGGCAGAGAAATAGCGCCGTGTCCAAGCATTTAGACGTGCGTTCTTTGTGCATTTTTGCTGCGTATCTTTTTTATAAACGCCTCTCTCCTCTGAGTGGTGACTTTCACTACAGGCCTCTACCAGGCTTCGGGAGGCGGTTGGAAAGAGTAGAAATCGGCCAAATAGAGAGATAGCATGCCTGGGGAGTTAGTCATTTGCGGCAAAATGTTCTCTCCCAGCAGACAAACTCTACGCAAATGACTAACTCCCCAGGCATGCTATCTCTCTATTTGGCCGATTTCTACTCTTTCCAACCGCCTCCCGAAGCCTGGTAGAGGCTAGAGACTTTCCATTTTGCCCCCAAAATGTACTCTCTAGCGGACCAACTCCCTCGGCATGTTATCTCTCTATTGGCCAGTTTCTACCCTTTCCAGCCGCCTTCCGAAGCCTGGTAGAGGCTAGGCTAGACTTTCGTTGCCCGTACCCCATCCAGGATACAAACTGTACTCCTTTAGCTGGCAAACTCCTCTGACTTACAACACAATCTATTTCAGTATTTGGCCGATTTCCACTGTTTTTCTTGCAGCCTGAGGAGCCTGGGAGATCGAGGCTACAACGGTGCTCGTTTTTCGTTTTCTCACTTCACCTGGTTAGTAGCCTCGTATTCAGACTTCTGTGGCTTTGGCAAGCTGACCAAGATACATATACTAGTATAAGCTTGGGTGCCAGGCTACTAAAGGCAGAGCATCCCTGCAATATGATGTCAAACAAGTCAAGTCAAGCCAGAAATCCGGTTGAACAAGCAACCTTGCAATTGATTAGCAGGCTTGAATATGGGACAAGAAGAATCATATTTTGACTTTTCTAAACGCTTATTTCCTTTCTTAGCCTCTACTAGGCCTCTAACAGGATTTAGAGGCGGCTGGAATTGCGTGGAAAGAGTAGAAATCGACCAAATAGACAGATAACATGCCAGGAGAGTTGGTACATAATGCTGAGGTCACATTTCCAAACCGGGGCCCGGCCGGGCTGTTTCGATTAACCAAAAATCAACAATTTATATCAAGAATATACGCAAATAGATTATTTGCGAAAACATTATTAAATTTTTCAACCTTTTGTTTTTGTGTTGTTGTTTTTTTGTTTTTTTACTTTTTTTATCATACTTTTAGTTCCATAAGACTGCCCGGCTGGGACCCGGTTTGGAAATGTGACCTCATCATAAAGGCGCGTACAGTTTGCCACCCTGAAGCCTGATGGAGGCTATTTAGTTAATTGCCCCCGACTGGGGAAATGTCACTATTTCATTAGCTCATTATCGGAAGAACCGAAGCCGTGAAGACTTCCTCAAACACCCGTAATGAGGAAGATTCGATAAAAGCCGATTATAAACACGGGAAACCTTACAACATCGGAATCGGCGCGGCCAGTTATTTTTCCATCAAGTCCTTCAGACCTCTCACGGGCCCGTTAGTAAAACACAGGCGGGTAACAACACGGGCATCGCCGGCAGGCAGGCTCTCAGCACGCCGCAAGCTCCGCAAACAAGTCCCCCGACTTCCAAGTACCGTCCCAAACCTCACATTCCTCTGCTACCACGCGAGAGAGGTGCTTATGGAACGAAAAGTATGATATAACGGACAACAAAGCACAAAAAAATTGAAAAAATCAATTCGCTTATATTCATGATATAGATTATTGATTCTTCGTTAATCGAAACAGCCCGGCCGGTCCTGTTTTGTTGACGGACCAACTCCCTTGGCATGTTTAATATCTATTTTAGTATCAGTTTCTACTCTTTCCAGCCACTTACGAAGCCTGATAGAGGCTACGCTGCCGTCCATTTACACGGAGTAGTGTCTATCTAGGCTAGCGAAGTCTGAAAGTTCAGTGACGTTTTAGAAACAGTGACTCTTGACATGTTATCTATTTCACTTCAGTATTTGGCCAATTTCTACTCTTTTCAGCCGCATATGAAGCCTGCCTGTTTAACAGAGGCTACTCTGCCGCACCAAAGATGTTTAATATATATATTTCCTTGCATGGAACAGTGTCTAGGATAGCGAAGCCTGACGTTTTAGAAACAGTGGTTCAAGTCTTTCCGGACTCAGAAGCCGAGGAGCAGGATAAAACTCTGAAAGGTCTCGGCAATGATCCGGGAAGGCCGCTCGGTAAGTTTGTTTGGGAAGGCCGCCCCGCCGTATATTTTTGTACGATAAACGTACAAGTCGCCTGACATACCGGGGCACGAGAGGTACAAGGCTGTTGATTGCCCTGGGGACGAGATGTTTTCTTTCCGAATTATCCCGGAGACCATGATTTGATTAGGCTGACGGTTCTCTAACATACACAGCGCCAAATGGGGGCTGGTTAGAGCTGTTGTCACCGGTAGAACTTGGCGAAAACTTCGCAGTTATACCGGGGAGGGTGTTACGTGAAGGAGAGTTGTGGGTTGATGTGTATACCCCGGTCTGAACGCGCTGTATGTAGAACATGTGCGCGGTGTGTTTGTTACCCTGTGGTTGGTTTTATCTGGTGGGGAGAAGGAGGGATACGGAACATATGGATAGGGAAAGAGAGGGGGGGTAGCCTCCGAAGCAGGCTTATAGAACTGGGGGTTTGGTGGTCTTCGGCAGTTTTCTGATTAGCCTCCGTAGCAGGCTTATAGAACTGGGGGTTTGGTGGTCTTCGGCTGTTTTCTGATTAGCCTCCGTAGCAGGCTTATAGAACTGGGGGTTTGGTGGTCTTCGGCTGTTTTCTGATTAGCCCAAAACAGGGGTAATTCAACCAGGCCGGCTATGTTGTCTATATGCAATCAGAAAATAGCACATAAAAGCTCCTGAAGACCCCCCCCCCCAGTTTCTGGCATGCTATGGACGCTAGGGTGGGGGGTTGTAGGACCCACTGGGTGACGTCGAAATTAAAACGAAATTCCGAAGAGCAAAGATAATCATTACTCTAAACAGAAGTTAAGTTTTCGGCGTTTTTATTGTTCTTTGGTTTTTGTACTGGTATATTTTTTTTAGTTTGCGCCAGCGAAGAAAACATATGACAGTCTGGCAAATGGATACTGCCATCCCTGCCAATTTGATACTGTCTTTGTAGATACCAAAAGATCTGGCTGGAGATTACATAATAATTACATGAGGCATATCTTCAATCTCTAAGTCTAAGCAGATGTTGGAAGGCAAAGTCCGATTTTCCTACTTCTCCATAGAGTGAGAGGGGGAGAGAGAGAGGGAGAGAAAGAGGGGGAGAGAGGGGGAGGTGGTCTGCAGAAAGAACTGACAAAAAAGGGGGAAAGCACATTTTGAGCCCCATCAAAGAGCCCAATTGTAGAGCCTGCTAAGGATAGGCTATCCAGCCTATAGCCTGGATCCTGGACGTTTTAGCTGACGGGCATTCTCTTGGTCACTTTCATTAAAAAAAACTTGAAAAAGCAACCGAAAGAGCCTAGCATCTACTCATGATCTAGGCTATGCCAAGAATGGCTACCACTCGTTGACGACGCGTCAACAATGGACATTTTTCGATCAATCATTCGGGAGGCGGCTGGAAAAAGTAGAAATTGGCCAAATAAAAATAGAGGTAACATGCAAAGGGAGTTTATCTCTATTTGGCCGATTTCTACTCTTTCCAGCTGCCTCCCGAAGCCTGGTAGAGGCTAAATCATTCGGTCAATCGAGTTGGCGGTACAAATTAAAAAAAAAAAAGACGTCCAAAACAACCACGAAACGCTAAAGCTAGCTTCAACAGACCATATACCGATATACTGTGGAAAAACCGCACCAACCAGCCAAGAGGCCTTTGGCCACTGGAATCCACACTTGGCCGGCAGGTACTGTTTTGCAACAGGAAGATGTGCTCGGAGATTAGCGAAACGCTACATTTCAAATGTAGCCTTCGTCATCAGAACCTGGCCTTCCATCGTTGCTAGGATACGTCACCATGGAGACCGCAAACATGTCAACTCCAGTCGGTCCAAATGACCCAGGGACACAGTCTGTGCCGTGCGGTTCTGTAAAGTTGGGGCTGATGTCACTGCAGTACATGAAGCGGCGAATAAAAGTATTTGGATAGTCGACAGGGATCATGTGAGATTACGTGATGGCCTGCCATTACACAAACCACACAACAGAACATGGAAATATTACCCGCACTTACTAACTCACCATCCAAGTGTTAAATTTAAAAAAAAAATACAGTTTTCCAAAATCATTTTTCAAGAGCGGGACTTGCGTTTTTAATTAAGAAAGATCTGTTCATTTTATTAGATATCAACCTGTATATCTTTTTTAACATCTACCTTTGGTAGCGTGCTTCTTTTTAAAGTTTTTCCTGTTTTAGTACAGCGCTAGCTGGCACGTATTTCCTTTCTTAAACTTTACCTAGAGTTCCTCTTTACCTTGTCTGTTCCTTTCACTGCATACGTTTGATAACATTTTAGTAAAACGGAGCAAAACAAAGTTTCTATTAGGTGAGACGCTAGTACGCCATGTAAATGAGAACATCTTCCATTCTCGCGTCCTAACGATAAAATTTCTTCCACACACTCCAGTATTCAAATAAAGACGCCTTCTCCAAGTGCACTATCAAGGTGCTGAGACGAACGCCAGCTCTACTCAAGACGCCCACTGAGACGGCGGTACATCTGTTCTTTAAGACTCCTGATAATTGTATAAATTGGAGGTTTGCCGTGAGGGGAGAGCGAGGTCGGGTTACGGGTAACTCACACAGCCCATCATGAGCCTCCGTAGCAGGCTTTTAGAACTGGGGTTTGGTGGTCTTTGGCTGTTTTCTGATTATCTCAGTTCCCAAAAAACGGGGGTAATTCAACCAGGCCGGCTATGTTGTCTATATGCAATCAGAAAATAGCACATAAAAGCTCCCAAAGACCCTGAAGACCCCCCAAACCCCCAGTTTTTGGCGTGCTGTGGAGGCTAAACAGCCCCCGAGGCTCTGCAGACCGGGTAATGGGGACAAGGTACAAGTTTTATAAGGTCAGATTTGAGGGGAGATACCGGAGCGGGAGTTATAACGCTAACCTGCCGCCAGGTTCAGCGGGACCAATTGTCAATTTTGTATCGCGGTCATCAAAAAATCTTAAACAGTTTTCTTTCAAGTTAGATAGCATGTAGGTTGGAAACTTGGGACCATTTGACAGTAATATCGTTTTCTATCGCGGTCATCAAAAAATCTTAGGTCGTTTTCTTACAACTTTGAAATTCAAGTTGAATTGGGATCGATTTTCTATCGCAGTAGTCCAAATATTTTAAACCGCCGGTTTTCATTTCAGTGTTCATATTATTAGATTGTGGGTCCCATGTACGAGGTAACAATGTTGGGATCAACTCAGTGTTTTATCGCGGTCATCAAAAAATCTTAAATTGTTTTCGTTCACTAGATGGCATGCAGGTTGGGAACCTCGGGCCGTTTTCTATTGCTGTCATCATTTTCGTCCAAGCAAGGAGAATCTTAAACCTCCTTGATTCATGTTAGTATGTATGTCTAAGTCAAGTAGTGTATCTTTGTCTCCACTTTTCTATATACGTTTGTTATGTGTCTGTTAAGTCTTGACCTGTACCTAGCCCGTCGTGGCATGAATGTACAATAAAAGTATTTCATTATTTCATTAAAGTATGTTGGGAACTTGGGACAATTCGGTTTTCTATAAAAAAAATCTAAAGAAACGTTGAATAGCATGTAGGTTGGGAATTTGGGACCTATTGTCACTTTTCTATCATCAAAATATCTTAAATCGTTTTCTTTCAAGTTAGATAGCATGCAAGTTAACGTTGGGAACCTCGGACCGTTTTCTATTGCTGTCATATACTAGTATCGCAGTCATAAAAAATCTTTAAAAATCGTTTTAATTTTCAGTTAAAAAGAAATCCAAGGTAGACAGCGGGTCCCGTGTAGGGTGGAACCAAGTTGCCATGCATTCATTGCACCTGCTACAATTGCCCTCAAATAAAGTTCTTCAACCAGACTGAGTGGAGCAAAGGGCCAGTATCTGGCCTGAGCACATAGGCAGGCAGGCAGGCAGAAAGTTCTTCTCTGTCTGTACGTCTTCTACACTGTTTTGTTTTCCTGCACGGACATCAGTGTGTGTGTTAGAGACCACAATGATCTATCTACATGCACATCTAAATATGAGAATAGATTAGTCTATTAGAATTGTTAGATGTCAGCAAAACTTCTGAAGTTCATTCCATGTACAAGTTCCATGCACATACACTGCACCTGTTACAATTGTCAAGCAGTAAAGTTCTTCCTGCTACACGTATTGTCCTGAAATAAAGTTCTTCTTCTATGTCTGTCTGTCTTCTAGATACTACTTTGTTTTCCTGCACACACAGCTACCACAATGATCTATCTCCTTGTACCTGCACATCTGGCGCGCAAACCTTACCGCTTAGCGAAACATCCAGACCGCCTCGGGCCGTCACAAGGATACTGTTACACGTGGCGGTAAAAATATCTGAGGGCCAATGACTCAGGGGTTATGGGTTCGAATCCCGGAGTTCAGATGGGCACGCAGATAAGCGCGCGACTCGTTCTGCCGCAGGCCGGGGCGCATTCCTCGCCTGAATGTACCCTCTACCTAGCCTCCGTAGCAGGCTTATAGGTCTTATAGAACTGGTGGTTTGGTGGTCTTCGGCTGTCTTCTGAAAATAGCACATAAAAGCTCCCAAAGACCCTGAAGACCCCCCCCAAAAAAAAACAAGTTTTTGCCGTGCTATGGAGGCTAGCCTCTACCAGGCTTCGGGAGGCGGCTGGAAAGAGTAGAAATCGGCCAAACAGAGAGATAGTATGCTAAATGAGTTGGTTTGCTGGAGAGAACAGTTTGCCGCTCCGAAAACACCTTTACGGAGTCGCCACGATCAAACAGTATCAAAGTAATCCCCTCATTATTCCAACAAAAGAACTATCTCAGCGCAGAAGAGCGGCAAACTGTTCTCTTCAGCAAACCAACTCCTTTGGCATGCTATCTCTCTATTTGGCCGATTTCAACTCTTTCCAACCGCCTCCCGAAGCCTGGTAGAGGCTATATACTGGCTTAACCTCTGGTATTAGGCGACAAGCTGCTCTAATAAAACCGGTTTGCCGTCTTTGACTATACCGGGGTTGTGTTTCCCTGCTAATAATTTCTATCAAAACTAAAAATTGTCCAATAAACTGTCATTAGTTTCTACTTTCATTCTTGAGTGTAAACTTTTCTTCGGTGGTATACGAGGCGTCACTGTAAGTTAGCTGGCTGAGCTATTGCATCATGATGGCCAGAACTTAACCTAATAAAAACACGTTTGTCGTCTTTGACTCCAGGAATCGTCTGCTGAAAACTGATATGTCACTTTTTATCAGAAGTAAAAATTGCCCAATCGTTTTCTATTTCCGGTTTGACTTACTCTTGACTTTGAACCTGCCCCCTGCCCCTTGCGGCGTGTGCAGATGTTGGAGAGAGTTTTCTACTCATCTAGCTAGATTTGTGGTATCATTGATATGAATCTTTATTGCATGTTCTTGCCTAGATAGGCTAAATGCACAAGAGTATGTAAAACATGAGTATTTCATACTGGTACACTATATTCTAATGCAAAGTCCTAGGAATCTATACATTACAATAATACTATATACTACCTATCATCTACTGTTAGTTGCCCTTTCTTCTCTCTTTTTGAAACATTTGGAAACATAATTACATAGTTTGTCTGCTGTACATTCGTTCTTGTATGACATCAAGTGTTTAAACATGTCCTGCTTTGACATTTTCTTGCATATCTTGTCTCATCATCATCATCATCATTCATATCTTGTCTAATTGTAAAGTATCGAATAGCTCTTGGCGTTCATCTTCAGATTGTTGTAGCTGCCAGACATTGCACAATGTACGATTGTCGAGCAAAAAAGTTCATTCATTCATTCATTCATTCTAGTCTCCATCAGACTAACAACACGGATTTAAAACAGTCAAATTTAGTCAGAGATAAGCGGAATAATAGCCCAGGGGAGTGTAGTGACTCTTCAGGCCAATTGATTATTTTATTTATTCTTCACTTTCTTGCCGAATTCTTACATTCGCACTCCCACTGGGAAGGCCTGTTAGAGGCTATGATCCTTACCCCTGTAGGAAGGCCTGGTGGAGGCTAGACCCTAGTCTCCACTAGGCTTCTTTTGCAGGCTGAATAAATCGTAGCACCTGCAGGCCGATTGGACCCTCGATTGCCGTCTACCTTCTTTGGCCAATTAAATCCCCCTTTTATTTTTATGCCGATTTCTACGATTTATTCATCCTGCAAAAGAAGTCTGGTGGAGACTAGCTAGACCCAGGGCTAGACCCGTACCCCGTAGGAAAGCCTGAAGGGACTGATGGAGGCTAAGAGTTCCCTGAGCGGCCCTGTTTCATGTTTAATGTGCAGGAATCCCGTTGTAGTACCTGCAGGCTGCTGAGGTGACAATCCGCCCCGTACGGCCGTCATTAGTACCGCATTGTGGGTTTATAGGCTGGTTAGGGAGGCGGGCAGCTGATAGCCTCAGTCACAGGCTCTTCTATGGCTTCTTTTTGTTGTTTTCTTCTTTATCTTCAGATTGAATGAATGAATCTAATGGGCATTGAAAGGGCATTCGGTTTGCAGATCTAATGAATGAATGACGACCTTTATTCCACATTCTTGCCACACAAGTACTGGTCAAAAGAAAACATGATGAAAAGATACATAAAACTACCTATCATACATAAATTCAACTTCTCCTCGCTTTCTAGTTAGAGTAGAGAGTTACAGAGTCATTCATTTCAGATCCACTACAAGAAACCAAGGAGGTTCTCTAAACCTCCCTGATGGAAGGCATACCTGCCTTCTTGCTCCTCAACGAGTTTCAGGCTCTAAAAGATTTTGGACGAAATTAACCATCCCACCATATAATGTACGGATTTTTTTGAAAGACCGGGAATATTTTTCTGGCACTTCTAACATCTCAGAGAGACGTTAGGAATGCAAGAAAATTGTTTCCGGCCAACAAAAATAGTAACTTTTCAGTGACAACATCCTTTCAGAGGTATTATTTTCAGAGTCAGGGCAAACTGTATTCCTAAAGTTTAGCGGACAAACTCCCCTGGCATGTTATCTGTCTATTTGGCCAAGTTCCATCTACCTCTCCCTCTGAAGCCTGTTGGAGGCTAACCGCTGATATCGGCACGCTTTTGATGCTCCAGACAGACGACACGCGCCCGGTGACAGATGTCGTGCGGAGGCGACTCTGGTGACTGTCACCGCGGGATCTGAGGGACCCGTGACGTGACGGGCTGGTTAAATTTGTGTGTATTGCGTTGACGTTAGCCTCTACCAGGCTTCGGGAGGCGGCTGGAAAGAGTTGAAACTTCAAGCCAATTTCAGCCGGCAATTAAATATCCAATGAGTTGGAATTGTACAGTCGAAAATTTGGAAAATCCTTTTGTTGGAAATTACACTTTGAATTTCCTGCCTAATGACGTCTACCAGCACGTACAGATGAACTTTCAATATTAGATACCAAATGAATTAACCAACTAAACAGGCAAATTAACTAACGAACAAATCAACGAACAAACGGGCCAAACTAACCAACCAACCAACCAACCCAGCCCAACCAACCAACAAACCAAGCCAGCCAGCCAACAAACAAACGATTTGAACAAACCAACCAACCAACCAACCAACCAACCAACCAACCAACCGACCAACCACCGACAGCCAGCCATGTATCCTATTTGAAGGAAGGATGTAGGACCTGGGAGCTTTAATGATCTTTAATAGGTCTGGTAACCAGGCTAGGAGACTAGTAGTGCGTCGTAACTCGTGCGTTCCTCGGAGACCGTGTGTATCGGTCCGCGGGGTGTTTGTGTGGCGCCAGGGGCGGAGATGCTTGCGGCGATAGCGGGACCAGGGCGGGACGGCATCGGCCGGCTGATGATAAAATATTCCGCGCCGACAGGCTGTAAAGGGCGGGGAGGCGGGCATGTGGGAAACACGTGTGGGACAAGTGGGCTGGGAAACATGCTGGAGCACATACACACAGATCACACACACACACACACACACACAAACTTACACACACACACACACACACACACACACATACACACACACACCGGCCGTGACACCACAACTCTTGGGCTTTGGAGGTAGCCTGGAAACTGGCAACCAGGTTAGCGTGTCAATGGTGTAGGTCAGAGCCGGAGAAATAATTTTCATTTTAATATAGGAGCCTGTTGGCCCTGCCCCTGGGAACCGCCTGGTCCCCAGTCTACAGTCTTGATCCCTGAGTAACTTTGACTGTTCCCCGGAGCGCAACGCGACAAAAAACAACTTAAAACCTCGGCAAAACACTTTGAGGAACTAAATCCACCTGCTCCCAACCGTCCTGCGTGGATTGTGTCTACCCGCTTGGCCTTTCGAACCTCCAGCCTTTGATGCCGCCATGACACTTGTGACCCGGTTGACCTTGGCCCCGCCCCCACGGTTGCCGTGTTGTCTGACCCCTGACCTCAGCGCGGGAAAAGTTATTGTTTCCTCTGTTGTTCCTGCTGCGCCGTCGGGTTGGATTAGGGAGTCCCGCGGGGAGGGCCGCAAGGCTACTCTCCAAGCAGAGGTTTGGGTTTCCGGCGTGTTTTTGGTGTGTTTTAGGCCAGCTTTTTTTTAATGGGCTTTCTTTTTTTGCAGGTAACATTTGCCAAAATGGTTTTCTCTGTTAATTCTTACTCAAACACATTCATATACAAGGTATATGGTCAGACAGTCTAAATCCCTCCTGCTATAAAATTGCGATACGATATATGGGGGCCCGCAAGCCCTTTTCCGTAGAGCGTAATCGGCCGTTTTAATTCTACGTAGAGCGTAGACGGGCCACTCTTCACATTTTCTGTAGAGCGTATTCGCCGTTTTAATTCTACGTAATGTGTTGTAGCCACTTGGAATTTATCGTGAAGCGTAATCAAGGATTTCCAAATTCAGCGTAGAGCGTTGTCGGGACCCCCCCTTGCAGGCCCTCATATATGTATAACCCAGTACCATGGTGACGGACGGTCTGTTTCAGGTCATTGACCTTTTTGGTTTGGAGAAGAAGAAGAAGAGGAAACGTAGCAAAAACAATATGTTTTCTTTCGGTAAACATAATGATTAAGAGTTGTACATTTCTGACTCACTGTGCCGTTTAGACTAACGTCACTCCTTCATTAGACCGACTCGCCAGACAGACCCACCCTAAATCCTCACAGTCTTAAGTGTTTAAGCTTTGGCTCACAGCGCTTAGACTAACCAAAGAGGTTAAAAACTGTATTTGACCCCCTTGGCCTAACCCGGACTGACTAACGTAAACTGGTAGTAATGCGCGGAGAAAAAAAACCTTGCGGAAATACGGAAACAAGAAAGAAGAAAGTCTTATTTTCGTCTTCAAAAGATCGGTACCCACTATGATCCCAATGTGTTCGTAGCTTCTTACATTGTTGTTGGGCCACAGTTTTGCTGGCCAAAGTACGGAAACACAAACTGACAAACAAACAAACAAACGTTTGGAAAAGCACACTTGAAACAATACTAGTACTTCCTCTCTTTCACGGAGAAAACAATAATATTTAAAAAAACGGCGAAGCAAAATATGCACTTCTTGCGCCTTGATTTTGATATCATAATCTCTGTAGCTGTCCGCTACTGGTGATCTATACACCTGTACAGTAAAATAGAACACCTGAAATTGATTCACCTGTACCTAACAGAAGCTGTAACGCACGCGTTGGTTCGAACGTTTACTTGTTTCGTCTATTTCATTGTATTACTGTTTATCCTGTTATCTGTCTTGCAGTGGTGACTAGTCAGAATTCGTCTGTACAAGTTGAGGTCCGAAGTGCTGGCAGGCCAATATCGCCGTTAGGCCCAGCGGAATCCTGGGTAACGAAGGAGAGGACCAAGGGAAATGGAGACGTCTTTGTTGCGTAGCCTCCGCACCAGGTCTCTGGGAGGGCGGGTTTTATTATTGCCGTGTTTTCTGGACATGGACACTGTTTGTAGTCTGTCAGAGGGCCACTGAAAAGCCTGGCTATGACGGAAAGCCCGGATCGAGGCTATGATGCCCCAGGATGAGTGCAGATTTGAGCCCAGCCTGAGAGAAGCCTGGAGTGTAGGCTATAACGCCCCGGGATGAGTGCAGATTTTCCCGGCGAGTCCCTGACGCCAGAAGAAAAGACACCGGCATTCCTCGGCCCGTCTTGAACACGCGATGTTCTCTGAGAAGCCTGGAGTGTAGACTATCACAGCTTAAACCGCTGAGAAGCCTGGTGTGTAGGCTATGACGCCCCGGGATGAGTGCAGGTTTTCCAGGCGAGTTCCTGACGTCAGAAGAAAAGACGCCGGCATTCCTCGGAACCCCGGGCCGCTGAGAAGCCTGGGTTCAGTGGGTTCTAGGCTATGACGCCCCGGGATGAGTGCAGATTTGGACCCAGCCTGCCCGTTGGGCTGCTGACGCCAGAAGAAAAGACACAGGCATTCCTCGGACCGTCTCTAACACGCGATGGTCCCGGAGCCGATCCCACTTCTGAGGCACCGCTCGGGTCTGGCTTGGGTCTTAGGAACGGGCGCAGCGGGGATTATCTCAGCAGCGACAAGCTATCATGTGGCTATGGACTAGCTCTGTTAAAATTATATTTTAGTATTATGTTTAAAGTTAAAACTTTTGGTCCGACACAAAAAAATTCGACCAGTCACTGTGACTCCTCAAAAAGAAGACGAGGAAGACTTCTTCCTCGAGGAAGACCAGAGTCACAGCGACTGGTCGAAAGCTCTAGGTGAGAGAATTTTTGTGTTGGACCAAAAGTTTTAACTTTAAAGTAAACAAAGTCATGTAACTACCAACACAGATAGTATTATAGTATTAGTTCATGTATCTACTCATGTTGTTTTTTCTTTGCCATACATTGTACCAGTTACAGTTTTTGAGCAATAAAGTTGATTTGATTGGATTTGATTTGATTGTACAGGGAGTACTTGGGCTTGTTCGTTGGTACGTGGGCTATGCAAGGGCTTGATCCTAACTGACAACAGCTCACAGGCGGCCTCTAGCGGCAAATGGAAGAGCTGCATCAGTTATCGCCGTGGAAATAAATTCATGCGGCATTAGGGAAAATGGGCGTTATATGTACCTGTCAAAAGTAGGTTTTCTTCCTTCCATTATGTAAAAATTAACATTTAGTCTAAGGTCTGCCAACTTGGTCAGCGGCTGCCATTGCAAACATCAAATATACGTACAGTTTCTATTTTAACCTCCTGAGTGAGTGAATGCATTTATTTTGGAAACAAAAATTCTGCTCGAGAGGTATTGAACTTGACCATAACCTGTAGCCAGGAGTGTTACAATCCAGGCTATTGTTTACATTAGCGCATGATAGAAAAAAAGCATAAATGAATGAATTTATTTTGGAAACAAAAACGCTCCTCGAGACCTTTAATTCATACTGAACTTGACCATAACGATGCAGGTGATTGCCAAAAAATTTCACGAATTCAGCCCGTCCTAAGTCACCTGTGTAACCATCAGCATCGGTGGTTCAGTGGTAGAATTCTCGCCTGCCACGCGGGAGGCCCGGGTTCGATTCCCGGCCGATGCAAAATTATTTTTTCTTTTCTTTTTTTCGTTTCTTCTTTTCTTTTTTTTTTCATTTTTTTCATTTTCATCGCTCGAAAGAACGAAGTACAATTCATCTGCAGTGTTATAAGGTGTTGCGATTCCCCGCCAATGCAAACTATTTTTTTTCTTCTCTCTCGTTTTTTCCTGTTAATTTTTTTAATTTTTGAAGCCAGGTCGCTAAAAAAAAGCACAATTCATCTGCAACGTTTGAAAAAAAAAAGGTGGGGTGCTGCATTGCATGTCACATGTATATCTCAGAAAACTATATCGTATCAGCACCGAAATCATGCGCTAGCTTTCCTCTAGCGCGACCCCTCGAATCACAGGCTGACAAATCGGCTGCTAGGTTCTGTTCCACAGAAACAAGTCCATCCGGTGGGAAGGGTCACCACACGTGTGCGTGTGTTTGCGTTCGCGTGGCCACGGGTTGGTTCAAAGTCACCCAGACATTTCTAGCCGTCTCCTGGCGTCTTTAACTCTGTAAGAACACTTCAAGAACGCTTCAAGGAGCATGTCGGAGTCGGGAAGGGGCCAGCGGGGTGCTCGACGAGTCCAGACGGGGCAAGGGGACGATGTTCCCCGCCCGCTCCAGCACAACGGCACGGTGTCAGCCGAAGAGCATCTCCCAGTGCCCTTTCTAAAGAAAAAGAGCCGAGAATGGACACAAGAAACGGTTGTGTACGACGACGGGACCATAACTTTCTTCTGGTGAGTTTAGAGTTGATTTAGGTGCTAGAATATTAAGTACTAGCCTTTAATAGGAGGTAAATACTTTGATAGCAATCGCAAGTGACATACATACATGTGAAGGTAAACGTTATTTACCAAAATCTATGAGTATGAATGGAAAATATAAGTTAGCAACAACGTCCATCGTTACGAAAGCAAGTCGGATTATTTTGGCAACAGTTTCTTTGACCTAAGTGCTAGAATATTAAATAGTAGCCTTAGGGGAGGAATACGTAATCGTAAAAACCTAGCTTAGGGACGTCCCTCGGATAGGACGTTAAATGGAGGTCCCGTGTTTGGGGAGAGCCACACCTCGAGCACGCTAAAAAACCCGCCACACTTATCGAAAAGAGTAGGGGATCTTCCCGGTGTGAGTGGATCAAACATTACAGTCTTGTGTACGTCTTCTACGTACCGTGCTTGGAGTCCTCAGCCTATTGAGGTTAAGCACGTAATATGAAGAAGAAGAAGAAGAAGAAGTAAAAAGATACTTTGATAGCAATCGCAAGTGACATTTGAAAGTAAACATTGCATAATTTACCAAAATTTATGAATGGAAAAATAGCAACAAATTCTCCTTTTATACGAAAGCAAATCGGATGATTTTGGCAACAGTTTCTTAAAAGATTTTACAGTACTACTAGTATTTTATTCAGGAATTCGAAGGTGATATTCTCTCACGTTTTTGCTCACGTTTTTGTAAGTATGAAGTGGACATCAGGCGATCGGACTATTTTTGTTTGTCCAGGCGCGTCCTGGTTTTAACCTGTTTGTTTTTGACACGCGGGATTTAAAGCTTTGGTACTTCTGTCAATGAAAGACAGGCACTTCCGGGTTTGTTAAACGTTGCTCATTTTTCCATTGCAAAATGGGATTTTCTTGCAATTATGTTTTGAGGGAGGGGGGCGTGTCACATTCGAACAAGCTCAGTGTGTTGTAAGCTCTCACGTACGGAGGTTCTATAATTTCGTGGTGGCCTACTGGCCTACTTTTATATTAATAGTATCCATATTGCGCCCATTCTTGTATGGCTACTGTACTGTAGTAAAGAATAATGCGACTACGGATTAAAAACACTGTGAACACCCCCTTTCCAGGCTACTACCATAAAATACACGTAGCTATAGTCTCACATACCACTGTATTTTCTTTCTTATGTTGTTTGTAACTGCAATTTGCCCTCGGGCATGTATTTGCAATAAACTTTCATTATTGTAAATCTGCAGCAAAAGTTTCACAATCTACAGTAGCTGACTCACTCTGAGTCAGAATTACATTTACCCAATAAGAGTAACCATTCTTGGTTAGGTACAGTTGGGGCAATGCCCTATAAACATCAGATTAAAATTGAGATATCTAGCAGTTGCACAGTGATTGATCATGGATTGATAGAACAAGATAAAATCAAGAAGAATAAAGCAACACAGAAAAACGCTTTTGTGTCTGACAAACATGAGACAGGTTACTCGTAAGAAAATTCAAACTCTACTACTGGATCAGTTACGGATTTTTATTTCCGAGACAGGTTACTTCAGTAAGTAGAGAAATGCTGCCAGTGACAAAATCACAATGACATTCAAATGAAACATAAGTCCCAATGTTCATTTCAGATATTTGAAAACAGAGTTGCCAACTACTACGATTATGCCTTGTGATTTTGACTATTTGTTTTGGTTGACATGTCCTGTTTCCAATGATTGACTACTTGTACTCTTTGTTCATATTATTTATTATCTCTATGTTTAATTATTTGATTGTCTATGTCCTTTGTAACTTGTTATGTTGGGCTAACTTGGAAATCAGTTGTCCTGAACTGAAACTACTTTTGACAATGGTAAATTTTTGTAGTGTTCGGCTGTCAGCTGGACATTTTAGAACGCCCAGGTATGTTTACCTGACCTACTGTCTGCACATGATGGAAATTTCCACACTACCTAAAACTAACAAAGTTTAAAGTTCTTTGGAAGAGTCCACTAGTCCTGTTTGCAGGGGTGATTATAATTTTAGGGTAGAAAAAAATGAATTTTCGAAGAAGTAGAAACTTGATTTTTCAGCAGAATAAACAATTGCTTGTAATGTACAGGTACAAAGGTTTATTTCCAAGCTAAAAGTAACAAAGTTTAAAGTTCTTTGGAACAGTCCACTAGTCCTGTTTGCAGGGGTGCCTATTTTCATGGTGGAAAAAAAATTGAATTTTCGAAGAAGTAGACTTTTAAGTTTCCAGCAAACAAAACAATTAACGTTACTAGTATTGTACATGCACAAAGATTTATATATACTAGTAGTTTACCTTGTAAGATGTTTGATATCCTAGCTAAAAGTGTTTCTTAAACATTTCTAAAGGTCATGAAGTGTACTGAGGTGTTCATAACAACTTATTTCACATGCAACCAAACAAGAAAACCACACGGGACCAGTAAAATCAGGTCTATGTGGACAGGTGGTCACTATAGACAGGATTCTTTATGTTTGTGTCTGTAGGAAAAATTATACAAGAGTTGGTCAGGTGTTTTTTTTTTATGTAAAGGTGATCACTTGAAATACAGGTTTGACTGTACATGGCTCGAAATACTTTTTTTGAAATTGGTGCACCCAACCTAAGAAATTGGGTGCACAAAAATATTTTAGGTGCATCATAGATCTATAAGATAAAATAAGTGAAATGTCAGCAAAAACTATTATTATGTTTCATTTCTAAAGAAAAGTACCATAACAATGATTTTATTACTTTTATGACACTTAAATGTTAATAACATGCTGTATACTAACTATATATTTAACATCTTGACATATACAGATATATAAACCTACAAAAATATTTGGGTGTACTGGTGCACTCGCAGAAAAAAATTGGATGCACAGCTCCAAATTTTCACCCAGTACTAGTATTTTGAGCCCTGCTGTACATAATTGATTTTGTTTTGCTATCCCCCCCCCCCCAGGCGAGCCCACACACTGACAGTTCTAGCTGCGCTGATCTGTGTCCTTGTTTACGTCACTCTGCTGGAGGAAACACCAAACAACAGCGAGTACAACGCCAAAAGGTAACTAAGGGTCATCTCACACATTTTTTTTCCCAGGCCTCAGTTTTCGATATGTGTAATGAAAATAATTGGATATTGTTCATGTTTTTTCAGAGGCCTTGCGTTTGTGGTGATCGTTTTTCTGGCCTTTGCTGTAACCTACACTCCAGATGGACCATTCAAGAGGCCACATCCAAGTAAGATCATTCAAAATATCCCCCAAAAGTGTAAAAAGATTACGCCTGGGTGCCATCCTATTTGTAAGCTGGGGCTCCCATACTCGAGCGAGTAACTGACCCAGTGAGGCTTGTCACCTGACTTCTTTGAAGTGTGACGTCAACACTGGGTCAACCATGTTTGCTGCTGTTTTCTTGTATTATATTTCCTTATATTGTAGTTACTAGTACTGTAGTCATACAGCACATCTGCAGCTATTATGAAAGTGTAAGAATAACACCTGAAACATGTCTGTACTAGCGTCACCGGTGTGTTTTCTGCTGTTTCAGGTATCTGGAGACTGGTGCTGTGCCTCAGTGTGGTGTACGAACTCGGCCTTATCTTTGTACTGTTTCAGGTGAGTGGAAAAATCACAGGCTGCAACCAATGAGCAACCAGAGATTTGACAAATCACTCAACAAATTTTATAGACACTGTGATTGACTTGACCTATGTTTTCTTTCAATCATACTGTACTTTTGCACCATATTCCCATACGAAAGGTTCACCCAAGTCCAATTTTAGTTGCTCAATAGTCAACCCAGCAAGTCTGGTAGGAATTGAGTTACATGTAATTAAGAATCTTTGAGAATACGAAATTAAGAGACCTGCTTTATCATATATTCGCGACAAATGTTTGTCATCTTTGACTGTTTCACATGTTTTGTATTTCTTAAGACTTGATTTTTCATGTGTTTGTTTGTTTGTCATGACAAACTGTGAATGATATAAAAACCTGTGTTTGTTTGTTTGTTTGATTGTTTATCCTGACAGACGGTGGACGATGCGAGGCAGTTGATGAAGTACCTGGATGAGTCGCTAGGAGAGCCGCTTCCCGAACAGTCGTACGGCGGGAACTGTTTACTCTGGGACCCCGACCATCCACAGGGCCCCCTGCACAACTTCTGGGTACGTGTGTGTGTGTGTGTGTGTGTGTGTGTGTGTGTGTGGTGTGTGTGTGTGTGTGTGTTGTGTGTGTTGACAAACTGGTTTTTACAACTTTTCCTCACAACTACCTAACATGTTTTAACAGATAATGCCACAATTTATTAATGTCAGGTTAAATTCTAAAAATTTTTTTTAGAAATATTTAATTTCCCCTTTTATTTTTCAGGATAAATGTGACATCTTTGTGCCTGCACATTTTATGGGATGGTACGCTAAAGTAAGTAACAGAATTTACTCTGAAATTAAATATAATTCTTTCTTCATCACCAAACATGGCCATCCTCCAGTATAACTACTATCCCAACATTGTAGCTTACTAAAAATTTCCATCTTTAACTTTCAGTTTTAAGGCCTAGGAAAAAAAAATTGTGTTTCCTGTTTCCCGACTGACCCTAGAAAAAACTGCCGACCCTAGACTTTTTTTGGGTGAACTCCTGCAAGGGACATAAATTTTTCAAGCTGATCAACCTTTTAGAGCTCTATCATCTGACACCCGAGTGATGAAACGTTGTACAATTATCGGTTTTCCAAAATTGACATTGAAAATATTTTGTGTCTTCATGAAAGAGAGAAATCACCAAAGTCTTTAAAGAAAAAATCCCTAGGTACCGACCATAATTTTTTCAAGACTAAAACAAGAAACACAACATTTTTTTTTCAAGGCCTTATTGTGTTCAACTGTCATTTCTGATACATGTCATGTCACAATGTAGGCTAGGTGCTACCACTACCGCTTCTGACTCTACGAAAGTAAGACGGAACTGAATTTTTTTTGTTTGACAACATTAGAGCATGTATTACGCATGCCCTTCCCCAAAGTTAAGTCTTACTATAACATTGAACTTCACTCCAGGTAACAGTATGTACCAACTTAAGGTGCATACTTTTCCCTCAACCTTCCTATCCATGTAACATTCCAATCTAGGATTACTTTTCTTAAAATCCAAGAAAAAACAAATTTGATTATTCTAAGCCTTTATATTTCTGGCCTCATAAATTGATCTTCCAGAATGTCCATATTAGTAAGTTAAACGTATTTTCATTTTCAAGGAATTGATCTTGCAGAATGTCCCTATTAGGAATGTATGTTGTTTTCCAGGAATTGATCTCCCAGATTGCCCATATTAGGAACAAATTTTGTTTTTCCAGGAATCGATTTTTCAGAATGTCCATATTAGGAATATATTTTGGTTTCCAGGAAGGAATGGATTTTCCAGAATGCCCATATTAGGAATATATTCTGTTTTCCAGGCCCTGATCCTGAGGAATGTTTGGATAACCAACGTGATCAGTGTCATGTTTGAGTTCCTGGAATACACACTGGAGCACCAGCTACCAAACTTCAACGAGTGCTGGTGGGACCATGTAAGGAGATAGTTCTAGTTTTCGTTGATGTTCTTACGTTTTATAGACAAAGAAGGTCTATGACCTGAACCACATGTCACCGTGGTATGGGATTTAGACTCCTGTCACCATATATGTGAATTTGTTTGAGTAAGAATTAACAGAGCAGACCATATGCGAAGGTAAACATTATGCATTTGCTTTGCAAATGTTACCTTTCTACTAGTTTTTACCGCATGAAGTATTTTTTCTTTACCACATGGGATCTGGAGTGAAAAGTGTTTTTAGCTTGTCGTGTCTAATATGTAGGAGGTATTTTCTGCTATATACATTTTTATTGTCTGTTTCCTTACCAGAGACAGTGCAAAAATGCATGTACAGAACCAGTGAGAAATTCACAACTCAAAGATATTTCATGGATGTCTGCATTTACCCTTGATTTCTTGTTTTTATCTGTTTCACCCTTGATTTCTTGTTTTTATCTGTTTCAGTGGATCATGGATGTGTTGATCTGTAACGGGCTGGGGATCTGGTGTGGCATGAAGACGGTGGAGTATCTCAAGATGAAGGTGAGATTCTTAAGGCACTTAAGGATGCATACTTCAAGACATTGTTTTTGGATGGACTGAAACAGAAAAAAGACGTGGTGCAGGTAAAAATCTTGTGAAGGTACAACTTTTCAGCTACCTGCACCAGTGTAGGCAGGCAAGAAAAATGTACCTCAAGCCTTGCTTCAGTACCTTAAATTCATTTAGTTTTGCAGTCCATAGATTTCACAGCAAGAGTTTTTTGGTTCTTTGAGTTCACAGTTGAAACAACAACAGTATCGCAAGGCAGTCCAACATGTTTTCAATGTGTCATTGGAAAAATAACAGTGCTGTGTCAGTGTTTGAATCAACTTTTCCCCCCAACCCCCAGCCATACCACTGGCGTGGTTTGTGGCACATCCCGACCTACCGAGGAAAGATGAGGCAGATGGTGGCACAGTTCACCCCCTACAACTGGACATCCTTCAAAAGTTACTGGTTCAAATCCCAGCCTAACGTACAAACCTCTGTACACACAGTTTTGAAGAAGCCACACAGGCGAAACCAGTCGTGTGACAGGCTGAATAAAAGTTCTAAACAGGAACTATGCGGCGACTCCAGATGTCTCACTGAGGGACGACTGCGTCTGCAAGATATCAGTTACCTGAGGAATGAATCCCCTTGAATTTACACTAACGTACAAACTTCCTTTTTCCACCACAGCCATACCACTGGCGTGGTTTGTGGCACATCCCGACCTACCGAGGAAAGATGAGGCGAATGGTGGCACAGTTCACCCCCTACAACTGGACATCCTTCGACTGGAAACCCACCCTCAGTCTCAAACGATGGCTGGCTGTCTTAGGCATCATCGCTATGGTAAGAAACAGCCTTTTGTTTGGGTTTGCAAGCTATGTGGACACCTTCCAATACACCTATGTTCTGACTTAGGGTTAGGGCTATTGGAACAACAGGTTAAGTTGTTTTAAGATTGTTGGACCATAGGGGTCTGAACCAAGCTACTGGTTCAAATCTCTAACTTTGAAACTTTGTAAGCTACAATGTACCTGAAAACACTATGAATTCTGAAAAATATGTTGCCTGCCAAGCGTTTGCAAATCTAGAGTTTCAATCACTTAAATATACTAAATTCTTAGCCGGGGTGCCATCCTATTTCTATGTCGGGGCTCCCATACTTGCTCCCTTAGAAAAGCTTTTTTAGGGAACGAGTACGGGAGCCCCGGCATAGAAATAGGATGGCACCCCGGCTACTAAATTCTATCATAATGTTATAAATTCTATCCTAGTACTGTATAATTATTGTTAAGCGGCATATGTGTATCTCCCCTCCCCCCCCCCCCCCACGTGGTTGATAGCAGAGTTGAACACGTTCTACCTCAAGTCCATCCTGTGGATCCCTCCTCCCAACTGGATCAACTGGGCGCGGCTGGCCATGTATGTCCCTGCATCAGCTGTAGCCTTCAGGGAGACATTCCAGTTCCTCGACGACCCGTGAGTTCAACAACTTACATACAGATCCTCAAATTTATGACCTTGAAATGACATTGTAATTGCTTTTGGATGACCCTTGAGTCAATGATGTTGTCATGACCTACAGGTGATGACCTAGCCATTGAGACAATTACCTTGTCATGACATTGTGATGTCTCTGTGATGATTCTGTGGTAAACATTTCTAACCTTGCCATGACCTTCTAGTGACTCTGTAATGACCCTTGAGTCAATGACCTTGAAATGGCTTTGAGATGAACCTCAAATGTGTGACATTGTCATGACCTTGTAATGACTTTGTGATGACCCTTAAGTTTGTGACCTTGTCATGACCTTGTAATGACTATGATTATCCTTGATTCAATGACCTTGAAATGACTTTGTGGTGACCTTTGATTATATGACCTTGTCATGACCTTGAAATGACCCTTGAGTCAATGACCTTGTCGTGACCTTAAAAGATTTTTATATGTAACCAAGGACATTATACAGAGATGTAACTGATACATGTAGGTCTGTGTTGTGTTCCACATTTTGGTGAATCTGTGTTGTTTCCCTGTCAGGACATGTAAGAAGTTTGGTCAGCAGGCCTGGATCCTGGCTGCGATCGTGATCACGGAGCTGCTGATCGTGATGAAGTTTGATCTGAACCTGCTGCTGCTGCCCTTCCCAGAGCACATCTGGCAGTGCTGGGTCGCTGCGTTTGTGGGTATAGCCTCATGGACTGTCTGGAGGTTTTTCATCAGGTAAGGATCTTGTTTCTTCTTCCCGTAAGGCGACCACCTTCAACCTATCGAAGATTAATATTTTTGTCGCCATGTCGGGTATACTGCGCAAGGGAGAGTGGAGTAATGTGTACTGAGGAGGTGGAGGTTACGGGGCTTACAAGTTGGACTTAAAGCCCTCAAGATTGGTGCAGAGGGCAGTGTCAGCAGGCAAGTTAATGTTGGTAGGATAGCCTGGTATTCAGGATAGCCTGGTATTCAGCCCAGTTAGGCTGCCGTTCCCAGAGCACATCTGGCAGTGTTGGGTCGCTGCATTCGTGGGCATCGCCTCGTGGACGGTCTGGAGGTTCTTTATCAGGTAAGGCTTACCTAGCCTTGTATTCAGCATTGCCTTTGTCAGCATTACATTTTGTACTATCTTCTTAATCAGGTTCTTAATCAGGTGAGGAGTGACTTAAAGTAACTTAATAGACTTTTAGAGGTTTGACTTCTTAGACAATAGCAGGAGGATATCCAAGTGTGGGCTGTCTGGACAGAGCTCACTGGAAATGTGGCGTGAAGACTTAGCCAATTGCTGCCATTCTTGTTCCCACAAAATATACATACAAAGGCGTACAGGGTACAGTTACAAGAGATGTATGACTAGTTAAACATGCAGGCATGGTGCTGTCTTCCAGCTGGTGCATATTCAGAACAGTTCACTTACTTGAAACATGTCGGCAGAACCTACTGCACCTGCGCGAAACCCGTAATGAATTGTGCATAGCACTTTGGCATAATGTCTCATAAAAGGTTGTATTCTTGCAAATAAGGTTAACGCTTTGTCTGTAGTTCCATATCTTATGTTGGAACATATATCGTCTGCAACAGGAAAAATTCTCATGCAATAGTGACCAAAAATCCAACAAAAACTGCGGAAAAAAGGTGGTTTCACACAGTATACGTTCTGCCGACATGCTCTCACTTAATACTCACTGTCACTGTTAGGGACACTGTCACTACTGTATAGATAGGGTGTAAGTCTAACAATAATGACATGCGTCAAGTCCAACGATATATGGTGCAATGCTTAGCCTCCGTAGCAGGCTTATAGAACTGGGGGTTTGGTGGTCTTCGTCTGTTTTCTGATTAGCCCAGTTAAAAAAAAAACGGGGGTAATTCAACCAGGCCGGCTATGTTGTCTATATGCAATAAGAAAATGGCACATAAAAGCTTCAAAAGACCCTGAAGACCCCC
>NW_017804209.1:682106-686527 GCF_001625305.1 Branchiostoma belcheri
TTATGATAAAGGAACAATACAGTTGATGTGTATCCTTTTTTATTAATTTTTCGCCCCTAGGAGAAACCAGAAGCCAGAGTCAGGTGACTGGAGCAAGCTGGCCCAGAAGTAGCCATAGGTACACATGTTGTGTGATGTCATCAGTACACGTGCTGACTGTGTGTGATGTAGTATAAGCATGTGTACATGTAGTGTGATGTCATAGGTCTCGGTGGTGCATGCATTAACCCACTGCACTTCTGGTAGAAAATGTCTTCTTTTTTTTCACAAATGTTGGATGTCAAGTCTTAGGAAATTTTTATGAAACAGTCTTGTAAGATTTCTTCAGATCAGAGAGAAGACTCAAGAAGATTTCTTCAGAGTTAAAATTTTAAATCCAACACAAAAAGTTCTCTCACCTAGAGCTTTCGACCAGTCTTCCTCAGTAGACTGACCCAGTGAGGCTTGTCACGTGGCTTTTTTGAAGTGTGACGTCGAAAAAAATTTAGTTTCATGAAAGAAAGCAAAAGGAAATAAAGCATAACCAGAATGCCAACATTTGTGAATCTCTGCTAGTCTAAAAACCAGCCTTGTTTAGAGCTATAGATCTGCTCCCACAAAGCTAACAAGACTGGATTTCAGGCTAATATAAGTCTGTGCTGCAATAGAAAGCCAGAACCTGCACACTAACAGTATAATGCATGTTTTTTTTTCTTTCATCAGCATGGCTTGAGGTGTCTTTTCTCTGTGACCCAAATAACACCCCCCCCCTCTCCAATTCCTGGTGCTTACCAACTCTGCATGGTGTAGGTGGTGGTGCTTCTAATTTTACTTCTGACTTCCCAGCAGCGATGTACGCAATCCAAGATAAACCAAGCAACAGGGTAACATTTTCGGAAGATTAAGATACTATTAAACCGTGTAATATGTATGTACAGGTTACACTTCGATATCTGAAATTTTGAAATGTCTGACTCTTCAGGGAATTTATCCAGTTGTTTGATTTATTTTGTATTACAAAATGTCCTACCTGGATGTCTAACCTTCAACGGCATGCATGGAACCAAAATCTTGTTGCTTGTCTAAATTTACAGATTGTTTTTAACATGAACTGATGGTATATGTTTCTCGCAATGTTTCCCCCCCAGAGTACACCAGAAAGTGCCACATATAGACTGACAGGACCGGCCTTTTTGGGGTCAAGGTTCACCAGAAAGGTCAAGGTCAAGGTCAATACACATTCTAAAGATCCAAGGTCGACAGAAAGGAAGAGAAGAGTCAGCATTTCGATCCAACATAATTCAGAGGTCATGGTTCAACAAACATCAAATAGCAAGGTCCAAGATGTTTGGAGGTCAAGGTTCAAGGTGCAAAATATGGAGGAAAGGTGAAGGGTCAACAGTCAGAGGTCAGGGTGTATATAGGTAGGGAGGTGCAATGATACAAACCTGGACATTCAGTCACGAGTTATCTGTATAATTGGCATAAATGTGGATGATGACTTTTTCTGTTGTATTTTTAAGTAATTAAGTTAGTAATTATTTATCTCATTATGACAGTGAAACAACTGTTTTCAACTGTGCCCTATATTTCTTCATGCTCTCAGGCAACAATATCCAACGGCCATGTGATCATGCCATATTCAGAAAGGTGCAGATGATATAGCCTCCTTAGCATGGTCTACAAGTCAGGCGAAAATTGTGCATTTTTTCTGAATCTACAACAGTTCTCATTGTATTTGTTGTACTTGTTTTCCTGTGGGCTGCAACCTTTAACACACAAGAACCTACATACACAGAACTGATATGCTACATAAAAAAACAACCATTTTATAAATACTTTTTAAGCCCAGAAAGCCTGACTTGTATAGCCTAATAAGGAGACTACAGATTATAAGTAGACAGTTGAGAAACTGTTTTCTGTATTTTTGCCAAATTTTGAGGCATTTTTGTAGCCTTGATGCCATCTATTTTGTAATGAGGCCTCTTGCACTCACTGACCTGAGCTAGCATTACTGTTTTTGATGAAAACAACTTGTCCTATGCAATACACACATAAAAGCAACTGAGCAGGCATGCTAACATATGGAAAGTGTAGTCTCTACCAGACTAACTACGCTGGCTATATATAGGAGAATATTTGCCAGGGGAGTTTGGCCGCCTTGTAGGTTTGACTGGCCGCACAGGAGGGAAAGAAACTACCTCCCCGCGGCCGGACTCCCTTGGCCAATTTTACTCTCTTTTTTGCCAAATTCAACAATCTGTATTCCCGTAGAAAGGCCTGGTGGAGGCTATGGAAAGTGCACTCAAACAAATAATGTGATGTGAAACATTTTATAGCAAAGCTGCCATTAGAGTTGAAGTTAATGTCTTTGGTTTAGTTTTATTTTCATGATTTGATGAAGAGAGTAACAGGCATTGTAGACTTATAATTATGTACTAATCATACATAATACAATGTGACATGAGACATTTTATAGCAAGGCCAGTAGACTTCAAGTTAATTTGTTTGGTATTTTGTTTTATTTTCATGATTTGATGTAAGAAGAGGGTAACAAGCATTGTAAATTTATGTACTTATGTACATAATACAATGTACCAGGAGGGATTGTATAAACAAAATAGGTGCAATTTTGTTTAAAGTTAAAACTTTCGATCCAACACAACAAAGTTCTCTCACCTAGAGCTTTCGACCAGTCACTCTGGTCTTCCTCGGTAGACTGACCCAGTGAGGCTTGTCACATGGCTTCTTGATACAGATGAACTTTTAAAATAGGTGCAATTTTTATTTCATTGTACAGTGGGGTCCTGGCTACAATGGCTGTTGAAAATGGGAACTGTGGTGTTCTAGAACAGAAATATCAATGACAACTAGATAATGGCCTGCTTTACACATACCATTTCTAAGTCGACTAGAAAAATTTCTGTTACCGGTAACACACGGGGCCGCAAAGCGACTTGGGACTCCCGCTGTGCCACCCTCCCGCCAAGTCGACTCGGTGGCTCGGTCTTGCCTGACTACTGCGCAGAGACGCTGAAGTCGACTTCACCCGTTTACCCACGCGAAGCTAGTGTACTCAGCACCCCGCTGGCTGACTTAAGTCTGGTTTGGATATGACTCAAGTCGTCTTTATTAGAATACAACTTGAGTTGAATTATTTCTCTTTACACAGAGAAATTTTCGCTCAAGTCGACTAGAACTCAAGACGACTTGAGCTAGTCGACGAGACGAGCAAAAATTTCCCTGTTCTCTTGAGTTCTAGTCAACTTGAAAAAGTTATGTGTAAAACAGGCCAGTGTTAAGTATTTAGTTGAATGGTGCTAGCTAAAAATTTTGGTCTTCTAGTCCCCACCACTGACTTTACATTGTATATCTCCTAACATTTGGGGCAACATGAAACTGACTATGGTGCAAGACTGTAGGATATTCCAATAAAACCTACATTTGCAGTTCTGAATATTGTCTTCATTATGTTTACCGAAGGAAAACATACTGTTTTTACTCAGTTTCTTCCTCCTCCTTTTCTGTTCCAAACACTAACCTCTGACCTGGCCAATGATATGATTTGTTGACGTCTGCCACCATGGTGACTGGTGTTGGTTACATAATGTTGCAATTTCATGGTCTGCTCTACTCCTGTCACCATATACTCATAGTACATGTGAATGTGTTTGAGTAAGAATTAACAGGGTAGACCATGTCCAAAGGTAAACATGCATTACTTCTCTAGTTCAATTCAATTCTTATTATCATACAAACATTGCAGACATACATATATAGAATTGTAATGTTGCCTGAATGACATTGATATTTACAATCATTACATTAAAATAAACACATAACATTACAAAGCCTGGTTACCAAACCTATTATAGCTCCCGAGTCCTAGGATGTAGCTATATTTGGTTTGGTAACCAGGCTAAACATTACATTGCGTTACATATATACATGAATATATGCATACTACTGATATGAAACTGTGCATCCCATGCAGGCCAGACATAGCAAGTTCTGATTATACAGTCTGATTGTAGAGTCTGATGGACTGATGTAGGAACGAGTTCTGAAGTCTTTTTGTTCTGGCTGGGGGATGGAGATGGTGTTTTTATTTCTAAGAGAGCGTCCAGTAGTTAATTCTTTAATTATATATATTAACACGTACTGGCATCAAATATATTTTATACATTTATATTATTTGAATCTAAGAAACAATTGACCAGTGTTACAGAATTACACACACCAGAATACCCCTACTGGTTACATGAAGCATATAACATTTTGCCAGTAGCTACATTCATACTCAAGGGGGAAGGATATAGCCTCCATAGCATGCCGAAAACGGGGGGGGGGTTGGGGGGCGGTTCTTCATGGTCTTTGGTAGCTTTTATGTGCTATTTTCTGATTGCATATAGACAACATAGCCAGCCTGGTGGAATTACACG
>NW_017804209.1:687211-694447 GCF_001625305.1 Branchiostoma belcheri
CAAACCCCCAGTTCTATAAGCCTGCTACGGAGGCTAATCAGAAAACAGCCGAAGACCACCAAACCCCCAGTTCTATAAGCCTGCTACGGAGGCTAATCAGAAAACAGCCGAAGACCACCAAACCCCCAGTTCTATAAGCCTGTGCTACGGAGGCTAATCAGAAAACAGCCGAAGACCACCAAACCCCCAGTTCTATAAGCCTGTTACGGAGGCTAATCAGAAAACAGCCGAAGACCACCAAACCCCCAGTTCTATAAGCCTGCTACGGAGGCTATGAAGGATATTACTACAGGCTTCTTTAATTTCCCAAGCGGCTGTTTTTAATGATAATCACTCGATGTAGGTCTCTGTACATGACTGCGTGTTTGGAGAGTAAATCAGGTCAAATAAAGCAATATTACCGCAAATAAATGAATTATATAGCCGACCAAGCTTGAGCAGGGTCAGCTAGTCAAACATTTTCTAACTGCCCGCCATCTATTGAAGGATGAGAGTAAGAAATGTACAACAACTGTGTTAGAAACCCGGGACTGCTAAAGCAACTACAGCTAGCGCTACCGTTCCCCAAGATTGCGTTTATATATGATAGAAGCCATGAAGAAAGTAGACTCTACCAGACTAACTACGATGGCTATATATAGGAGAATAATTGCCAGGATTGGCCGCCTTGTAGGTTTGACTGGCCGCGCAGTTACTACCTTCCCGCGGCCGGACTCCCCTGACCAATTTTACTCTCCTTTTTGCCGAATTCTACCATCCGTATTCCCGTAGAAAGGCCTGGTGGAGGCCACTAAGAAAGCACGTCTTCTCAGAATCGCGGCCATTTCGGCTGCCACGATGTAAACAAAGTCACGTGGAAGTGCTCGCGCCCCATTGGCTGACCCCTATGACGCAACAAACCTCCGCCACCAATCACATCGCCGCATTCGGCAACGCCTGCGGGGGCCGACCAATCAGCGCGCGCCTGAAGGCTGAGTGATTTCTATGACGCAATAGTTCGGCTGAAAGAGAATACGTCGCCAGAAATATAGGATATCGTTGTTTTTCGCCAGCGTAAAATCGTAGCCAGCTTGGATTTCATCACGCAAGCACCTTGTGACGGCCTAATCTAGTCATCAGCCGAGATTCGCCACAAGTTAAGGGTATTTCTGAGCGGTATTTTGCCACATTGTGCGGTATTTTGACACATTTTCGTGGAAAGCAACGCTCTCTTTGTGTTCCGGATTTGGCGAAGACTGCGTCTCTCTCTTCTTGAACAAAAACATCAGCGGAAAAGGAGACATGGACAAGCAAATCGCTGTGGTAAGAGGGATGTTCCTTTTCTGTTTTTGTATGGAATAATATAACGAGATCTTTAATATGTCGAACTATAAACGTTTATATATAAAAGCTAGCCTCCACCAGGCCTTTCTACGGAAATACGGATCGTAGAATTCACGGCAAAAAAGAGAGTAACGTTAAAATTGGCCAAGGGAGTCCGGCGCGAGGAGGTTGTTTCTTTATTCCCTCGCGCTATATATATATATTAGCGTAGTTAGTCTGGTAGAGACTATACAAAATCACTGTTTGATTAATGTATCAGTATTAAAGACGGTCGTTCTTTGTTTTGTTGCATGTGGCGACAAGGAAGATTTCTGTTGGTGATGAAAACCAAGGAGAGTGTTCAATGTTTTGTAAGCCTCTGGCAGTGTGATGTATGTGTGTGTGTTATGAAAATGAACCATTTTGGCATTTTGCCCTTTTTAAAGAGCGAGGGGGGGGGCATCAATGTACTAAAATAATGCCTTCTGTGTGTCGGCCCTACTGTAATAACAGTATGTTTTAGATTTTCAATGATGTTTTCATCTTTCTCGCATATTGTGTTTACCAAGCTTCGCTCTAAGCTGTTAATTTTTCTAGATCGATGGAGCATCCTGTTTATGTCTTCCATCTCTGTTTGCGAAAATTGAACTCAGGTCATCTTTAGTGTTTGTCAACCTCTTGTATTATAGTCGGTCGATAACTGGTTGTTTTCTATTGACTCCTCTTTTTCTACTCTCCAAGCAGAGGTTGTGGGGGAATGATCGTTAGCTTTTTATATATGGCCGTCGGTGGCCGGTGACCTTCTCAGGCTAATGGATACTGCCTGGCCAATTTGATACTGTCTTTTTACCACCAAAAGGGATCTGCTTGGAGATTATCTTTTTTCGGCCTCATGGGTTTCGTGCTTTTATTGTGTACTCTCCAAGCAGAGGTTNTGGGGGAATTATCGTTAGCTTTTCCATATATGGCCCTTTTTTATTGCTCGCTACCCCACCAACCTTGGGTCTCGCATGGACCCTCTCTGGCCAATTTGATACTCTGTTTTTGCCTCCCTAGGATCTGCTTGGAGATTAGTTTTTGTGTTGATGTTTTCATATATGGCCCTTTTTTGAGACCCTAGGATCTGCTTGGAGATTATTTTCTTTGTTGATGTTCCCCTTGTATGCACGGCTGGCCCCATAGCATGACCCTCTCTCGTGGTCTATTATGTGCTGTGTGCAGGCCCCTGACCTTGGAGCACTAGTGTTTTACTCACGTTGCGTATCACATGATGTTGTTGTGATCGCTGTGAAGAAAACCGTACGCCGTGAATGGTAGCCTCCATAGCATGCCAAAACTGGGGGTTTGGGGGGTCTTTGGGAGCTTTTATGTGCTATTTTCTGATTGTATATAGACAACATAGCCGGCCTGGTTGAAATACCCACGTTTTTTTAGAACTGGGCTAATCAGAAAACAGCCAAAGACCACCAAACCCTAGCCTCCATAGCATGCCAAAAAGCGGGGGTTTGGGGGGTCTTCAGGGTCTTTGGGATCTTTTATATGTGTATTTTCTGATTGCATATAGACAACATAGCCGGCCTGGTTGAATTACCCCCGAACTGGACTAGTCAGAAAGCAGCCGAAGACCACCAAACCCCCAGTTCTATAAGCCTGCTTGTATCACTTGAATGGCAAGTATCACTATCAGCTTGCTTAGCACGTCTACGTGACACACTAGAAACGTACCGACGGGGTTGGACGTTGAACCCTTTCAGGCTTTCTCGCAAAAGCAAACAAAGACTGGCGGCTGACAAAGAGAGTAGGCGAGAGTGGATTTTAGCCTCCTTGAATGGCATGGTCTACGGCCGTGTTGTTTTTCCGATGGCATATCAGTACATGTAGTTCTCAGTACATATATATATTTCCAAGGATGCGGGTTAAAGAACCGAAAACCTGGTACTATATGATATCGGCAAGAAACACGTTATAAAACCCAAAAGGTCCTATAATCATAGAGCCACTATTAAACTTTTAATTTAAAGGAGTAGGCTACTGTGGGCTATAGAAAGGAATCAGAACAGCCCAGAAAAAAAAAGATGCATCTATAACGTTATGTTTTCGTTCGGACTCAGTGACTGGTAACTACAGGGGCCAGACCGTTTCTGTTCATGAAAAAATGAAAACTGTCCCCTTGAACATTAACCTAATTCTCTACATGGGATCGCGTAACCATGGAGATTGAGATTTGTTACCATGGCAACAGCGAATGGATCACTAAGGCTAAGGATTGATCCGATTTTGAGAGGCAGAGTTTATAGCTAGCCTCTACCAGGCTTCGGCAGGCGGCTGGAAAGAGTAGAGAAATCGGCCAAATAGAGAGATAACATGCCGGGGGAGTTGGTCCACTAGAGGAATGTAGTATATACTCTCTGGCCGGCTATCAAACTCCCATGTATATATAGCATTCCCTTTAAAATTTTGGCCAATTTCTACTCTTTTTTCAGCGATCCTCGGTGCCTGGTAGATTAGCTAGAGAGACTAGAGTTTAGCCAAAGCGCTAGCCTGGCGTATCTTTTTCTGATCAAAATCGTCAATACTTAGTTTTATTTATTTATTTCAAATGCAAACACAGACTTACAGGCAGCAAAGACTGATAAATAAACGTAAGACGGTATGTCTACATAAAGGATAACAAGTACGTTACATATATACACAGCTACACCATACGGGACATCAGATATATATGTATAAAAATACAAGTAGTCAGTAGAAAGCTTTATACTAGAAAACTGAATTTTTAGATAGAAATCTGCGGGTCAGTACCCCGGATGTTGTGGTGGGATCTCCCCTCGTGACGCTGAGTCGTCAGCTGACTAGCTATGACGTCACAGCCGGCTATAAATAACCCGCGCCGCGATCACCCAGGCGGGAAGATGGATGTGTTATTCATGGACACGCGGCATACATGTAGCTGCGGAGGGCTTTTATGTCGCCGTTTTTGGCGGGCTGATTATGCACATATTCCAAGCACCGGGTGGGATACTTTACAGAACAGAAGGACAGCCAGTAGATTAATTATCTTACATAAAGCCAGACAAAATAAAATTGCCTTACCGGTTGCAACTCAGCTTTCGTCCGCACCGCGTAAATCGCGGCACGCAAACCCGAGTTCCTACAAGACTCTAGCATTCCACAAGGATTGCTATAGGTACTCGTATTTCCCAAGGACTGTTAGAGACTGGAACGAGCTTCCACAAGCCCTACCAGAACTACCAGTTTATTAAGGAAGCTGTTCTTCTACACTTGAGGAGTATTTTGAGCGCTGCGCACTGCGCACTAGATTTCACTGGTTTTCTATCATAGATACGGAAACAAAAGGCTTATTCCTTTTCCATATACTTTTGGAATCAAGGCCTATCCATCAAAGCCGGCCCAGCATATAACATGTAGCTACGCGCGACGGGCATTTTGATATCGATGTCGGTGCCTTTCTTCTAGACCACGCACGTGGCACGCAAACTCTCGTTACGTATCATTCTCTGCCTTGCCGTTACAGACGGTAATAACCACCTGTTATCGCCCTTTCACGTTCCCTACTTTTAAATAGTTCCTAATTTTTCCGAGTCTTGCCTTCTAGGTTCTTTACTGTACTAATTAGCCTGGATGCCGAGAGAACGTACTAAAGCTACATAGCATGAGACTGTGCTAAGCAACTGTTCTTGTTCTTCGCAGCTAAAGAGCGTGGGCCCGAAGTTGGTGTCGTTCTTCAAGACCACGTGTATCTCCTTATTGTTCCCTGACTTGCCCTTAAGTTTCTCTAAGATGTAGTAACCGACTTACCTTTTTTCGTCCTTCCAGCTTAAGAGCGTCAGCTAGCCCGAGTTGGTTCCGTTCTCCACGTCTACATGTACGGTTGCTTATTGTTTCCTGACTTGAACCTACTTACCTGTTTTCTTTCCAGTTAAAGAGCGTTGGGCCGAAGTTTGTTCCGTTCTTCAAGACCACGTGTATCTACTACATCCTGTGGCTAGACGCCGACAAACCGACCCTGTTCTCAGCTCTGATAAAGTGTCTGCCCGTCCTGTCTCTGTGGGTGTTCGTCTGTAACTGTCGTTCCGGACCCAAGTTGTTCCCTTTCTTACCCTTTAGGTTATTTAAGACCCAATAATAACCAACTGTTCTCGCCCTTCTTGTTAGAATAGAAAGCGTCGACGTCCCGTTCTTCTCTACTCTATTCCCTTATTGTTCTATGCCTTGCCCTCTGGTTTCAAGGGTATGAGACTGTGCTAACCAACTGTTCTCGTCCTTCCAGCTTAAGAGCGTTGGCCCGAAGCTGGTCCCGTTCTTCAAGACCACGTGTATCTACTACATCCTGTGGCTGGACGCCGACAAACCGACCCTGTTCTCTGCGCTTATAAAATGTCTCCCGGTTCTGTCCCTGTGTGTGTTCGTGCTGCTGCACGGCATGAGTCTGTCCGACATGCACACGTACGCGAGACGGATCCTCGGGGGGCTGGTGTTCTCAGCGCTGGGAGACGCCTTCCTCATCTGGCAGCACATCGACGGGATCTACTTCATCTATGGCATGGTGGGTGTCGCCTTCCTCTCTGTCTAGACGCTCTCTCTCTCTCTCTCTCCCTCACTCCCTCTCACACACACACACACACACACACACACACACACACACACACACACACACACACTCTCTCTCTCTCACTCTCTCTGTCTGTCTCTCGCTCTCTCTGTCTCTCTCTCAGTCTCTCAGTCTCTCTCTCTCTCACTGTCCTCTCTCTCTCTCTCTGTCTCTCTGTCTCTCTCTCTGTCTCTCTCTGTCGCTCTGTCTGTTTCTCTCCCGCTCTCTCTCTCTCACTGTCCTCTCGTCTCTCTCTCTCTCTCTGTGTCTCTCTCTCTGTCCTCTCTTTGTCCTCTCTGTCTGTCTCTCTCTCTTCCAGTCGCTCTCTCTGTGTCCTCTGTCTCTGTCTCTCTCTCTGTCTCTCTCACTCCCTCTGTCTTGCTCTCTCTATCCCCTCTCTAATTTTTTTCATGGGATCAGTCGGATATAAACTGGATACACGTATTCTCTGTGACCAAAGCCTAAGAGCCGTACGTTTTTCTTCATTTGATAGGTGATGTTCGCGATCGCCCACGTCCTCTACATCGTGTCGTTCGGGTTCTCGCCGCTACGTCTCCCTGTCGGCGCGGCGTTACTCGCAGTGGCTGCCGGCATGTACGCCCTGCTGTACCCGGGCCTGCACGGCGTCTACTCGGTCCTGGTAGGGAGTGTACATCCTGCTGCTCTGGCTCATGCTGTGGAGAGGGATGGCCAGGCTACAGGTACGGACGAAGTCCGCATTTTTATCGTCAAGATCTAATTACGAAACGTCTAGTCAGGTTGGCCATCCTACCTCGAGTTCGAATCCCGGCTGTTGTCGCTTACCCAACATGTATGCTACTGCAAAGGGTCGCAGTCCCGAGGACGTGCCATTAAAGCTGTCGTCCACTGTTTGAGCCTAGTAAATACTGTCTTCTCTGTCACGGCCAGTGGAAGAGTAGCTCTTTATTAGTAAAGCTGGTTTGACATCACTTTCACGATAACTTTTTAATGTGACCACAAATGAACGAGTAGCTCCTCTGTTCACTGTGTCCCTACCTGTGAACCTTGACCAAGTTGCGTGAGCGTCCTTACAGTCTATCAATAGAATTTTGAGATGTAGTCTGTATAGATGTTTTGTTCTTGACCTAGAAATTAAGTCTCTGTACTTTTGTTACCTCACTAAAGCTTCTTCGCCATTTAACCATCCCTACAGGTGTTCAGTAACGATCTATAGCCCAAACTCTGTTCTCTTATAATTTACTATAAAGTTAAAATTTTCAGGTTTATTTTGCATCACTGCTTTGTAGTTGACCTTACGATAGTCGCTGTACATATACTTTTTGTTGGTGAGTCACTAAAGC
>NW_017804209.1:694467-695998 GCF_001625305.1 Branchiostoma belcheri
GGGGGGGGGGTCTTTGGGAGCTTTTATGTGCTATTTTCTGATTGCATATAGGCAACATAGCCGGCCTGGTTGAACTACCCCCGTTCAAGTTGGGCAAATCAGAAAACAGCCGAAGACCACCAAATCCCCATTTCTATAATCCTGCTACGGAGACTCACTGGATACTTTTAGCTGACCAGTCACTTACTAAAGTTTCTCTATATCATAGTAACCATCCCTATTCCCTACAGGTGTTCAGTAATGACCTGTGGACGTGGACCAAGCTGTGTGCCTGTGTGGGAGCTCTGCTCTTCATCATCTCAGACACGCTTCTGGGCGTGAACAAGTTCCGCCTGCCCATACCCTACAACCGCGCCCTCATCATGACAACCTACTACGCCGCACAGCTGGGCAAGTCAAGTCAATCTTTATTGCACAACAATTTTAATGGGTACAATGCATGGCAAACTCTTCAGTATTTCTTTCAAATAGCTCTGTTAGCATTTGATTTAACATTTCAATGTCTTTGGGTGGTGAGACTACGGCGCACAGATATGTCAACTTTGTATATTTAAATTTTAATTGTACCTTTTTGTGTGTGGCGCTGTTAATATAAGTTGTAAACTTGAGTGCAGCGTCACACTGTCCTTGTTATGTTTTTATGTTTTGATGAATAAAAAAAACTCTTCAGTACTGCATATCTAGCGAACATCTACTCTCACGTCTACAGTAATGCTTACAAGTTCTATGTTCTTCGGTGTAGGACGGACATGATAACAGAAAGTGTATTTCATTTTCGACAGAATATCTTTACAAGTAGGACATCGTCTGTGAGTGGCTGGTACGTTGTTTAATATGACGACCTTTTTTCTATTTAGGCATCGCCCTGTCGGTCGCCGACCTCAAGCCTGACCCCGCTGATGACGTCACCACGTGCGGTGCACCTGCCGCGTCATCAGATGACGTGCACTGTTCGAGTTCGAATTCCAAGGGCGGTGCACCTGACGCGTCATCAGATGATGTGCACCGTTCGAATTCCAACTCCAAGGGCGCGCTTGAGCTGAATGGCATAAAGTCGGGGTCCAATGGTTTTAGTAACTTTTTGTGCTGTTCAAAATATAAGAAGATGGAGTAAAAGTTCATGACACAAAAACTGACAAAAAGTTTATGTCCTCTTTGGATTCACTTACAATAGATTAAGATGATAACGCCTTTGGTTTAAAACACAGGCTGTAACAGTGTCGTCATCAGGTGACGTGCACTGTTCGAATTCGAATTATTGCGCAAGGGCGCACTCGAACTGAAAGATATGACGCCGGGGTCCCATGGTTTTAGTAACTTATTGTGCTTTTCAAGAAATAAAAAGATAACTTTCATGGCACAAAAACTGACTAAATGTTGATGTTGTTCAACAAGGAGAAATCCTTATAATCCTCAATTAACGTTAATAACAGTGGCCTCAAACGTAAAGCTGGTTACAGTTAAGTTTATATATACACAGGATGCAACAATGAAACGTAAACGGTGTTGCGAAATGTTGTTCAAGCAAAAC
>NW_017804209.1:696018-696918 GCF_001625305.1 Branchiostoma belcheri
GCACGGCGTCTACTCGGTCCTGGTGGGAGTGTACATCCTGCTGCTCTGGCTCATGCTGTGGAGAGGGATGGCCAGGCTACAGGTACGGACGAAGTCCGCATTTTTATCGTCAAGATCTAATTACGAAACGTCTAGTCAGGTTGGCCATCCTACCTCGAGTTCGAATCCCGGCTGTTGTCGCTTACCCAACATGTATGCTACTGCAAAGGGTCGCAGTCCCGAGGACGTGCCATTAAAGCTGTCGTCCACTGTTTGAGCCTAGTAAATACTGTCTTCTCTGTCACGGCCAGTGGAAGAGTAGCTCTTTATTAGTAAAGCTGGTTTGACATCACTTTCACGATAACTTTTTAATGTGACCACAAATGAACGAGTAGCTCCTCTGTTCACTGTGTCCCTACCTGTGAACCTTGACCAAGTTGCGTGAGCGTCCTTACAGTCTATCAATAGAATTTTGAGATGTAGTCTGTATAGATGTTTTGTTCTTGACCTAGAAATTAAGTCTCTGTACTTTTGTTACCTCACTAAAGCTTCTTCGCCATTTAACCATCCCTACAGGTGTTCAGTAACGATCTATAGCCCAAACTCTGTTCTCTTATAATTTACTATAAAGTTAAAATTTTCAGGTTTATTTTGCATCACTGCTTTGTAGTTGACCTTACGATAGTCGCTGTACATATACTTTTTGTTGGTGAGTCACTAAAGCTTCTATGTCATCATAACCATCCCTACAGGTGTTCAGAAATGACCTGTGGACCTGGACCAAGCTGTGTGCCTGTGTGGGAGCTCTGCTCTTCATCATCTCCGACACGCTTCTCGGCGTGAACAAGTTCCGCCTGCCCATACCCTACAACCGCTAGCCTCCATAGCATGCCAAAAACTGGGGTTTTGGGGGGGGGTCGG
>NW_017804209.1:697394-712038 GCF_001625305.1 Branchiostoma belcheri
TGACAAAAAGTTTATGTCCTCTTTGGATTCACTTACAATAGATTAAGATGATAACGCCTTTGGTTTAAAACACAGGCTGTTAACAGTGTCGTCATCAGGTGACGTGCACTGTTCGAATTCGAATTATTGCGCAAGGGCGCACTCGAACTGAAAGATATGACGCCGGGTCCATGGTTTTAGTAACTTATTGTGCTTTTCAAGAAATAAAAAGATAACTTTCATGGCACAAAAACTGACTAAATGTTGATGTTGTTCAACAAGGAGAAATCCTTATAATCCTCAATTAACGTTAATAACAGTGGCCTCAAACGTAAAGCTGGTTACAGTTAAGTTTATATATACACAGGATGCAACAATGAAACGTAAACGGTGTTGCAAATGTTGTTCAAGCAAAACAAAACAAAAAAAAAAAACAATGGTGAAAGTGTGTTATATCAGGCCATTATGAACAGTATCAGCCACGGAAAAGAGCAAAATTTGTCACCAGAAAAACGTGTCTAATGCAACATTTTGTGGCAGGGAGGCGCAGAGGAGTCTTAATTCAATATCTTCATTCAAAGTATTATTGTGTTTTTCAGAGGAAAACAATGCCATGTCTACACAAAGTGTGTTGGTGCACATTAACAATTATATACAAGACAAAATCAACAGTATTATCGTTAATTACTTAATTTCTCACAAGAAAGACATAAATGCAAGGATGTTCACCTTGAAGAGACTATTTAAAAGAGTAGCCAATCTTTTGTTGCAAAAAATAGATAACGAGTCCAAAATAAAGAAATATCACCTCCAATTGAGTCAGGTATGAAGAAGTGTTAAGAAGACAGACCTAATTGTTAAAGTGTGCCAAACACACATATCTCATGCAATCTCAGGCTTCGAAAATTGACTAAGCATAAAAGTATAAACTGACCAACAAACTATCAGGGTTCCAGGTAAAGCAGAAAGACAGTGAGCAGTTTAGGAGTCATCAAATAAATGCTCTAGTTCCTTGGACTCTTAAAACCGAGTTAAAAAAGAACAACCCCAAAACAAAGTGTCAAGAGCTTTATAGGTAGGTAACAGTTACCTAGTTCAAATTTTACGTATTATATAATAAGTTCTAGATGACATCTTGTGACACTAAAATCTCACTATCCAGAAGCAGACTTTTCATGTGTATTTTGGTATAACATTAAGAGGTTAAAACAAAACTAGAGGTATTTTGTAGCTGAATGTGTATTTTGTTCAAGTACACCAAGCGATTTATTTACACGAGAAATGTACAATTAAAATCACTAATTATGTATATATACACTTGAATGTATAAAAAATAGTGTCAAATTATTTGTATAAAGAGCTGGATTCTTCCACCCAACTTACCTCTACTGAATACATGTATTATGTATTGATGCCAGGAAGACAAAATTAATGTATTTGCCTTACACAATAAGGCTTATATATTGTATGTAAATATACACACTGAGGTGCCAGAAATGATTTGAAAACATTTATGTCAAACATGGACCAGGATGAAGGAGTGAAAACAACAGGTCAAGAAAGGTGAAAGTAAGATCGTTATGGAATTTGACCAAAAAATTCAAAGAAATGCAGCCTCTATGTACCATTCTGGTTCAACATGTTTTTTCTTTGTTTTATAAAACTATTTCTAAAAGTTTATGGTGGTGGTTATATATCTGCAGAGATATGTTGTTTGTAACTTTGTTTTTATTTCTGCTGCTGCTGAACTCACCAGTGACTTAAAGTGATGGCTACTCATGAAAACATAATAAGGACAACCTAGCAGCTAACTTGTTATAGTCCAGTGTGGATTGTGACTGTAATGCAACTATGATGCAATGATGTTGTAATATGTACGTGTATATAGGATATGCCACTTAACATTACCTGTATATGTAAGTTAACTATATAGTTCTATATAACTCTACTGTATAACTCTGTATATGTGTTGTGTATTACTGTACAGTATTACCTATCTAACCATTCAGTATTAATGGTTACCGTAGAGAATGATGATTATGAAGATTATACTCCCCTCATAGCCTTGTTATGTCCAGAGATTCTTGGTTTAGGCTTTTTGGCTGTAGTTATTGAGTACTAGTATTATTCTCTACAAAATCAATATTGTTGTGTTCTGTCTTTTGAACCATACAGTGTTATCACTACAGTGTAAAGAAACCTACAGACCTTTGTTGATACTAGAATTTGTTTAGAACAGGGGACCAGGTTCTATCTTCCATTAGTTCCAGTTGAAACAGCCTGAACTTGCTGAAGTGTTCCAAGCAACATATATCACTGGCACTGCCTGTGCTTCATGGGTTGAAAAGAAAAAGTGCACTCATGTAACCCTGCTCTGAACAGGTCTTGTATAGAAACAAACATGAACCAATAAATAAACATCATGCCTCTTACAGGGCTGACTAGTTTCTGGCTTGTCTGCCTGTCTGTATTTCTGTGATTTCAAATGAATACAATGCAGTGTTACCATACATACTTAGAGCTACTGTTTAAATGTTCTGCAAGACAGCATGTATAAGCGACTGAAACCTGGCATTTCCGCTTTGCTTCATGTACAGCCAGTGTTGCCATACATTCTCAGTGCCACTATATTTTGTCCTTTGAACTGGAAGGGTCCCAAAGTGGTATGGGTAAGGGAGCGAAGTCTGGCATCCTTTCCTGAAGGATCAGTTAGCTACCTCCGACCTTTGCCCCTGTGACCTCTAACCCTGCTCTGTGCCATTGACCTGGGGTTCCACGACCCTCAGACACTGGTCCGCGAACTCCACAAATATGGGCTCCTGCATGGCCCTCTGCATGCTGACCTCAGGGTCATCGGAAGAGTCCACTTCTCTGATCATCCGCTGCAGGTGGGGGTTACACAGCAGGCTCCTCAGCTCCTCTGTAAAGTGAATATGGGAATAGATTAGATTTAGTTCAATTCAATCTTTATTCAAACAACTCGGAGACAATATTTTCAATCTGAATTATGTTGTTCTGACAATTCAATGGTCTGTAGACCCATTGTACACTTAAAATTAAGTAATCTAAATGATCTATAATTGACAACATTGAAAAAAATATACATATTAAACAATTACACCACATCATAAAGTAATGAAAATAGTTATCTGGTATACATGGTTTTGGGTTACAAAATACATGTACCACAATACTAATATAATATACATTTTCCAAATTAAGTTAGGGAACCTTGCAAATTCGCAGAGAGAGGTACCTAAAAAAAGAAAAATGCAAGGGAAAACAGAGGTTGAAAATAATAAAATAGAATAAAACAGAACATCAGTGCTGACCTGAGTCCTGTAGTTTCTGTAGTCTGTCCAGTGGTACCCTGTCCTCCTCATCCCCCTCATCCATCCCATCATCCCACATCTCCATGGCAACAGCACCAGCATCTTCTGCAGCAGCTGCCTCAGACTGAGGATGTACAAAAAAATACAGGATTGTTTTAATGTTTGTTGCATGTGTGTTTAACTACTAGTTGGGGTGAACTATCGTTTTTGTTTCTGTGTGTGTGTGCGTGTGTCTCTGTCTGTGTTCTCTCACCTAGAGCTCTGTGTGTGTGTGCGTGTGTCTCTGTCTGTGTTCTCTCACCTAGAGCTCTCGACCAGTCACTCTGGTCTTCCTCAGTAGACTGACCCAGTGAGGCTTGTCACATGGCTTCTTTGAAGTGTGACGTCAACACTGAGTCAAAGGTATCTGGTAGACGACTTTGGCTCCCCGCAATTAAGTGAAGAGTGAAGAAGCCACATGACAAGTCTTACTGGGTCAGTTTAACAGGAAGACTAGAGTGACTGGTTGAAAGCCCTAGAGGAGAGAACTTTTTGTGTTGGATCTAAAGTTTAAACAATATTCTCACCTGTTGTGTCTTCTCTCCTGTACAAGTTTCTCCTTCTCCCGACAGGTGTTTTCAGCAGGTGAGATAACAACACACCTATCCTATGATGTAACATTAATGTGCTCACCTGTTGTGTTCTCTGTCTCTCCTGTACCAGTTTCTCCCTCTTGTAAGAAACAGGAGAAGACAGTAAAAACCCACTGGTCCCGGGCGGGGTTCGAACCCACAACCTCCCGGGCCCCAGTCAGACACTCTTACCTCTCCGCTAAAAGGTAGCGCCTAGACCCGTCAGCCGGGTCAGTTGGTAGCGCCTATAAACCCCCTACTGTTACACTACTCCCCCTTTTCTTTTCAAGATTCGTCCTCAAATCTTCCGAATTCGACATCCCTGGAGCAGCACTCTTTGCCAGAACTCCCAGGGCCGGTGTGGGAACCACTGTAAGAAACAGGAGAAGACAGTAAAAACCCACTGGTCCCGGGCGGGGTTCGAACCCACGACCTCCCAGGACCCAGTCAGACACTCTAACCTCTCCGCTAAAAGGTAGCGCCTAGACCCGTCAGCCGGGTCAGTTGGTAGCGTACGTAGCGCCTATAAACCCCCTACTGTTACACTCTGCCCACAGGTGATCCCAGCAGGTGAGAGAGCAATACACCTGTCCTAAGACGTAACAATGTCTCACCTGTTCTGTCCTCCTTCTCCCCTGTACCAGTTTCTCCCTCTGCCCACAGGTGTTTTCCTTGTGCAGCTTGAAGCAGGTGAGACAGTGAGAGAGCAGTACACCTGTCCTCACACTTATCCTATGATGTAACATTAATGTTCTCACCTGTTCTGTCCTCCTTCTCTCCTGTACAAGTTTCTCCCTCTGCCCACAGGTGTTTTCAGCAGGTGAGATAACAGCACACCTGTCCTATGATGTAACGTCAATGTTCTCACCTGCTGTATTCTATTTCTCTCCTGTACAAGTTTCTCCCTCTCTCCACATGTGTTTTCCTTGTGCAGGTTGAAGCAGGTGAGAGAGCAGTACCTGACCTCACACCTGGGACACCTGTACTTGGGAGGCTGCTCAGAACACACTTCACAGGTTACCATGGTGATGACCTAGGTCATGTGGAGGAACACATTTCATAAACAAAGATGAAGTCTTGGCTTGGGTAAAGCTTAGACATGGCCCCAGCCAGGTAGCCTGGTTACCGAACCTGTTATAGCTCCCGAGTCCTACATCCTCTATTTGGAGAGGATGTAGGACTCGGGAGCTATAATAGGTTTGGTAACCAGGCTACCTGGCAGGTCGATTTGAAGTGAATCAGTAACTCCCAGACAGTAGAATTTGGACCATCGCACACTGGGACATGTTTCGTATTAGCCATGCCGATTTGTTGGCAGATGGGCATTAAAGGAAGAACAGAACAGAACATGGGTCTCTTTGTTTGAATCAAATATATTGAAGTATACTTTGAACAGCCATGGTTGCGCGTCATGGTTAAACTAAAGTAGAGTTCAAATAAATATTTAACACCGGTGTTACTATAATTTATATAATTTATATAAATTTATTGTCAAGAATATGTGGTTACGTACTATGACGTCTTTTCAGTTTTCACCGCTACTATACAACCAAGGAGGTTATAGGGGGACTACCACTAGGATTCAACCAAACCTCCTTGTACAAACATGGTACAAACATATTCTCAGTAAAAACATGACTCATGAAACACGTGCGTGCCTAGCTTGTCACTTTTTGGCACACAGTGCACAGTAACGCGCCAACATTTCGACTTTACCGTAAAGACGGAACACAATAGAACACAAAAGAAACCCTACATTACTTTATCTGTAAACCAACAATACCATTTCACTAATTACGTGTGACAATGGACGTAAAAATCGGCCAAAATAAACCAGAATTTCCGGACATCCAAAATTTTACTCACGTTTGTTTCCGGCGCCATGCTGCAACCTCGTACCCAGAGTACACTCTGTGCTAAATTTGTAAATATCCGACTAGAGTAGCTAGAATAGAACACTTTGTCATCTTATTGTAAAAACATTAATATTTTGTACACTTTCGCAAGTTTTGAGCCTACAAAATAGCTCCTGTGTCGCTAAACACCGGACCCTGGGAACGAGAAGGATTTAAACCCCCCGGTTGACCTTTGCCCTGCTAATTTGCATGCGGCACAGCTGCAGCTGCACAGCTGTCCGCCTGCATCCATCTTGGAGCCTGCCAGGAATTTTCCGGCTCCGAAAAATCGTCACTTTTTCCCCAGAATTCGCCGGAAAAACGCCACAAGTTGGATACCGGAGCAAGGTGAGACGATTTGGGTAGTTTTTGCGGGATCCGCCGGTCGTTTTGGTGGTCTAGCACTCAGTAGCAGACGACAAAAATGCGCGGATTTCATTCAGATGTTTATATACGAGCTAGGGGCCCATCTAGGGGTGGTATGCGGCAAGCCGAATTCCCAATTTTTCTGTACCTTTCTCGTCTTTCTCTTCTTAAAACCATGTGCGGGATACGTTTTGGTGACATTTTTTTTTCTGAAATGTGGAATTGCTTTTTCCCGCGAAAGATTCGAAATTGTCAGTTTTCTGAGAGTCAACCTCGAATTTGAAAAACGTCAACTTTTGAACGAAGCGCTATGAAGAATGCGCGCATTTTTCCTTCAAATTCTTTCACAAGGATATTTTCTCACCGATCTCCCTTCGTTGTTGTTTATTGTCAACTTTGTTTTCGCGTTTCTTTCATGTATAATGATGTCGAAATACTGATTTTCTTCGTATGACTTTTTACTCGAGGGACCGTTCATTTGAGAAATGGGGTGGTGGAGAGAACAGAAATGAGCTTAAAATCCTTTAGGGTTAAAACATGAACTTAAAATACTTTAGGGTGGGACAGATTTGTTTCTGGTTCGAAATCACAGTTGACTGAATTTCAAGTGCACACAAAATCAAAATGAAACAGGAGAATTCAATACCAAAACATAGCCAATGGCAAGTTTCAAAACAAATTGGTATACTCATTCATAGCTGTATATACCAAGTAATTTGTATGCAACACTTAAAATACTTAAGAAATTTCAGTATGTTATAGTTTTGCAGATTTGTTTATGCTTTCGAATCACAGTTGTCACAATGCCAAGAACACATTAAATCAAGTGAACCAGAAGCAGTCACACCAAACACTGCCTAAGGCAAAATTATGTTCCAAACATTTTAATCATCGTTGTATAATAACATTACTTGAATTGTACATATTGAATTTCCGGAAATGAAAACTCTTTGATAAACGTTTCGTTTACCAACTTTGGAGGCTTGAAATATTTTTAAAGCTACTAATATTCCATTCCCTTCATGTATGCATTCAAAACTTCTTTACAATTGGTTGACCGAAAAAAATACACTGAATTAAAATCTTTCCTAGTTGTGAAGAAATTTTACAGAGTTATGAAGGAAATGTTGGGAAGCTTGTTTGGTATGACCGTCTCCTGTTTCATTTTCAATTTTGTGTGCTCTTGAATTCAGTCAACTTTGATTTTAAATCATAAACAAATCTGTCCCACCAAGGACATTCTATATACATGTAATATAAAGTTTCTTGGTCCCACCCTAAAGGATTTTAAGTTCATTTCTGTTGGGAAGAAATTTACAGAGTTATGATAGCAATTTGGGAAGCTTCTTCGATATGGCCTGTCTTCTGTGTGCTCTTGAAATTCAGTCAACTTTGATTGTGAACCACAAACAGATCTGTCCCATGCTAAACTAAAGGATTTTAAACTTCAATTTTTTCCATTTCCTCTTGTGTAGAATTTAACAGAGTTATGATGGAAAAATTTCAGGAAGGTTGTTTGGTATGGCTGTGAGTGTCTCCTGGTTGATGTGATTTGTGCCTGGAATCCAGGTCAGGAGTGGGGCTGATTGTAACCAGCTGGTGCAACCATGGAGGTACCTCCATGGTGCAACAGACATGTTGGGCAGGCTTCAGGGGGGAATCACTAATGCCTACAATGTTGGGCAGGCCTTAGGGGGGGATCAGTAAGCACCTGGGGGAATCACGCATGCCTACAATGTTGGGCAGGCTTCAGGGGGGATCATTAAGTACCTGGGGGAAGCACTAATGCCCACAGGGGTAAATCCCACTGTACATCTGGGATTGTGTGATAGCATTGCCAATATTACGAAAGCAAAGGTAGTATAAAAGTCAGTAGGGCCACACCAATTTAATTTGGTGTTTCTTGGATTTTTTCAGAAAAATATTATGTGACAGGGAAAAATAACAACAAAAAACAGGTTGAATCCGAGAAACAACAAATTAAATTGGTGAGGCCTAAAAGAAAAATAGAACATTATTGTCGAACTCATAGGTATAGATATTACGGGTTGAATTATTTCAGATGTTATTGTTTAGGAGTAAGTAAAATTTTAAGATTTATCTAATGTTTGTTGTTTTTATTTCCAAACGTTACTGTACGTACTAATGCAGATGTAGTATTAAGTTAGTAAAAAAAATTATTGTTCAACTTTTAAGTACAGATGTTACAGATTAAATTACTTAAGATGTTATTTAGTAAGTAGAATTTTAAGGTTTTGTACTCTTGTTGTTTTGGGTTCCAAAAGTTGCTGTACTTTTTGATTTGTCAATCCTTTTCTTCATTCTCATGACATTAGTGATTTGTCCCCTAGTTGCTGGGACAGAAAGCCAGAAATGTTATTTGGGGACCCTCTCATGACATTAGTGATTTGTCCCCTAGTTGCTGGGACAGAGAGCCAGAAATGTTATTTGGGGACCCTTTCATGTGCGTAATGAGCATTCCTACTGAAATTAAATCTCGCGCAGGTGTGCCCACAAGGAGCCATTCACAAACCTGAAACGTATCTGCAAACGACATTGGTTTGTTTGCCCAAAAACCACAGGACGGAATCTCAGACAATTTCCCAACAAACGTTTTGTGTGCCCAAGCTGTTGCTGGTTTCAAAACTTGTGTATTTCGGGTAAACAGTACTACCTGATATCGCAGTCATTAGGATGCAGGGTTGGACAAGTCCAATTGCCCACTTGCCCAGGGCAAGTAAAAGTACTTTCAGGCAAGGGCCTGGCAAGTGAATTTTTTGGATGCGAAGTATAGCCACTACAGTGTTTGGAGCATAGCAAATTGCAGTCATTTTTCCAAAATGCCCTTTTGTCAGAAATCTCAAACCACCTTATTTTGATAAATAAAGCATGCAGTATTATGAAGTCTGAAATAAATTAATTTCCTTGCTGGTAGTAAATATGCATATAAAAAACATCTGTATCCATAATATCACCATAGTCCATAATATTGCCACCTTGAGAAAAAGTGTGCTTAAAGATATTTTTTACTGCAACATAGGTATGTACATTTGAGGTGTGCAGGAGTGCATACTAAAAGTATGTTGCAGTAAAATATAACACTGTTTCTCAAGGTGGCGATATTATGGACCCTGGTGATATTATGGACACGGATGTTATATATTTTGGGCAAGTGAAAAGTTGTTTCCTACAAGTGAAAATGACCAAGTGGATTTTTGAAAACCACTTTGATCACGTTTGTGTTGATGTTGGGAGTCTGAGTTGGTCCCTTTGTGGAGCGCTCCAGGTGTGTTTCGGCCCTTTGTTCCACATGAAAGGCCTGGCTGTTGGCTTTCAGTTGCAGGTGTGCCGCAAGGACCTACCTGGGCCAAACCATTAGAACCAGCAGGGGGCAACAAGTGGGGAGACAAAAAAATTGTGAAAAAAAGTCTGTCATTCTGAAATGAAATACCAGACTTTCACTTTTTCAGTATTACTTATCTTCAGTGTAGATTTTTAAATCATTCTGTTTCATAGACCAACCTGGGCCGAACCATCAGGACTGCCAGGGGGGGCAACAAGTCAATCAATTGATCATTGGCAGCCAGTGGGTGTGGGGAGACAAAAAATTCTAAAAGAAAGTCTGTCATTCAATGAAATACCAGAGTTTCACCTGCTTCAGTATAGATTTTTAAAAATGATTTTGTTTAATAGTTTAATATAAAGTTTACCGTAATCAATTACATGTATTCCTTGATTGTAAAAACATCAATGGCATTGGAAAATCTTATTAAAGCCACAGAAGCAAGTTTTAAATTTTTTTGACAAAACAGGGACCCTGTGAGCTAAAATTGAAATGTATCTCATAGAAGCTTAAAAGTTAACTATTTGTCAATCTTTCTGTCAGTCTAGATCTCATGAATTCTGACAAGTAGCAATATCTGTGACACAGCCAATTAACTTTATGTTGCCCGAAGCGTTACATATTTGGATAGCAACAGATGTCAGGATGTGGCAGATGTTTTAGGCATGTCAGGTTGCCAGGATTCATGAGGGCCTGCAAGCCCTTTTTCGTAAGGCGTAATCAGGCCGTTTTAGACTTCGTAATTCGTAGGCAGCCTCCGCCAAAATCAACGTAATTCGTAATTGGACATTAGCCGCAAATCGTAAAGTCGTAATCAGCTCTGAGACTTTAACGTAAATCGTAATAGGCGGCGAAAATTTTGCGTAATTCGTAATCACTACCCCCCCCCCTTGCCGTCCCTCATTCATGCCAGGAAGGTAAGCTGATTTTTCTCTCACAGGGAAACTCAACCATGTAATACGATGTATTTTTCAGGTAATCTTTTGTGGGTTTCCTGACATAATGGTAATAGCTTCTTTTTTTTTTTGGAAATACTTGCTTTCAATATTTTCTGCAGAATTTTTACATTTGATTAAGTGATTTATGATTATCAAATCATGAAATTTTTGTCAATGAAACTTCATAGAAAGATCATAGGGAGGCATTTAAATGAAAATATTTAGATTTTTTTATTTTTGAAATAAGGAAGAATAGATTTTTATAATCAACAAATAATTCTTCAATAATTTTTTTAGTTGAGTTGCATATTTGGTTGAAGGAACAAAAAAGATTATCTTGACAGAATATTTGACATATTATAGAAGAAGAAGTACATACATACTTCATGGCCTTGTAAGACCGATGAATGCCTACTATATATAACGTTACATGTGTAGAAGAAGAATGGCAGACACTTTTTTCTCTTGTTTGACAATTTTTTTTTTCTGGAAGACTGAGACTGAGAGTACTACGTGTATATATTCCCATCACCTTACCCTGGGCCGCAGGTACTTTTTTCTTTAGTTTTCATTCATTGATTTTTTTTTCTGGAAGACTGAGAGTACAAGTACATATTTCGACCACCTTTTAAATTCCTAGCCTCTGTAGCAGGCTTATAGAACTGGGTGTTTGGTGGTCTTCGGCTGTTTTCTGATTAGCCCAGTTAAAAAAACAGGGATAATTCAACCAGGCCTATATGCCTATGTCTATATGCAATCAGAAAATAGCACATAAAAGCTCCCAAAGACCCTGAAGACCCCCAAAACCCCCAGTTTTTGGCATGCTATGGAGGCTACACCTTACCCTGGGCCCCAGGTAGTGTGTGTAGTGTTTGTGAGTGGTGTCAGGCCCAGGTGCCTCCTCTGTGGGCTGACAAGGGGGGATGAATGGTGTCTGCAAATAACAGCTGTGTCTACAGCAGCTGGAGGGGAGACCCACTAATCACACAATAGGGGACTCCTGTGGAGCTTTAGGGGAGAGCCACTAATCATCTGACAGGGGTGATGCAGTGGAGCTGGAAGGGAGAGCCATTCATGATTCACCTACATGTAACAGGGGACTCCTGGGGAGCTTGAGGGGAGATTCTATGATAGTCCCACAAGGGGCATGTGTCTACAGCAGCTGGAGGGGAGATCCACTAATCACCCAATAGGGGACTCCCATGGAGCGTGCGGGTAGATTCACTGCTAGTCTGACAGGGGATATGCACTAAAGCTGGAGGGTATATTTACTAATCACCCATTAGGGAACTCCACATGAGCTTCAGGGAAGGTTCACTAATCAACCCATAGGGGAGGTGTAGCCACAGCCACTGGAGGGAAGGTTTACTATTCATCTGATAGGGGAGGTGCACTAGAGCTCTGTCTGTAGCAGCTGGATAGTACGTTCAATAACTAAGTTGCCTGGAAAGGGGTTAAGAATAGGCAGGGAGGGTACAGAATGTGCGAATGTGCCTTGATGGGGTGTTGCATCATCTGTCTTCGTGAAAGACTTTCAGTACTATAGACAAACATTGTATTGTTTTTACATTGAAATTTACACTTGCTGTCATCCCTTCCCCATGGGTACAGGTGGGTAGAAGATGGCGACCTTGCCCCCCTCCCCACACTCCTACAGCTTACACTGTTAAATGTGTTGTTACAGGTAGAGTGAGGGTAGAAGATGGCGACCTTGCCCCCCTCCCCACACTCCTACAAGTCCCTGGTGTACCAGCGCACTCTGCTGGACAGACTCAACTTCCTTCGAAACCTCGGCCTCTTCTGTGACGTCACACTCGAGGTAGGTTATTAGACCTTAAAGCTGACTGTGGATGCAACTTGTGAACAGAACTGGGTTGCATCAATATAACACATAAACTTCCTCAGATTTAAGAGGTATCAGTTAAATTATGATTCAAATTCCATGCGTATGCGTCTTCAATATTACCAGTTTTCTCCAAGCAGAGGTTTGGGTTTTGGCTTTTTTTTTTGGCGTGTTTTTAGGCTTTTTTTATCAGGCTTGTTTTTTGCACTTCCAACTTACAGATTCCACCACAACATACAGATTCCACCATTTATAGACTACAATATGTTTAATTTAAACCTTAAGTAATGTGCTTTTGATTCAGACTTACTGTTTGCCTGTTGCTTTAGGTGGAAGGTAAGCTGTTCCGGTGCCACCAGGTGATCCTGGCCGCCAGCAGCACCTTCTTCCAGACGCTCTTCACGCAGCAGCAGGCGGCCATCAAGCAGGCGCAGCCCATCGACCTGCCCGTCGTCAAGGCAACCGCCTTCCTGCAGCTGCTGGACTTCGTGTACACCTCGGAGCTCAGCCTGACCGTACAGACGGCCATCGACCTGCTGTCTGCAGCCAGCCTGCTGCAGATGGGCCCGCTGGTGGAGGCCGTGTCGCACTACCTCAAGACTCACGTCGGTAAGGGTCAGGATTCATTGGCTAACAGTCAAAGGTTAGGTGTCAAAGGGTTATTTTGTTCTGCAGATGGCATTTCCTCAACACCCATCAGTAAGGGTGTCTCATGTTAGTAAGGGTTAGAGGTCAGAGATTAGAGGTCATAGGTGAGGTGTTAGGGGTGAAGGGTTAGTGGTCACTCGGCTTTCCATCAGGAGTAAATACAAGTGATGAGATTTTGAATATTTTTGTTTCCAGGAGATGAACCAGAGAAGCCCCTTCCTCCTCTCTCCTCAGCATCAGGACCAGCAGGACATCTCCTGCCCTCCCCCCCTCCGCCTGCCCTGGACCGCCAGCGCCACACCCCGACCAGCCGTGAGCCCAGCGCCTTCGTCCTGCATGACAGCGGGCAGTACGTTCAGCAGGAACGGGAGAGAGGCGTGCAAACCTCCGCCTCCACACCAAGTCCAACTCTGCCTCACCCAGCAGGCCTTCCCTCACATTCACAAGTAAACTATTTTGTTCCTTTCTTTTTGACTCTTTATTTCAATCAGCAAGGCCTGTACATGAAATATCTAATATCTGACACAACATGTAGTCATCATGAGACATAAAACAATATGCATGGTTACAAAAAGTACAGGATAGAGAGTGCAAAGTCTCATATTTGTGGCTTCTAAGGGACATAACAAGCGCAGGTATTTCATCATTCTCGACACCGTTACTCTATGTGTTGAAAATGACATATTTCACAATACTCAGCAACAAATAAGCAAAATCAGCTGTAGAATGATTTCACTCTGCTCATAGAAATCTATCAGATTGTTGGTGGAGTTGACAGATGTGTTTTGTAACCCAGAATCATCCCCCTACCACCCCACTCCCTCGCAGGCAAACCTCCGTTTGTCACCGAACGCAGACAAAGGCCGTGCCCCGCTGGACTACGGCCCACCGCTGGTGATGCCGCCGCTGCCAACGCACCAGCCTGGGTTCAGGTACTTTATTTATTTTATTGAAAAGTTTATTGCAAATTCGTGCCTGGAGACTAATTGCAAATTACAAAACATAAAAGAACAATGAAATAGAGTATAAAATAACTAAAGTCTACATGATAAAGGTAGCTGTCTAGAAGTATTTATTCGCACATGCAAAAGAACAATAAAAGCAAACTTCACAAAACACAAACAACAGAAAAAAATATACGTGCAGGGTAAGGAAGAAAGGTTCAAAGCAAATACATAATGTTAACCTTCACATATGGTCTGCTCTGTTAATTCTTACTCAAACACATTCATAAGATATGGTCAGACAGGAGTCTAAATCCCTCCTGCTATAAAATTGCAACATGATTTAACACAACACTAGTTACCATGGTGACAGATGTCTGGTTCAGGTCATTGACCTCATTTGTTAGGAGAAGAAGAAGAAACTGAGGAAAAACAATATGTTTTCCTTTGACTTAGCATGAAAGTTCATCTGTGTTGGTACAAATCATTATGAAATAAAGACTAAGCTTTAACTTCCAACACTTAGATTACAGAATTCGGACTCCATCAACCTTGGAACTCTTGGAACGTGACGTCAGAGACACGTGACCGCAGTAGTGAGTCATACGTGCCAGATAACTTGTGAATGAGGAGTAAAGGGGGCGGTCTACATAAGAGCTCACAGACCTACCCTGAACAGAAGATGGGGGGCACACAAGTTATCTGGCACATATGAACCCGCTTCTACGGTACGTCCCAATTCTGT
>NW_017804209.1:712580-741360 GCF_001625305.1 Branchiostoma belcheri
CAAAACTTTTTTTTTATTCGCTCGCGCGCATCAGTTTTGGGGCTCCCGGAGGATGTCATCCATATAATCAAATCAACATGGCCTAAGGCAAATTCCGGAAATATTTTCGAAGCATACGGAGGATAGATACAGCACGTGTTGTGTAAGAAAGGCAAATTGCTTCTGAAAGGTGATAATTTTGACAATTTAGAAGTCAGTAAAACTTCTGAACAGACAGGTCTTGCGGTGTCAGCAATATTTCTCATCATTTCTCCAGGTACAAGCGTAAGCTAAAAGCCCGCAGCAGTGTGTGTAAGGGTCATCAATCTGTTTCATGTTGTTCTTTGCTGGCAATAGGATTTAACCAAACATGAATGTCTTTCTCTTCAGGTACAAGCGAAACCTGAAGGCCCACAGTAGTGTGTGTAAGGGAATCATAAGCGTACAGAACACGGCACATCCCGCACGCTCCATGAGCGGCAGCGAGCCCGACCTTGACGCTCCACCCGACTGCACGACCTTCGCCGGCATCCGCGACCTCCTGACCTCCGACGACCCCGAGGACCAGGTCGAAGGTCAGGGGTCGTCAGGGGACACGAAGGAGCAGGACATCGTGTTTTCTTCTCCGAACCATTCACCTGAAGACAGCAGCAAACCTTGTACATACATACGCGGCCAAGATGGCCGGATTATCGCGGTGAAACAGGAGAGCCCCACAAGTCCACCTAATGGGCAGGCAGAGCTGTCAGAACACGGAAGCAGGGAGGAGAATGTTTGGGTCCCACCAGGTGGAGGAGAAAACTCCGCGGAGGACAGGCTGGGAGGTAATGAGGGCTCCGCGGAGCAAATTGCGAGGACCCCGACGCCTGGAAGTGGAGAGAGCCAGGTGGTGGGAGGGGCCAGGAAGAGGAAAGCGGCTGTGCAGCACCGATGGGACGCCAAACACCCGGGCGTGGCCAGGCTGCCTGAGCAGCTGCAGAGTTACGTCATGGAGATGATGGGAGAAGGGGGGAGGGGGGCGCCACAGAGTTCCGACAACCAGGCCGCGCCGCTCGAACAGAGCGTCTTGTCTCAGAACGAGAACCAGATCATCAAGGACTTTTGGGCGGAGGTCAACCGGGGCCTGTTTCCCGACGACCACTTCTCGGGGTTGGGTCATCCCGGGGCAAAGGTAGCGCCTGATGACCAATGGCAGGGCGGCAGGACTCAAGGTCACCGGCATAACCTTGAAATTCAGACAAGTCCGAGTATCGATCCGCTCAGAGACGGTGGGTCACCTTTACTCGAGTCAGACTCTTCAGTTGTTCAGAACTGGGCAGGAGACAAGTCTACCAGTAGGAAGAAACAAAACGGGGCCAGGGTTGGAAGGTCCAAGGGCAGAGGTGAACAGGAGACCTTTGACCCCAAGAGGGTCAAAGTTGAGACACAGGATAATGCTTGAGTTAAGCACATTCCAAATATGTAATTATAATGGACTTGAGCATTGATTGTAGATAGGTCAGAGTAACATGAATTGTTGCCTGCTTCGTAGGCACGGTTAAAATGTTTCTTCCAAAGTACAGTAAGAGTACTAATGATATAATATTTGTACATTTATTTATGGTGCTTGTTTAATATGAGGTCACATGAAGTCAATTTTATGTCATCTGTTCATGAATTCAAGCATGGACCATTGTCCTATTGGAATAACGTGTTCCCCCTCCCCTTAAAAAAGGAATGTAACAACTTGTGTTACATCTTAGCATAAAAGTTCATCTGTGTTGGTACAAGTCATTATGAAAGTAAGACTAAGGTTTAACTTCTAACACTAACTTTTGAGGGAAAATTTGGGGTAAGTCCCAATTCTTTGTAGTTAGTGTTGGAAGTTAAACTTTAAAGCTTAGTCTTTATTTCATTGTGTTACATCTATTTTCAATTAGGTAGAGTGGTCCACGTAATTCGCTGTCTGCTTAATAGGCACATTAAAACTTTTCTTCCAAAATATTGTCTAGTTAAATTGTACATTATTTATGGTGCTAGAGTGTTAACGTCACATTAACTTGATGTTATGTCATCTGTGCATTGATTTAAGTATATCCATTCTGTAGGAATAATGGTTATGTCACAGCAACAAGTTGCTAAAAATCAAAACATCACTCTGGTCACTTTGTTGTTGTTGTTTTTTTGCGCATCTTATTACCTATATGTCTAATCTTCACAAACGTGTCACTTTGGACATTTTTAGCATGTACATATAACGTTAACGTTACATGTAAGACTAACAGCCTTTCAAATGGTCATCAAAGGCCTTCAAATGTATTGTAAGCAGATCCAAGCAGATCATACAGTGGCAAGGCAGTGTCCATTGGCGCCAGAGGAGTGTCCATTAGCCACCAGTTGGCCAATGGCTACTGTCTGGCCAATTTGATTCTGTCTTCTGTGGCCACCGAAAGGTGTGCTTGGAAATTCAAATGGACTTCATTCAAAATGGTAGAATATGGCTGTATTTTTCATGAACCTGTAATTAAAATTGAGTTAAACGCGGAAGTAGCTCGAATTCTTATGCGTAAAGGCAGTCGCATGCGAATACTTAATATAACCTTGTCACCTTTCTCAGGGCAGTTCTGACTGGTTCACATTAAACTGCTGCATTCCCAGGTACAGTTCTGTAACCACGCATATGTGTAGATATGTAAATATTGTGCTTGGGAATGCATCTATACTATAGCAGCGACGCCTATGCTGCAGTGCAATGTGAACCAGTCAGAATTGCCCTGAGGAAGGTGACAGACGGTCACCAAAACGTCGGCTGAAAAGACTTGGTTGTGTAGAAAGAGTCTCCTTACTCGGTGACTTACCAACCTGATGAAACTATTCACGTAGTCCATATACAGAAATCCACAATAACGTAGTCGGCGGCGAAAACTACCCAAATCACTACCCAAATGCTGGCCCTCATGGCCAGTGGCCTGAGATGACTCGCAACTGCAGAACGCCGTTCGAAGATTCTCCACGTTCTATCGAACACAACAGGTCACACCGCGGCGACTCCGGTAAGATCCAAGGTAAGAAGAGTCTACAATAATGTCGGTCGCCTATGCTTCATATCAATGGTTCTATCCCCCGATAGGTTTAAAATTGTAAATCACTTTATCCTCGGTTTATATTCTTGGGAGTCACTTTGAATACTTGTCTTGAAACAGAGCAATGGGTCCAAAATTAGTCCCTTTTGGGCAGAATGTATTTTATGACGTTGAAATGTCAGCCACGTCTCTATATATTTGAAAACTTGTCCTGGTCATCACGGAAGCAAATTGAGGCATGCTGGGAGGAAGTAGCGAAGTCGCTGTGTTGCTGTTGATGACAGCTGCTGTTGGGATGGCAGCAGGGACAACCGTTCGGTTTGGTAAGAAAATGCTTCGTTCGATTCCATAACAAATTTATAAATACCAGAAAATATTGTAGATTTTTGGTCCTCGAAAGAGATCGGTTATGTTTTCATCCACGGTGGTTGGCTAATTGGTTGATTGGTTAATCGGTTTTATTAGTTGGTTGGTTGAATGGTTTATTGGTTAGTTAACACTATAATACAAAGCACCAAGTATGGATTTCTATACTTTGGGTTTAACAGATCTTTAAAAAAAACACAGATGTAACAGCGTTGAATGTCAAGCGCTAACTCGGCAAAAGTTCAACCGGGGCCTATGGTGTGCTTTTTTTTTTTAATTTTTGCTTCTTTAAATTCTGTAAATAAGAAAACTCGACGTCTATATGTTCCTATTTTGACATCTAAATGTTCCTATTTTGGTCGCGCAGGCGCACTGACTGACGTTCCGGAGGACTTCTCGGCGCTCAGGCTGGCTGTGGAGTATGTGAACGAGAACGATCTCGTTCCCAACGTCACCCTCACCTACACCGACATATACAACTCCACACAGACGCTGGCGTTTTTTGACATGATCAGACAAGGTTTCCACGTCATACCCTTTTTTCAGATTTGCTCTGATACTGCAACCTACGGCTTTATCTGCAAACTTTAACAAAACGTCAGTCTAATTTGTAATTGAATCCCTAACTTGAACTTTAAGCAACTTTCAGGTGATGTCAGACAGTCATTGTTACGCATGTAGTATTGTTTTGTAAATTACCTTCGATTTCAATTTTTTTGTAGAATTTTTAATGTTGAATAAGTGAATTTTAACATTGTATGCTTAACGATGACAACAATAATCATTTTATAGACTGATACTTTTGCAAATAGCCTCACAATTCAGTCCTCTAATACAGCTGCCAGGAGGCATGTATATCTTGCTAAGAACTATAAAACCAGTCTACTACAGTAACTACATAAACTGGTTACTTGTAACATACGATGATGATTTGGAATTTTCAAAATACGTTTATGTCTAAAAATGTTCTAATTTGATAGAACAAAATGATGATCCTTGTAGTAAAACGTTGAACTTTATTCCACACACAATGCATTACGCAGGGATCAAATTTTCAGCAACCACTGTCGCCTTCATCAGGTTCAATAAACCCTTAGCGTTCAGACCAGGTTTTTCGATGGAAAAAAACCACAAAAACCACCTCCCGAGGTGGTTTTTGAAAATCGGATTTAAACCCCTAAAAAACGGTTAATTTGCGTTCACACCAGGCTAAATAAAAACCGGTTTTTGAAATACCGGTTCAGAAACCGCTAAATATAAGTCTGGTATGAACAGGGTCTTAATGACCAGTCACTTCACGACGTGATCTCGCGAGTGAGGGAGTTATGGTTACAAACACGTGCCATGATGATTCTTGTTTTATTGACAAAATACTTGTAAGCTCAGACCGTGATTAAACCTACTATAATACGCATATTTCACACAAAACAAAGAACATTTTAGATCAGCAGATTTTCATACCTATGTTCCGTCTCCAGCCTGCATCCAAGCGTCGGAAAGTATCGTGGCCATCATTGGACCAAGGCTGTCTTCGCAGGTAATGTTTGTTGGTGTGTGTGTCTGTGTGTGCCGCTGTGCGTGTGTTTGTGTGTGTGTGTGTGTGTGTGTGTGTGTGTGTGTGTGTGTGTGTGTGTGTATGTGCGTACGTGCGTGCGTGTGTGTTTGTGTGTGTGTGTGTGTGTATATGTGTGTCTGTGCGTACGTGCGTGCGTGTGTGTTTGTGTGTGTGTGTGTGTGTGTGTAAAAAAGAAGATAAATGATATGAGACTATGTGCAAATTAATACTACATTCTACAACATATGTGGTAATAGTTTTGTTGGGTTCGACTTCTTCTTTTCAGACAGTGGGAGATGAATTTACCCACTTCGTCTATGATATGTGGATTCTTTGATTTCAGTAGTAAAATTGTTTTCTCTTGGCAAGGGCTAGTGGTATTGTAAAAGGGTGCATTTTGGACACGGTGCCGAATAATTGGTTTCTGATATCATCATGAAAGTTCACCTGTGTTTGTAGTTACAAAATTGTGTAAAGTTAAAACGTTTCATCCAACACAAAAAGTTCTCTCACCTAGAGCTTTCGACCAGTCACTCTGGTCTTCCTCAGTAGACTGACCCAGTGAAGCTTGTCACGTGGCTTCTTTGAAGTGTGACGTCGACTGCTCGACTGGTGAGGGAACTTCTTTGTGTTGGACCAAAAGTTTAAACTCTAAACATGCAACTACCAACACAGATGAACTTTCATGATAGTAAAATTCTTTGTTTTCAGTGTTTTGACTATTTGATTTTGTATCCTTTTTTTGACAGTGCAGTATGTACTGTCCTTTACTTTTATTAGATTTGGCGTTAGGTGCCTTAGTGAAGGAAAGGTACTCCACCAATGGCATGATCAGAAATCTTTGACACTTGGGCTGATAGTCTAGAACTCTTCCCCAGTTTATGAGAAAGTATTGAAATTTGTCAGTTTTGAACTTGAACCCCCAAACAGGTGAAGGCGACGAGCCCGGTGAGTTCCGGCCTGTCGCTGCCTCAGCTCGCTCCTGACGCCACAGACCCGACCTTAGATAACCTCCTGCACTTCCCCATGCTACTGCGCATGTCCTGGCCGGACAGCGTGCTGGGCGTGACCTTGGTTGACCTGGTGGAACATTTCGGCTGGGATCACGTGAGCATCTTCGCATCAAACGACGACTACGGTACGGTGAAACACACACACACACACTGAGAAACACATTCACACGAACACACACGCACACAGACAGAAACAGACGCACATACGCACACACACACACACACACGCGCGCGCGCGCGCGCGCGTACACACACACACACGCTCCATTTCGAAAATAAGTTTACTTTTGTGTTTAGCTCCGTGAGTTAAAACCTTTAAGTCAGTATGGGTAAGGGGTGAAGTCTGCCATTCCATCGCTGTTTGTTTCTGGAGTGTGGGTAAGGGGGTGAAGTCAGCTATCGCTGTTTGTTCCAGGCACGCACGGGCTGGTGGATTTCAAGGTGATAGCGGGGCAGAAGGGTTGGTGTTCAGGTAAGGGGGTGAAGTCTGCCATCGCTGTGTGGGTACGGGGGTGAAGTCTGCCATCGCTGTGTGGGTAAGGGGGTGAAGTCTGCCATCGCTGTGTGGGTAAGGGGGTGAAGTCTGCCATCGCTGTGTGGGTACGGGGGTGAAGTCTGCCATCGCTGTTTGGAGTGTGGGTACGGGGGTGAAGTCTGCCATCGCTGTGTGGGTAAGGGGGTGAAGTCTGCCATCGCTGTGTGTGTAAGGGGGTGAAGTCTGCCATCGCTGTTTGTTCCAGGCACGCACGGCTTGGTGGATTTCCAGCTGATAGCGGGACAGAAGGGCTGGAGTGTCCACACCATGCAGTCGTTCGACCCGACCGAGGACGCGGCCGACATCGACGTCACAACGCAGCTGCAAGTCATCAAAAGCACAGGTCTGTATTCAATGGTATAGTCTATGCTAGTCTGTCTATGGCCCTGTTTAGACGAAAGCGCTGAAATCACATTGGATCCAGATTCCACCGAAGCAAGATTCATGTGCCATCTGAACGCTCCAAAGAGTGCCTTGATCCCAAACCATCTCGGGAGGTATACATGTACGTAGTTTCAGGCATCGATACGACGCGACCTTGTGTGTGCCTTTTCATCAAACAGCAATGATTGTAGTTTAGCCGAATCGTGTTTGGGCACGATTCCAAAGGAACGCGTGACACGTGGACCAGATGTGAGGTATGCGATTTACCCGAATCGCGCTTTTAATGCCTTCATCTGAACAGGGCCTAAGTCATAGGTACGTCATACTCCTACAAGCCGTTTCATGATATTTCATGGTTCCACAGGTCAAAGCCGCATGTCCAAATGTGTTTTGTTTGTTCTCAGAGGAGTTCAACTTTCAGATCAATACGTGATGATGTGAGATTTTTGCTTTACGGTTTTGTGAAGGAGCCCGTATAGTCGTGCTGCACTGCCTGGCTCCAGGGGGGGAAATGATACTATCCCATCATCCTTTGCAACTTCACCAAACTAAAGTGCTTTTGTACAAACTCTGTTGATTGGTGATATTATACATCTTGTGCATCAGAAAACCCCAAATGCACCAAAAAGCACCCATGGGAAACGGAAGAAAATTGCATTTGTTGATGATTATTACATAAATAATATCAAATATAATATTTTCTTCTGTTTCCCATGGGTGCTTTTTGGTGCATTTGGGGTTTTCTGATGCACAAGATGTATAATATCACCAATCAACAGAGTTTGTACAAAAGCACTTTAGTTTGGTGAAGTTTGAGCACCATCTTTGAAGCAAATGTTTGCATAAATGTTTATGACACAATGTAAGAAGTTGTACATAAGTTACAAAAGTCAGATAGCCTCATACGCTACTTGAGTCCTTTGATAATTCAAAGAACCAAAAATTACTGGTCAAATTGTTGCCATTGCTGCACTTTTAAAGGAAACATGACAGGACTATATGCCTGGTGCTGACAGTCAGCCATCTGGGACACGTGTTGTGGGATGTGTATTGCAAAGGATGATGGGATAGTATCATTTCCCCCCCTGGCCTGGCTCCGTACGCCCGGCTTGATACATTTGTGTGTTTGTTTGTTTGTTTGTTTGTTTGTGCAGGAGCCCGGATAGTCGTACTGCACTGCCTGGCTCCGTACGCCCGGCTGGATGCATTTGTTTGTTTATTTGTTTGTTTGTTTGTTTGTGCAGGAGCCCGGATAGTGGTTCTGCACTGCCTGGCTCCGTACGCCCGGCAGATCCTGCAGAAGTCCGTCTCACTGGGGATGACTGGGGCCGGCTGGGCATGGGTGGTCAGCGACGGCGTCACCGGGCTCGTGAGCCATGTTTCCTTATTAGTTCCGCGAAACTTGCATGCGGAGGTATTGTTTCGTGTGTGTGTCCATTGTTGTGTGTGCGTTTGTGCGTGTGTACATTTTTATGCGTTTGTGTGTGTGTGTATGTGTGCATGTATCTGTGTGTGTGTGTGTGTGTGTGTCTGTCTGTGTGTGTGTGTGTGTGTGTGTGTGTGTGTGCACGTGTGTGAATGTTTGTGTATATGATGTATTCATGTGTGTTTGTGTGTGTGCGCTTGTGTATGCATGTGTGGTGTTCAGCAGCAAGGACAGGTCTGCTTGCTGTGTGTCTGTATGTTAGTGTGTGTGTGTTTGTGTATGTGCGTTTGCTTGTGCTTTCGTACTGCCAAGTGACAAGCTTGTATGCGTAGGGAAATACCTAGATCTCAGAAGCTGACCGGAAGCCAGCATGTATCCCATTACCTGGATGTCTAACCTTCACCGACGCATCCCTCAGCACGACGCGAGCGGAGGTAACGGGACGGTGCCGGAGTACCTGCGGGGCCTGGTGGGACCCCGCCCGCCGGCCGGTAACGGCTCGCACGGGGAGGCCTTCCTGCTCAAGTGGAGCTCGGCGGATCCCGTGGTCTACCCGGGTGCGGGGACGGATGCCATCGGGGTGAGAACAACGGAACACCTATCATTTACATGTTTAAAGTTCATACATTCATTCTATCAATATCTATTATACTATTATAGCAGTTTACATATAGCAGTAAATGTCAATATCAGTCGACAGATTTCCTCATCCTGACTATTTGCTGTTTTTCCGCTCTCAAGTCTCATTGGATGACACCAAAAAGTCTGTAAAATACATACAAATATCGGACGTGTACATACAATATAGTCACTTGAAGTGACACCAGCTCAGGAAAAAATACAGAAATGCAAAAATTAAATGCAGAGATGCAAATCGCCTGCCAGGACTGGCTTGTGCTGACTTTTCCAAGGCAGGGCATTAAAATTTCAAATTTGACAGGAGAACCGTACATAATGTGTCTGTTAGCCAGGTAGTACTAGTTATGTCAACTACGATCAGATAAGGTCATATTTTGGTGTCATGAGCACTCTAACTCCCCCTCTCCAGCCGTACACCGCCCGGTGGGCTGACGCCGTCCTGGCTCTAGCCGCCGCCTTACGGAACGCTACGGAACTGCAGAACGGGACGATAACGCCGCAGCCTCTGGACTGCGCCTGCGCGGGAGGCCCGTCGCAGCAGTGGTCAGACGGCCTGACCATGCTGCAGTATCTCAAACAGGTGAACGTCATTGAGTAAAGAGACTTTCTACACAACCAAGTCTTTTATTCAGACGACGTTTCGGTGACTGTCTGTCACCTTCCTCAGGGCAATTCTGACTGGTTCACATTGCACTGCAGCACAGGTGTCGCTGATATAGTACAGATACATTCCCAAACGTACAATCTTACGCATATGTGTGGATAGATTTACTCAGTGTCTTACCAACCTGTTGAAAATATTCACGAAGGTGATCATCATATCATGAAAGTTCATCTGTGTTGGTAGTTACATGTTTAGACTTACAACATTTGATCCAACAGAAAGAAATTCTCGCACCTAGTACATGTAGAGCTTTTGACCAGTCACTCTGGTCTTCCTCAGTAGACTGACCCATTTGTCACGTGGCTTTTTTAAGTGTGACGTCAGCATACAGTCATTACGTGTAATGGCGCAAACCTTTGAATGTGAGTTTAACTGTAGATGTCATTCTTTAGTTGACTGAAAATTAACTACTTATAAAACTATTTTAAAAAAACTCATGCGTGTTTGCGTCGCGCTGTCCGATGCCTGACTCTGGTCATGGCCGTTGTTGCCATTCTTTAGTTGACTGAAAATGACCTGCTGAAAATGCAGCTATACAATAATACAGAGCCTCGCGCGTGTTTGCGTCGTACTGTCCGATGCCGATGCCCCATTGTTGCAGGTTGACACCGGCGGAGTGACCGGCCGGGTTCGCTTCACGCCGACCGGGGCCCGCGCGGACGCCGAGTACGACATCGTCAACCTCAGGCAGGACGGATGGCAATCGGCGAGTTTTACGCTTTTATAGCATACGTAGCCATGATCCTTTAAAACAGTTACTCAAGCAATGCAACTGGATATGGTTTTGGAAAAGGTCAGACGTTTCAGGTAGCATCCACTACCTTTCGTCAGTGGCATTAGAGAGTTGTCAGAAAATCAGGTTTATAAGCACGAATTATTGAGTGATATGCAACTAAGTGAAAACAAATTTTTGAAACCTTTTGGACTTTCAACAAATTTTAGCGGCCCCAAAGATACATGTCAGTACATGTACATGTCATTGTAGTAGTCTCCACCAGACTCCTTTGCAGGCTGAATAGACAGTAAAGACCGCCCTAGCTAATATAGTGGGCCGCTAAAACTGCCTGACCGGCTGGATACTGTTACGGGGGGCCGCGAGAATCGGCCAGGCCCGTGGTTCCAGAGTACTGACATTGATCATGAGGTTCTAACACTGGCTCCTCTCCCCCCAGGTGGGTTGGTGGGACCAGGCCGGCGGACTGACGCTCCACCCGGCCGCAGATGTACGCTTCATGGGCGGGGCGGCGGAGGTGGAGCCCTTCGTCTCCGACCTGCGGGACCGGCACCTGAGGGTGGTCACCGTCGCCGCGCCAGGGTTCGTAGAAGTGTCGGATGAGGACCGGGAGGGCAACGTTCTGACCGGGAACGACAGATTCCAAGGTTTGTCTGCTTGTTCTATCATGAAAGTTCATTTGTGTTGGTAATTACGTGTTTAGAGTTAAAACTTTCGGTCCAACACAAAGAATTCCCTCACCTAGAGCTTTCGACCAGTCACTCTGGTCTTCCTCAGTAGACTGACCCAGTGAGGCTTGTCACCTGGCTTCTTTGAAGTGTGACGTCAACACTGGTTCAAAGGTATCTGGTGTGTATCTGGTAGACGATGTCGGCCCCCGTCGCGGTCGCGGTCTACTGAGGACCAGAGTGACTGGTCGAAAGCTCTAGGTGAGAGAACTCTTTGTGTTGGATCTAAACTTTTAACTCCAAACTTGTTAGGTTGTTTGTTTGTTTCACATAACCGGTAAACCGCCATTTCATGCGTAACACACCAGTTTTTGTACATGTACATACAAGCTGCGTAAGGCCGGGCTGTAAGGTTTGAACCAATCACACCGGGAAGTCTGTGGCGCCCCCCCCCGTCTCTATTGGGGGATTGTTTGCACGAGGGGTTAAAGAGGCCATCTACATAAGGGCATTACAACCTTCCCTCTACAGAGACGGGGGGGGGGGCGCCACAGACTTTCTGCAACCTACGATCCAATGCTCACGTGTGTTATCTGCATAATGAGACATCACGGAAGCGGTGGATTGGCAATGACAAAGACTGGAGTTGTACCGTCGAAAAGTTGGGCAAGTCCAATTTCTTGTGTTGAAAATTGCAGTTCAAACTAATGTTTCATGATTGGTTTGATGCTTGTTCTCGATCTGCAGGCCTCTGTATGGAGCTGCTGGCCTGGCTGTCCACGGAACTCGGCTTTACGTACGAGCTGTACGAGGTGGCAGACGGGGAGTACGGGCGGTACCGGGCAGAGAACGGCAGCTGGACAGGCATGGTCGGCGACGTGGTGGCCGGGGTGAGCCAGGAAGGAGGGAATGGATGAATGAATGGATGGATGAATGAATGAATGAATGAATGAATGAATGAATGAATGAATGGATGGTTGGTTGGTTGAATGAATGAATGAATGAATGAATGAATGAATGAATGAATGAATGAATGAATGAATGAATGAATGAATGAATGAATGAATGAATGAATGAAAAACATCTTGACTCTTGCCTCCCGTCCCCAGACTGCTGACATGGCCGCTGCGATCGTGTCCATAACCTCCCAGCGGCAGGATGTGGGAGACTTCACCCTCCCCTTCTACTCCAACGGCATCACGCTCGCCATGCGCAAATCTCAGCCGAGGTGAGCACAACTGAAGTTTACTCAAAATTGAAAAGTTCCAGCTTATTTTTGTTTTGTTTGTTTGTTTCACATAACCGGTACTCTGCCATAGCGTAACACACCAGCTTTGTACATGTAGGTACAAGCGCGTAAGACCGGACTGTAAGGTTTGAACCACTCACACCGAGCTCGAGAAGGACCCCTACTAGTTTCGATAAGTGTGGTTGGTTCTTAAACGTGCGTGGGGTGTGGCTCTCCCCAAACACGGGACCTCCATATAACGTCCTATCCGAGGGACGTGCCTAACCGAAGCTAGTAGGTAGTTATTTCCACCTTTAGTGAAGTGAGAAAATTTGTATAAAGTGCCCTTTCCAAGATCGTTGACATGGGTAGGATTGGAACCCGGGACCTCTTGGTTCCGAGCCGAACACGCTACAGTTTACACGACCCCATCTTGTGCATTTTCATTGACTTGCGGAGTATAAAATGAGAAACATTTAGAACTTTGATTCCTCCCTGCAGCAAGTCTAACTGGGGATTCGTGAAGCCCTTTGAGGGCCGTCTGTGGGCCACCATCCTGCTGACGGCACTGGTGGTCGCTGTCTTCCAGGGGGGTCGCCAACTTCCTCACCAGGAAAAGGTACGGAGTAAAGAGACTCTTTATACACAACCAAGTCTTTTATTCAGCCGACGTTTCGGTGACCGTCTGTCACCTTCCTCAGGGCGATTCTGACTGGTTCACATTGCATTGCAGCACAGTTAAAAAGTGAACCTGTCAGAATTTCCCTGAGGAAGGTGACAGACGGTCGCCGAAACGTCGGCTGAATAAAAGACTTGGTTGTGTAAAAACTTAAGAGTCTCTTTACTCAGTGTCTTACCAACCTGATGAAACCATTCACGTAGGAACAGGTGCGGACACACCAGGGCTCTAGCCAGGGCCATTTCGTCAATATTGTCTAGGAACATTTTGACGTACGTGTGATGGAAATATTCTTCAAGCAATCTGTCAACCTTGATGGACAACATTGACAAAAATCTTGGGAAAAAATATAAAATGTCTAAAGGGCCATGCACTGAAAACCACTCCCATGTTTTGCCTCTCAAAATGTAGAAAATTCCGCTATTGAAGACTGGAAAATCCTACATTTCCCGGGAAAGCATGCCTCTGGACTCCCCTAGATTACGCCCCCCCCTTTGAAATCCTAGCCTGGGTAAAATTGACCCACCTAAAATAATTACAGTGAAGGTATACATAATGCATTTGCTTTAAAAATGGTACCTTTCTAGTGCAAGTACGCATTTTGTATAATCTTTATCATCGTTTTAGAGACCCAGAGACGAAGGCATACGTCAACCCCGGGCGGAGGTTTATTTGGAGAGACAGCGGGTTCTGGGAGCATGCGTGGCAGTCCTGGGTGTTACTGGTACAGTTCAGTCCGGATTTCTTACCCAGATCTCTCTCCGGTAAGTTTGATGTTTGATGTTGATATCTTATTAGAAATCCATTAGATTAGATGAACATCTATTAATCTATTCTTCCTGGATTCAATTAACAAGGACAAATTCACAATAAGATGATAACGTAAAACAGTAACACATACATAGCGACACGCAATACATAACCATTGCTTTTTGGAGCTCAGATTACAATGTTACAGTACTTAGTATCTAGCGTGTGATGTACATCACCAGTGCTTTAAGGGCTGGTTTGTATCCATCTTGTTTATCAATAGGGGTCAGTACAAACGCGTCAAATCGCCAAAAGTTCACGCATCACATCGGGTACCTTTCAAGGAACTTTGCAATGTAAAAAAACAGTACAGAGTACGATTATCAATTACAAAACATCGAGTGGGAGCTCGAGATGAGTTGGAGATCACTTTCACTATTTCACTTTCCCCCAGGCCGTACCGTGACGTTTTTCTGGGGTATTGGCGTGCTGGTCGCCGTCTCCACCTACACGGCAAACCTGGCGGCTTTCCTCACCGTCAGCAGCGCCGCGCCCTCCATATCCTCACCGGAGGACCTACTCACACAGGTGGGGTAACAGTTAAGAAAAACTACAACTCTCAAGAAACTCAGTATGAAAGTTCTTCCGAGTGGGTAAAATACATAATGAAAAATTATACTCATTGAATCTGAAACTGGTTTACAAGAACCCGAACTTCTGTCTGCAATGACAGAAGTTCGTGACGAAGAGGACCGATGATGATGATGATTTTTATGTTTGGCGAAGGAAAACATTTTGTTTTTGCCCTGTTTCCTCTTCTTCTTCTCCAAACAAATCAGGTCAATGACCTGAACCAGACGTCCGTCTGTCACCATGGTAACTGGTGTTAGGATATATCATGTTGCAATTTTATAGAAGGAGGGATTTAGACTGCTGTCACCATATATATGAATGTTTTTGAGTAAGAATTAACAGAGTACTCCATATGCCAACTGAAGGTAAACATTATGCATTTGCTTTGCAAACGTTACCTTTCTAGTTATTTTCTTTGTATCCAGTCAGAAATCGCGTACGGAGCTGTGGAGACCTACGCGTCGGGCGAACAGTTCCTGACGACCAGCACAGAGCCGTACCACTCGCTCGGTATCGCCATGTGGGTGAACCGGGAGTCCGTTCTCGTGCAGAGCGTTGCCGAGGGGCTGGCGAAGGCGCGGGATGAGAACTACGCTCTCTTCACCGACAGCGCAGAGCTGGATTATGCTGTAAGACTATTTGTGCGTGCGTGTGTTATGTGTGTGTGTGTGTGTGTGTGTGTGTGTGTGTGTGTGTGTGTGTGTGGCGGCGCGCGCGCGCGCGTCGTGTGTGTGTGTGTGTGTGTGTGTGTGTGTGTGTGTGTGTGTGCGTGTGTGTATGTGTGTGTGCGTGTGTGTGTGCGTTTGTATGTGCGTGTGCATGTGTGTGTGTGTATGTGTGTGTGTGTGTGTGCGTGTGCATCTGTGTGTGTGTGAGAGTATGTGTGTGTGTGTGTGTGAGAGTATGTGTGTGTGTGTGTGTGTTTGTGTGGAAAAGGCTATCAAATTGGCCAGGCAGTATCCATTCCTGTCGGCAGAAAGGGTCCAATACGCCGCTCTGGCGACTGAATGACTGCTGGCCAATTTGATACTGTCTTTTGCCACCCTAGGATTGGCTTGGAGATTAGCTAAAGCAGTCACATGTAAGACGCATACCCCCCTCCCGTGCCAGGTTAGCCGGAAGCCGTGTGACCTGAGGACGGTCGGACGTCTGTTCTGGCAAACCGGCTTCGGCTTCTTCCTGCCGAAAGACTCGCCGTACGTCGTGGAGTTTAACCGCGCCATCCTCCGCGCGGAGGAGGAGGGAGTCACAGGCGAGCTGGACCACAAGTGGTGAGTTTGTTTGTTTGTTTGTTTGTACGTGGTGGAGTTTAACCGCGCCATCCTGCGGGCTGAGGAGGAGGGAGTCACCGGAGAGCTGGACCACAAGTGGTGAGTTTGTTTGTTTGTTTGTTTGTTTGTTTGTACGCGGTGGAGTTTAACCGCGCCATTCTTCGCGCTGAAGAGGAGGGTGTCACATGCGAGCTGGACCACAAGTGGTGAGATACACGTAGCCTCTACCAGGCTTCAGGAGGCGGTTGGAGAAGTAGAAATCGGCCAAGTAGAGAGATTAAATGCCGAGGGTGTTGGTCCACTAGAGAGTACTGTTTGTCACACCCGATCGGCATGTTATCTCATGTTATCTCAGCATGCTGGGATGATGATGATAAGATGCTGAGATGATGGTAGATGATGATGATGATGATGATAAAGTGATAAGATGATAAGGGATGATAACGGTGATGATGACCATGATTTATCCAGGATCAAAAGCCAGGAGTGTGACGGCAGTGACCAGTCCCGGCTGGGTTCCGGGGTGATCGGTCTGGAGGATATGTTGGGGGTGTTCGTGGTCGTGTATGGGGGGATGGCGCTCGGCTTCCTCGTCCTCATCGCCGAGTTCTACCACGCATGCTCGCACGACGTCACCGACACATCACCGGATGTGAGCACACACATCATTTCTAGCACGTCGGCAGAACGTACTGCGCCTGCGCGGAACCCTGATGTTTTTTTTTCACGGTTTTCGTTGGATGTTTGGTCAATGTTGCATCAGAATTTTGCCTGTTTACAGACGATATCTTTTCCGACTTAACATTTGAAAACTAAAGACAGGATGTTAACCTTAAATAGGACGTGAATAAGACCTTATATGAGATGTTCTGCCGAAGTGCTATGTATAATACATCATGAATTTCGCGCAGGTGCAGTACGTTCTGCCGACGTGCTATATTTCAAACTTTACAAACATTTATATCTGAGTATGCCATAAACTGCACGAGTAAATTGAAACCAAAAACCAAAAAAACACACGACTGTTGCTTTAAAGAAAACAATAATAGCGAAACTCTTCGACTTAATCTTGTTGCAATAAAAATGTAGTAAATGTCAATATCAGACAAATTACCTCATCAAGAACATTGTTTATTTATGTTTTTAAAGAATCCAATAAGAATAGATTAGAATGATTTGTCTAATATAATGGATTTTCAATAAAACATCCAACATCAAACCCCACAGAAGCCCGTGACGCTGGGCCAGGCTGCGGCGAGGCGGCTGGGGAGGATGGTGTCGTCTCTGTCTCTCCGGCCGACCGGCTCTGAGTCCACCAACGCTTCTTCAAACTTCACAGACTGTGAGGAGGGCTTCCAGCTGCAGTTTCTTCCCAACACGCTAGAGATCCCCACCAACCAAACAGCTTATTAGTTAGGGAATACTGGACAGGAATTAGCCTCTACCAGGCTTCGGGAGGCGGCTGGAAAGAGTAGAAATTGGCCAAATAGAGAGATAGCATGCCAGGGGAGTTGGCCCGCTAGAGAGTACAGTTTACTGCACTCGGGTACTATCTATCTAGCAGACCAACTCCCCTGGCATGCTATCTCTGTCCATTGGGCCAATTTCTACTCTTTTCAGCCGCCTCCCGAAGCCTGGTAGAGGCTAGCTAGTGGCAGGAACACCGTTTTTAAATTAGTTTGATTGATTAATGCCATGTAAAGCATGTAAATATTTAAGGCTCGTTGATTGTTTAGTTGATTTGCTAGTTGTTTTTTTTCTAGCATTGCAGGCTGGACATAGGAAACGCAAAGTTAAATTCCAGGGATTCAATATTGATTGTCTATTGGAAATCTCGGACAACAAGTGCCAGAATCTTAAACCTGTCAGCAACATCCTTAAAAACTGTAATTTTCCTCTGAATAACAGATGAAAATGTCTTTGGCTAGATCAAAAATCAACACTTGTGTAGCTTTTAACCTCAACACTACTTAGTATCTTTTTTGCAAATATTATGTTGTATTGATATCTATCAATTTATAAGTCAGATAAAACTCCTGAAGAATATTTCTATTTATTCTTATTTTCTCACGTTCTTTTATTAACTAGTTAGATGTGTCAAAATGACCTGGTAGTTTTGTATACTAACGTTAGTCTACTGAAGAATAAGAATGTTGTAACTTATCATAAGGTTTGACTGACTCCTAGCAGGCAGCACTTTGCATTAGTGTAGTCTTATGTGCAATAAACAGTCAGAGTGTAAGCGAGGTGGATAGCAAATTCAGCTGTGCACGTTTTCTTTAACGTTTACGTAAACCTTTTTTTTGCGTAAACTTTACGTTTTTAACACAACAATCTTGAGACACGCAGCTTTTCAGACAGCCATGGTGAATAGTAATTTTGTAATCTCCAAGCAGATCCCTCTCGGTGGCAAAAAAAAAAAAAAAATTATCAAATTGGCCAGGCAGTATCCATCATTAGCCAGAGAAGGTCGCCGACCACCGACAGGGTAGGTGGGGGTAGCGACAAAAAACGGCCTTTATATATATAAAAAGGTAACGATCATTCCCCACAACATCTGCTTACACAAATCACGTCATCACGAGCTCACCGCATCCAACCGACACAGACAGCCACGAAACGAGCAGTCATTACGAGTATTCAGCACAGTAGAACAAAAATATCTACCCAATACGAACAATTACTGTATTTAATAATTTTACAAACGTTAATGGCAGGTTTATATACGTGGATACGGCGTGGCGAGGCGGGACATCGTGTTTTCGTTGCGTTTGTATGCGGTGGTGACCTTGGTAGCGCACAGACTGGGTGCAGACGAGACAGGTAACATCATGCCAGGCGGGACTTAAGACTCTTAAGGTAAGCTTTAAGGAACGACACGACCGTCTTGAGGTCGTCTTCACCTTCTTAGCGAAGGTTCGAACACATCTGACGCTCCCCAAGGTCAAGCTTGCGCGTCCGCCATTGTTTATCGATCCTGTTGTTTAGGTAGTTTCCGGGTTACGCAGGGGTGTGGCATGTCATGCCGACCGGTCGGGCGGTAGATAGTCATCGCCTCCATAGCATGCCAAAAACTGGGGTTTTTGGGGGGTCTTCAGGGTCTTTGGGAGCTTGTATATGCTATTTTCTGATCGCATGTAGACAACATAGCCGGCCTGGTTGAATTACCCCCGTTTTTTTAGAACTAGGCTAATCAGAAAACAGCCGAAGACCACCAAACCCCCAGTTCTATAAGCCTGCTACGGAGGCTAATCAGAAAACAGCCGAAGACCACCAAACCCCCAGTTCTATAAGCCTGCTACGGAGGCTAATCAGAAAACAGCCGAAGACCACCAAACCCCCAGTTCTATAAGCCTGCTACGGAGGCTAAGATAGCTAGTCAACTAAGCTAAGATAGCTAGTCAACCCCCTCCCCTCCTGCCTTGACCGCGTCAAGGCAGGAGGGGAGGGGGTGTAGCGATCTACGTCAACAACAAGATCCAAGCTAAAACTATCGACATTGTAATCCCAGAAGACTTGGAATGTCTGTGGATTAGAATTCGCCCACCTCGACTCCCACGAGAGCTGACGGGTATTGCAGTATGTGCGGTTTACAATCCACCGGGGTCACAACAAGACTTAATCGCCCATCTATGCACTGCTGTAGATGAGATACGATCGGTGTCGCCCGACATCGGAATCCTTATGGCTGGGGATTTCAATCGAGCTGACCTTCAGGATCTGTGTAGAGGGAATCAACTTAGACAAATAGTGGATTTTCCAACCAGATTGGACGCAACGCTCGACCTGATCATAACAAACCTTGAACACCTGTATCACCCACCTGCGCTGTTACCACCACTGAATTCCAGTGATCACAACATCGTCAGCATCAGGCCAAAAACTCAGCTTGCAACAAATAGAACAAGATCGATGGTGGTTAGGCCAATGCCAGACTCAAGAACTAGAACCTTTGGCCAATGGGTAGTCTCACACGATTGGTCCGACGTCCTCGCAGCGACAGACGTCCAGTCCAAGACCAACATCTTCTACCAAACTCTGTCAGATAAAATAGCCCAGTACTTCCCGGTGAAAGTCATTAAGATGCACAGTAACGATAAACCCTGGATTAGTCCCACGATAAAAGGGTTAATAAAGGAGCGACAACAAGCCTTCGAATCCGGCGAGATGGATAAATTCAAAGCACTACGAAACAAAGTGCAACGGAAAATAAAGAAAGCAAGAAAGGACTTCTACAAAAACAAGGTTAAAGCCCTCAAGAACGAAAACCCCTCCAGGTGGTATAGAGAGATCAGAAATATGACTAACACTTCTAGAAAGCAACTCACGATCAACATTGAAGGTGTGCCTTCAGAGGACTACAAGACTACGGCCAACGCTATCAACAAAGCCCTGTGCGAAGTTACGTGTTCGCTTGAGCCACTTGACCGTGACAAGCTACCTGCATTTCTTCCGGCCAAACCCGAAGAGCAAGTTCAGCCTTGGGAGGTCTACAACAGTCTTCGAAAAATCAAACCTAGAAAGGCTATCGGACCGGACGACATACCCAACAGAATAATTAAAGAGTTTGCGTACGAGTTGGCAACACCTGTAACATCAATTTTGAATACATCCCTTGCAGAGGGAACGGTCCCCGTACAGTGGCGCAAGGCAAACATCGTGCCGTTGGCAAAAACACGACCTCCCTCCGTCGACGAACTCCGTCCGGTATCCTTGACTCCAGTTCTGGCGAAAGTCGTTGAACGATTTGTAGCCACAAAGCTCTACAGCGACATAAAAGACCGAATTGACCGCAACCAGTTTGGCTGCCTATCCGGTCGCTCTACGACACATTGCCTAATTGACATCGTTAACCAGCTGACGAAAACCGCTGACCAAAGAGGAACTATTACGAGCCTGGTCACAACGGATTTTTCCAAGGCTTTTGATCGTATAGATCACAACCTTGCGATTACAAGCCTGCTCAACATGGGATTAAGACCTTCACTGGCAAACTGGCTATGTAGCTTCCTTACTGACAGGGAACAACGAGTTGTTTACAACAGTGTTTACTCCGATTGGTCTTCAACCACTTGTGGCCTACCACAGGGGACTGTTCTTGGTCCACTCATATTTCTTGCTATTATTAATGATGCTTGTCACGACGCCACGGCTACAAGGTGGAAGTTTGTAGATGATTTAAATCTCGCAGAGAGTCGGAAGATCGAAGCTACCTCCACCTTGCAGACTGACCTTGATCATCTCTCCACCTGGGCTACCGATCGGGAAATGAAGCTGCATCCAAGAAAGTGCATGGTGATGCACGTGTCGTTCACAAAAGCCCCCTTTACAACCGACCTCAGCTTTCTATAGCCGGTGAACCGTTAGTGGAAGTCCAAACAGTCAAACTACTGGGCATTCACGTTCAATCCGACCTACACTGGGAGTCCCATGTTAACAATGTTGTCAGAAAAGGCAGTCAAAAACTCTATCTACTCAGTCAGCTCCGGAGCTTCAACCTTCCCTGCGACGATCTTCTCATTTGCTACAAGACACTCATACGACCAGTTTGCGAATACGCCGCCCCGCGTGGCACCCGGGCCTAACATCAGCTCAACGAGCAAGGATTGAGGCTATACAGAGAAGGGCATGTCGGATAATCTTAGGACCTTCATACACATCGTACGCGGAAGCATGCCGCAAACTTGACTTGCCCACACTTGAAGCCAGACGTCGTACCCTGTCTTACGACTTCGCCAGAAGGATGCTTGACTCTGAGACTTACAGAACTTGGCTCCCACCTTTGCGTGGCGACATAAGTACCAGAGACACTAGATCTAAGCACCTGCTGAACCCTATCAAAACTAGAACAAGTAGATATTACAACAGCCCCATCCCGTACATGACCAGACTCTTGAATGAACACTAATACCTATACAAGAACTGTGAACTTGCGAACATAGTGAATCTTGCCAATATGGGTTAATGTTGTTAATGCTAGCCACGTATATTTGTGTAAATGTGTTAACGCAAACTATGACGAAATTAATAGTAAGCCTTATGAGTTTATGAGTAATGAGATGAGTAATATGAGTAATATGAGTTTCTATATTGTGTTAATGAGTTTCTATATTGAGTTTCAATGAGTACTGTTAGTTTGTAATTTAAGATTTTTTAGCAATTGTACAAGGTATGCAATTCAGCCCGGTGGCTGCAAATTACTTTCAATAAACCATCTATTATTATTATTATTATAAGAACTACAGGGCTTGAAATTCATTTTTGGGAATAGGTGCACTGGTGCACCCAACCTAAAAAAATTAGGTGCACAAAAATTTCAGTGGGTGCACCATATAAGATAGAATAAGTAGAATGTCAGCGAATGTTTCTTCTCTAAATAAAAGTACTACAACTTAGATGTTAGGAATATGCTGAAAACTAGTACTACTTTACATTTAACATCTTGACATATAGGTAAACCTACAAAAAACATTTGGGTGCACTGGGGCACCCACAGAAAAAAAATTGGGTGCACAGCCCCAATTTTGGGTGCACAGTTAGGTTCACATGCACCCAGTATTTCCAGCCAGGTCAACGGATTTAAGCATTATGTCGATGTCAATATGTAATTTTAAGAAATTCTACCTCATTTGGCACATTTGTTCCTTTGGTAAATTACGCAAATTTATGGAGAGAGAAGGGAGGGAAAAGTTGTACTGTTTGGCGGTTGAAAAGTAAACTGCCCCTCCCACCAACCAAACAAAGCTCCCACAAACTACATGTATAATATATTAAAGTAATTGGTGCATGCCGAAGGGAGTTTATAACTTATAATGTTGCTTTAAATAATTTGAGATTGATGAAAAGAATTAGATGATGTTCAAAAATAAATTCCACTTCATTTATAGCGTATTTTGTACAAGGGTGCCGAGAAAAAAAATGAACGAATTTGTGTCTTTGATTGAGTTGAAATATTCAGGAAGTGAACTGAAAAAGTCGCATATGCAAACATAACGTCCCTAATCATCATCATCATCTAAATTATGCTGTTCCAAAAAGTCAAGTTCTATATTTACTGTAACGATTTTAGAGCTATCACTATTTTTGGTTATTTGCTCTAGTGCCCACAAATTCAAAATGATTTTCTTGCATCATATGTAATTTGAAAGACAAAGGATTAAAATGAACTAAAACTTCCGCCCCCCTCCCCCCTAAGTCAGTCAGAGTAAGAATAATCTGGTATGCTGGACATGTGTGCAGAAAGCTAATCAATCACATCAGGCTGAAATATGCAGGGGGGGGGCACGAATTGTGCCCTAATCTTAGAGCAAATGTTTCATGCATAATTGATGATGCAATCATATATCTGTGTGCTGTGATTATGATAATTAGTGAGGCCATGTTGAGTTGATTATATTGATTTATGAGAACTTAATTAACAACAAAAGTACAGCGACTTTCGTAAAGCCTAAGACTGCATGTAGATATACAGACAAATATACATGGGTACAACGAAATTATCGTACGTACAAAACATTTAGATGGCGGCTAATACGTACTTGTTCTAAGGTCTAAACATTCTTTGATATATTTACCTATTTGTAAGGGTTGATAATATTGCCTTCTAGGATGAACTTAAATTTATCTATAGCATGAAATGTAACAAATTCTGTGACTAAACACGCAGATTATGGTGCGGCAAATATTAATAATAGACTCTTCATTTTCATTCCTTCACATTTTCCTCTTTTCCTGAATTGATTTCGGCATTCTATGACATTAGTATCATTTTCCAATATTTTCTTGCAACATACGACATATGATATATTCGCTCATTTGTATGATTTACAGTATATATGGTCGAAAACTTTTTTTTGAAACGAACAAAAATTCATGCACGTGCGGATGTCATCCATATAATCAAATCAACATGGCCTTATGTGGAATGTTGCCAGATATTATGATTGTGAGATTTAATTTGTATTGTCTATGATGTCATGATGATATGAGTCACACGGTACGAGTCAATTTTTATTCAGTTTACATAATTCATTACGTCTAATCTATGTATTTGTTTTTTCTACACATCTATATTCCAGTCGCATGCTCTAATGATCTGTAACTGTACTTGAGTGTATGGTTCTCAATGACCTTATCCAATACTTGCATAAAGTACTTGCATGCACTCAGCCATTTGATGGCATCATACCTCTCTAGTGTTTACCAAAGGAAAACATATTGTTTTTGCTCAGTTTCTTCTTCCTCTTCTTTTCCAAACATTGACCTCTGACCAGAACCGATGATTTCGATCATGAACCTGGGCTGATGGAAAAACAATTCAAGCTTACTAGAGCCCTGGTTTGTTTAATTTGCTGACGAATGTCCTTCCTAGTTTACGACAGAAAAACTGCACCATGTTGTTCTATTACTTTTAGTGTTTGTTGGCTGAGGAATGTTCTAACTTGTATTGACAAGAGATCTACGGTTAAACCGTTTAATTGCTGATGAATGTTGTAACTTGCCTTGACAGAAAAGCTGCGCCATGTCGTCGGTGGTGGAGTACTACCGCGGGAAGACCGTCCTGGTTACCGGGGCGACGGGCTTCATGGGGAAAGTCCTGGTGGAGAAGCTGCTGAGATCATGTCCCGACCTGGAGGGGTTATACCTAATGGTACGACCCAAGGCTGGGCAGACCCCCACTGAGAGGATCAACGGCATTGTGGAGGGGAAGGTACGGAGGGAGGGATTGACTGATGGATGGATGGATGGATGGATGGATGGATGGATGGATGGATGGATGGATGGATGGATGGATTGGTTGATTGATTGAATGATTGAGTGAATGAATGATTGAGTAAGTGAATGAATGGGTGAAGGATTGAATAATTGAGTGAACAAATGATTGATTGATTGATTGATTGATTGATTGATTGATTGATTGATTGATTGATTGATTGATTGATTGAGTGATTGAGTGAGTGAGTGAGTGACACAAGAATGTTGTACTTGATGAAGTTGATGGTATTAAGACAAAAGGCTGGGTAGACTCTCAATGGCATTGTGGAGGGTAAAGAGAAACCAGATACGTGTGTTTATTGATTGATTATTAAAGTACTATTATAAAATTTATTGATTGATCCACGTTGCTCTGTTTGATTTGATTTGATTTATTTGTTATAAAGTACAAAAAGGACGAAAACCAGACTGCCTGGCCGTGACCTTTTGTTGCACCATAAAGTACAAAAGCTTGTGCTGTCAATTATTTATGCACTTTGGACAATTATGGCAGCATGAGGCTTTCATGTGCTCAAGGAGAATACAGAATGGCTTTCATGCATTAAGCAATGCAAATACAAAACTAGAGAAGTAACATTTGCAAAGTAGATGCATAATGTTTACCTTCGGACATGGTCTGTTCTGTTAATTCTTACTCAAACACATTCACATACATGTACTACTAGTATGTGGTGACAGGAGCAGAGCAGATCATGAAATTGCAACATTATGTAACCCAACACCAGTCACCATGGTGACAGACATCAACAAACCATCTCATTGGTCAGGTCATAGATCACTGTTTAGAGAAGAAGAAGAGGAAGAAACAGAGCAAAAACAATATGTTTTCCTTCGGTAAACATAATTTAAGAGCCTTCCGCATTGTCAGAAATTCTATGCTTTCAAGTACTAGTAGGAAAATCCTGAAATAGGAAGCTCATTATGTTTACCTTTGGAGAAACAAAAACATTTTGTTTTTGCCCTGTTTCTTCCTCTTCTTCTTCTCCTCCAAACATTTATAAGGTCAATGACCAGGACCAGACGTCTGTCACCATGGTAACTGGTGTTGGGTTACATAATGTTGAAAGTGGTCACCATGTATATATGAATGTGTTTGAGTAAGAATAAACAAAGCAGTAGTTTGTTAAGCTGGGCCATGTGAAGATAAACATGATGCATTTGCTTTGCAAATATTACCTTTCTAGTTATTGTTCTGTCTGTCACACAATAATCTAGGCGATTTTTTCCAGCAGATTTGTCTTCTAAACTGCAAATACATTGTATTCTTATTAAGCAAGTTTAAACTGTAATTTCCAACACAACATATTGGACTCACCCAAATTTTCGACTGTACAACTCCGGTCTTTGTCAAGGAATGAGCAATCCACCGCTTCCGTGACGTCACACAGATAACACACGTGACTCCGTGAGAAGTGGATCATAGGTTGCAGAAAGTCTGTGGTGCCCCCCGTCTCTGCTGAGGGATGGTTGTAATGCCCTGATGTATATGGCCTCTTTAATCCCTCGTGCAAAGAAGTCCGGTTCTGTTTCCAAGATTCTTACCTTGTCCAGTGAGACTGAATGTCCAGACGATTCTATGAACTTTCAAGATAACATTGTATTCTGTATTCAGATCATCACAATTCATATCACAATGATTTTTCCCCAGTTATTTGACCAACTGAGGCAGCTGCAGCCGGATTTCCAGTCCAAACTTCGACCAATCACAAGTGACCTCCTGGAGCCCGACCTGGGGCTCAGCCAATCAGACGAGGAGCTGCTGGTGTCAAAGGTCAACATCGTGTTCCACTCGGCGGCCATGGTCAAGTTCCAGGAACACCTCAAGTAAGGGCGGCCGGACTGGTCCATGTTAGGCTTTCAAAGGGGGGTGGTCAGCGTGCTGTTTCTATTACTAGGGCTCTATCTTCCATTATTGTTTTTGCTCATTTCCTCTTCTTCTCCAAACCGTTAAGGTCAATGACCTGAACCAGACATCTGTCACCATGGTAACTGGTGTTGGGTTACATGTACATCATGTTGCAATTTTATAGCAGGAGGGATTTAGACTCCTGTCTGACCATATATACATGTTTAAACGTGTTTGAGAATTAGAGCAGATCATATGTGAAGGTAAACATTCTGCATTTGCTTTGCTAATGTTACTGCTTTGCTAATGAGTATTATATATAAGCTTGTACTATCATGAAAGTTCATCTGTGTTGGTAGTTACAATAGTCATGTTTAAAGTTAAAACTTTTGGTCCAACCATGGGCGATAGGCCACCGAGTTTTTGTTGAGATCGCTGTTGCTTTGTTTTATGAACACTCGTATACTGTGCACTCCGTACAAGCTTAAGATTCCCGATAATCATACACTGAACACAAACACTATGAACACGGTCCGTTGAAAGGATCCGAAGAGTCATGAACTCAACACATAACACCGTGAACACTGTCCGTCGAAAGATTCCCGAGAATCATACACTCATCGCATAACACCGTGAACACGGTCCGTTGAAAAATTTCCCTAGAATTCTCTGTACAATGAACCATACATATATAATACATACTGCTGGGTACTTGGTCCGCTGAATCATACAATAAAAAGCACACTCATTACTCAGCTGTTACATTGGCGTTCAGGGTAGCGCAAAGGCCGACGGGAATAGAACAGGTTTCGCAAACTCGAATGCGTTCGCAAAACCGCTGCTCGACTCGATAGAACCCCAAGCCGGGGCTAGCGCTAGCGGTGATAACTTCAAAAAGATGACAGGGTAGGAAACACCTACCCGTGAACTGCGTTACCAACTGGGGTGGCAGCAAAAATGTGACTTAGAATCACGTTCGGTGTGAAGTCCCTGCCTCCCCAGACTCAGAAAACAACGATATAGTACATTTTAGAGATATTGGGCACAACTACACTTTCCAAATCTCATGCCTGGGAAACATATGTAGAACTGAAAACATGTCGGTGGGGTTTGTGGACGTGTTTAGAGTACATTTACACATAGCATGTCAAGACTCTTGTCGGGTGATGTAGCCAGTTGTGTGCGTTTACATTTTAGAACCGCGCGGGAAATGTGGGCCTATCGTGCGTCTGATTGGCTAGCAATGATGTCATTGACCTGTACAGCAGCGACCTGGTAACGCAGTTCGCCGGAAATTGGACTTTACAAAATGCTTCATATCTTCTTTAAAATATGGTATCATACCCCCAAAAAGTTTACATGGCTACTTAGTTACCCCTTGATTATAGATAGTATCAAGACTTTTATTTTCCTTATGGCATTTCGCAGAAAATAGGGTCTTTTGAAATGGCATTTCGCACCTAGTGTATACTAGTACTAAGTACCTAACCAAGATGAAGCGTTCGGAAGTCGCTGTTCAGCTCTCGGCAATCTTCGGGAGACTTCGGTATCTGTTCGTATGGTTCTTTGGAATCCTCATCAGTTTGTGACCGTGTTCAGTGTACGTATGATTCTAGGGAACCTTTCAACGGGCCGTGTTCACGGTGTTATGTGTTATGTGACTGTATGATTTTTGGGAATATTTCAACGGACCACTGTATTGTGATGGCAACGGGCTGAATGAGTAGACACAGTGTATGTTCTAACATGCGCGAAACAATAATAAGGATTTTATTTAATGGTTTACAAAACAATGTAACGTTACATGTATTGTTAGATCTCAACAAAAACTCGGTGGTCTAGCGCCTGTGGTCCAACACAAAAAAAGTTCTCTCATCTAGAGCTTTTGACCAGTCACTCTGGTCTTCCTCAGTAGTCTACTGAGGGAGACCAGAGTGACTGGTCAAAAGCTCTAGATGAGAGAACTTTTTTTGTGTTGGACCAAAAGTTTTAACTTTAAACGTATACAAGCTTGATTTGAATGCCATTTGATTAAAAAAATGTCTTGCCACCGTAGGTTCTGCTTGTAGATTGCAGTTCTAATAGCATATTCATTGTATCCCCCATTATTCCCAGGTACTCCTTACAGATGAATGTTCTGGCCACACAGAGATTGCTGGGACTGTGTCAGAAGATGACGTCACTCGAGGTACGTGTGCACATTTGTCAATCTGTCTTCCCCTGCCAACAGCTTTTGTGAGACAGTAAAACACGAGAACGGTACACTCTACCTGTAGTCTGCACCCATAAGATTGTTCAGGTACAGATACAGACTCGAATGTCATGTGTACCTGTGTATCTGTTACTGTACCTGAACAAACCAAATCACAAGCTATTCTAGTGGATACTCTTTTTTGCCATAATTATAAGGTAAAAATCCTGCCTGCAAAATTGCAGTAAGTTTTAACAAAGTGTCACTTTAAAATTAGGAGAACTTGTAAATTACGTAATTTTCCTTTGAGATCATATGAATCAAGCCTGGGTGCCATCCAATTTGTAATGGCTACCCCGAAAAATTTTTTTTTCTTCGGTCGG
>NW_017804209.1:741447-779986 GCF_001625305.1 Branchiostoma belcheri
CAAATTGGATGGCACCCAGGCTAATATGAATCCTCATAGGCTGACATTTTATTTCTATAGTATGAAAGACAGTTGGCTGTATGAAGAACTACAAATGTGTAATTGGTTAGTCTTGGCCTGTACATACATACACGAATCTGGTAGTTTCCTGGTGTAACCATGCAACATGGCCGACAATACTTACGTTACAGTCACATGAGTACCATGATTACAGTGTTTTATATTCAGGACATTCATGTTTGCAACCCTAATGCATTAGATTATCACTAGTGGAACCTTTTTTTCCTGTGATGCTGTTGTCAATTGTCTGCTCCTCTCACTTCGCTGCTTCCTCTTTGCTCTCTGCTGCCCGACTTGTGAAGTGGGGACATCTGGCATCTTTCGGGTGAACTGCAGCTGGATCCCCTCCACACAGTTTGACGCATGTTTGGCCTTATGGGTACCCCCGTTTTTCAAGTGGTTTGGTCCGCTAGTAGTGTGCACTGTTTAATTTCAATGCTTGGGAAACAAAAGATACTTTTTCTTTTCAGATTTTAACACCACTAACAAGCCTAAAACTTGTTGACTTCAAATTTTTTAATGTGTTTGTCTTATATCCTTAACCCTTGTCCTGCGGAGCCCATATATATATGGGTTGCACATACAGTACCATCTATATAGTGCCCTGTATATGTACGATTTGGGGGTGTTTCTCGTGCAACGCATCACACCGCAGCGAAACGCAACGAATGCGGAAGTAACTACGCCACCGCGGGCCAAAAAAAGTCAAGGGTCTGTGACCTGATTAAGACATGAAATTATTTGAAAATATTATGTAAAAATTGCCAGCAGGACAAGGGTTAATACAAAGTTAAAGATTGACTGTGTAGATTGACTTTAACACAGTCTAGCCCCTTGAGCGAACGTACAAACACAATATCACCTGACCGTGTTTAGAGTTAAAACTTTAGATCCACCACAAAAGTTCTCTCACCTAGAGCCTTTTGACCAGTCACTCTGGTCTTCCTCAGTATATAGACTGACCCACTGAGGCTTCTTTGAAGTGTGACGTCAACACTGGGTCAAAGGTATCTGGTAGACAATGTCTACTGAGGAAGACCAGAGTGACTGGTGGAAAGCTCTAGGTGACAGAACTTTTTGTGTTGGATCTAAAGTTTTAACTCTAAACACGTTAACCAACACAGATGAACCTTCATGATAGTACAATATCACTTGCCTGCTTCACTTCACAGGACACCTCTCTCACCTGCATGTCCTTCTTTCCCCACTCTACTCATCCTTCCTTCCTTCCAGGGACCAGCATGTCTAAGACGACTGCCAAGATACCCAGAGTCGTTCCTTAAAGTGTCTGGATAAGAAAGAGCATGTCTTGAATGAATGGACCAGTCCTAACCATGTTTAACTACACATACTACATACATTTAATAGCATAATGGCATTGTAAAACTATTTTTCACTAGTAATAAGATGTGGTTGCTGAGTGACTATTCATGGACCAAAATTGGATTCTTGTGATTTGTTGATTTTATAATTGGAATATGATGCAAAAAGTGTACTTAAAATTATAAGTATACTTAAAAGTATAAGTATACTTAAAAGTATAAGTATACTTGAAAGACAACAAAATGCACAAAAATGTATGAAAAAAAATTCTTTGTCTTTGAATTTCTTTTAGCGATCTGTCAAACATTTGTCTTTCAAAGGTCCCTCAGCTGTTTCAGAATGTTACTGAGTGTCTCAGTGTCTTACCAACCTGATGAAACTGTTGTTTCTGCTATGTTCCCCAGGCGTTTATCCACGTGTCCACTGCCTATGCCTACTGTAACAGACAGTTTATAGAGGAGATCGTCTACCCTCCCCGCGTTCATCCACAGAAGCTGCTCGACTGTATAGAGTGAGTATGCTGGTGTTTTTTTTTATATTTACTCCATGGTTCAACACAAAACAATGCTCACGAGAGCCACTAAAATGTTATGGGTTACTGTACAGCCAGTGAGGACAGATGTTTGTTGACCTTCGACTTGAAAAGTTTAAGGACTTATACCTGAGTGTATGGGAAACAATCACGTGATAGCTTATTCTATAGTGACAATTTGTTCTAGGAAAGAAGGTTTTAGTGTGGAACTTCCTCCTAAGAGGTGGAGAATGGAGGAAGAAAGCTGTGTCTTGCCCTCTTCACATTGGTACCAAACAGTGATTGTCATCCAAACAACTGTTAACCAATGCATATAGTAAATGTTGAACATGACGTAATGCAAAACAAACCAAGAAACGGGATAAAAATGTCAGATCTAGACATTTGAGAAAGCATTCACTATCTATAGTTAGCCTTCATCAGTACCCCAGAACTGACACCTCATGCCTTATCATTGGTTATTGATCATTATTGATAGTTATTGATGATTACTAATTATTGATCCCCAAATGGATGGATGACGACATGGCATGACAGTCGACGATCACCCCTGACCTTGTGCGAGACCACCCCAACACTGTAGCTACATCATTGATAATTATTGATAATTATCGATAATTACTGATAATTATTGATCCCCCAGATGGATGGATGAAGACATGGTGTCGAGGATAACCCCTGACCTTGTGCGAGACCACCCCAACACTGTAGCTATATCATACATAATTATTGATCGTTACCGGTATCAATGATTATTGATTATTGATCCCCCAGATGGATGGATGATGACATGGTGTCGACGATAACCCCTGACCTTGTGCGAGACCACCCCAACACTGTAGCTATATCATACATAATTATTGATAGTTATTGATCACTGATGATTATTGATAATTATCGATAATTACTGATAATTATTGATTATTGATCCCCCAGATGGATGGATGACGACACGGTGTCCACGATCACCCCAGACCTTGTGCGAGACCACCCCAACACTGTAGCTATATCATTGATGATTATTGATAATTATCGATAATTACTGATAATTATTGATCCCCCAGATGGATGGATGAAGACATGGTGTCCACGATCACCCCTGACCTTGTGCGTGACCACCCCAACACTGTAGCTATGTCATTGATGATTATTGATAGTTATTGATAATTATTGATAGTTATTGATCCCCCAGATGGATGGATGATGACATGGTGTCGACGATCACCCCTGACCTTGTGCGAGACCACCCCAACACTGTAGCTATATCATTGATAATTATTGATAATTATCGATAATTATTATTGATTATTTCTTCCCCCCAGATGGATGGATGATGACATGGTGTCCACGATCACCCCTGACCTTGTGCGAGACCACCCCAACACGTACACCTTCTCCAAGGGCATCGCTGAGAACCTGCTGTTGGAGCAGCGAGGTCACGTGCCGCTCGCCATCATACGACCCTCGATAGTCACAGCTACATGGAGGGAACCTCTGCCCGTACGTGTTTCTCTGTTGTCTGTTTCATGTGACAGATAAATTGATGTAAATCAGCTGCAGCCCTATGATGGGAGTATCAGTAAAGTTGTTGTAACCATGGTAAATATGTTCTTGTATAGGACTGTACATGTTCAGCCCTACAGCTTTGACTGAACAGTCCTATACATATATGTATATGCGAATGATGGTGTATGCCACATAGGGTACATATGTAAGTACAGACTGTGTAAGGTTTGATCCACCCACACTAAGTATGCTGTGTAAGACCACACTGTAAGGTTAGTACCACTCACACCAAAAGTACCACAGTGCTCTTTTCAATAAATGGTGTAGGATCTTTGAGGTTCGTATGGCTCTTCTCAAACATAAGCTTTATGTTCCATTCCTTGTCAAAGCTTGATTTTACCAGAGTCAAGTGAGGAAATAGGTGCAAGTTTGTCAAAGTTTATCTGTTGTTCATCCAGGAGGCTTCTCTAAAGTTCTGAATCATAAGTGTTATGATCATTGTAACTTAAGGTTGTGAATCTTCAATTTTGTTGCCATTTCTTCCCAGGGTTGGGTGGACAACTTCAACGGACCAACAGGAATCTTCATCGCTGTAAGTTGCCTTCTTTTTACAGTAATTTCTAGTTCCTACTTCTAAGGTTGAGGCTAGTTGTATCAGCTCCATCCAGTCAAGAAGGCTGTTTCAGCTTTTCTGGGTGAACACTGCAGCTTCAGAAGATTAGAATGGGTGGGATTGTTATGGCATTGACATCAAGCTGACATCATTGTAGAAAGTTCACCATCCTGCATTCATGTTTGCCACAACTTATTATATATATTAAGTAACTAATCTAAGCTATCAGATTCTTTTCCAGCATTTACCACTGTCACAATGAACTAGAAAGGAGAATTTAAATACATATTGACTTGTGACAACCCCTACATGCTATACATAGGGATATATATTAAAGACTGTATGGATATTAGAAACTCCTCCAACGATTGTATAAGTTGATACCTATCTCATACTAGCCACCCACTTTTGTATCAGATTAGCCTGATGAAAATGTAGTTTATATGAACTTACTTAAATTAGTAGATGCCATACTTTGTACACTGTACAACTGTTCCGCAATAATGTTCATAATTATTATTTTGTAACAATGCATAACTGTATCTGTTTCAGATTGGAAAGGGAATATTGCGGACCATGCACGGAGATCCTGAGGCGAAAGCCGACATTGTTCCTGTTGACGTGCCCATTAACCTGATGATCGCTGCTGCCTGGTACATCGCTGTCAAGGGGTTAGTTAGCATCAGACAAAACTCACTACCACTACCTGTGTGTGTGTTCTGTTTTCAGTGTGCCTGTTTGTTTGTGTTCCTATAATCACGGACAATCACTGCTAAAATGTTAGGTGAATGGTCCAAGAAAAGGTTACATGTATATCATTTCCTGTATTCAGTTTCTTGCAGTTAAAGCATGCCAGTGGGATGTTATTACCTCCATGGAAAATGGAGGTATTGTTTTTGGTGTGTGTGTGTGTGTGTGTGTGTGTGTGTGTGTGTGTCTGTCTGTGTGTCTGTATGTCTGTCAACAAGAATTAGAATCAGCAAGAAATTCACAATAAATAAAAGAAACAATTTGAACAAAAAAAAACTTAATGAAATATTTCACAGACTGAGAGGAAATATTGACGATTTTGTATTAGATCATTTCTTGAACAGATTTGTTGTACAACTGGTTTGCTTGCTCTCGTAACCTGGCCATTTGACCAGCTGACTAGATGACTAACCAGTTTATGTCCAGTGACTTCCCAGGCTGACATGTTTGTACTTTTTCCCTGCAGGTCAGGAGAAACTCAGATCTACAACTGCACCACCGGAAACATCAACCCTTACTGCTGGGGACAAATAGGTCAGTACATGTATATAGGGAAAATCACTCTTTATTGAGGCCCTCTTTCCAGTAGATACTCAGGTTGGGAGTTTGAATCCCAGCTGATGTCGCTCACCCGACATGCACGCTACTGTTTAGGATCGCAGTCCTTAGGACGGGACGTTAAGCCGCGGTCCACTGTTCATTGTGCTCGTCGAAAAGAGCTAGGGGAATTTCCCCAGTACAATGAACCTGTAAATACTGTACATAGCGTCTGTCTTCTCTGTCACGACCAGTGGAAGATTAGCTCTTCAGTGAGCTAAACTGGCTCGAGATCACTTTCACTTTCCAGTAGACGACGACCATATTGTACAGCAACAAAATAGGATTTGTGTGACCATTGATTTCAAAATTAGATATGATGTAAATGTAGCACATCTTGAGGGCTACTATGTACATAATTATTAATTGTTTTCCCCTTTCTTCTACAGCGACAAAAACCATAGACTTCTACCTGGAGAGGCCCTTAGAACAACCCTTCAGAATCCCCCCGAAAGGAGCTCAATTCACCATGCACAGGTAAGATGGCTCTAGAGGTAGATGTAATACTAAGTCGTAGTTACTCCTCTTTATCCCTTGCAAGGCATAAGGCCATGGCTTTTTCCCTTCCATCTGGGTCTGTCCTCGGCCACCTTCTTCACTGATCACCAGGACAGTCCCATAGACGCCAGGTCATCTGGCACAGTTCTTCTCCAGGTGGTTTTAGGTCGGCCTCTTTTTCTTTTCCCTTCAGGTCTCCAATTTAAGGCTGTTTTAGGAATCCTTCCGTCATCCATTCTCAATACATGGCCAAGCCATTTCAGTTTTCTAGATCTGTGATTTCTATAGAAAGTCTTTTACAACCAGTTTTTGTTATAGACTGAGGTAATGTAATATTATGTCTTAAATTGTTAGTCTTTGGTAAACTGGAAGGTCAACATGAGTCTGTACCCCAGTACACATACTTTCAAGTTTTGAAGAACAATACAATGTAGTTAAAGATTCAAGTTTTTCTTTCAACTATTCTTCATGATGTGCTCTTACCAAAATTTCACATAAAAATGTCAGACAGAGAATGATGATACTGTATATGTATGTGAGCTGAAGATTTAAAAGAAAAAAGTCTGTTTGCTTAAAATCATATTATCTATATTTATGGTACACTGTCATGTATGTTGTATTTGACACCTGCAACCTTTGACTTTTGACCCCAGATGGTGGCATGAACTTTGGGTCCCGATTACCCACCTCATCCCAGCGTATATCAGTGACGTACTGTTCAGGGCAATGGGCAAGAAACCCAGGTAAGAAGGATAGGGTAGGGGATTTCTGTATTTTTGTTTAAGGAAGGTGCAAAGTGTAGTAAAAAGAGTAGTTATTTAAAGAATAAAGAGACCACTTCTAGGAACTAAACTAAGTTCATGTTACTGGAACAGCATCTCTTTGATGTCCCCAAAGTCCTCAGGCACCCATATGTACCACCTTAAGTCAGAAACATCAATGCTGGAGACAATCTGGACAACTGACGATGTACATTGTATACTATCATTTATCACTCTGGTCTTCCTCAGTAGACTAACCCATTGAAGCTTGTCACGTGGCTTCTTTGAAGTGTGACATCTGGTAGGCGATGTCGGCCCCCGTCGCGGTTGAGTGAAGGGTGATGGGTCCTGGATGTACATGGCCTCCTTCACCCCTCTCAAGAAATACTGTGTCCAATATTCTCACAATGTCCAGTGAAACAAAATGTCCATTGAACAAGACTATTTCCTGAGAAGGGTAAAAAAAAACTTACAAAGTTTACCAGTCAAGAGGATTGCTATTGTGCCAGTGTTGTGTATCTGGAAGCTACACATGATATCATTGACCCCCCTATTTTCTGGCAATAGAATGGTCCGTCTGTACGACAAGCTGCACAAGTCCCTGGAGAGTTTGGACTGGTTCACTTGCAGGGGGTGGGACTGGTCCAACACCAACGTCATCAAGCTGCAGCGGCAACTCAGCCAGGAGGACAGGAAGGTGGGAAGGAATGAATGAATGAAAGAATGAAGGAAGGAAGGAAGGAATGAGTGAATGAATGAATGAATGAATGAATGAATGAATGAATGAATGAACGAACGAACGAACGAACGAACGAACGAACGAACGAACGAATGAATGAATGAAGAAATGGATGAACAGGTGCTTTGTTGTAATACATTCAATACATAGATTCTGGATTACATAGAATTGAATTGTATTTCAAGTTTTGTTTGTTTTTCAGCACTTGTAGTTAAAATTTCTAGAGTGTTAGGCATGACAGCTTGAGCAGCTAATGGCAGATAGAACTGTCTGGAGGGAGAGAGTTAACTCGGTCCGTGCAAGATGCCTGACATGATGATGATGATGATAGGCATGGCATAGTTTGTAGATCACTAGTGGTATTACATGAACAAAGCTGTTCCATTCTGAATCTAATGTACAGACCATTTTCCCCACATTATTTCTGCAGTTGTTTAATTTTGACGTGTCTGCAATTGACTGGGACCAGTACATGGAGAATTACCTGATCGGAGCCAAGCGCTACGTGCTGAAAGAAGACGTCGGTAGGATCCCCGAATGTCGGAGATACATACAAAGGTCTGTTGGTTATTTATCTACTTATTAATTTCATCGTTGAGGTAACCCCTTCATCCTACAGAATCTGACTTCCAAGGTGTCAGCATCTCTGTGTATAAAGATTGGGTTTTGGTGTATCTGTTTGTGTGACGTGTTTGCTTGACTGTGTTTGAGGTCAATGACTTGGACCAGGCATATTACTGCATCAAAGTAAGAAACAAAACATTAAATCAGGGCCTTTTCTTGTCTCCTCTCTTCATAGATATCTGCCATCCACCTTCCGGCATGGCAACAGACATCTTTGCCCATTTCTGCATGTTGACCACTGTCTGAAGGCAACAAAATTTCTTTCTTTTTTTACCAAAACCAGGCGAAAATTAGTCCGTGGGCTGATGTCATCCATAGAAATTACTTGCTGTGGCCTAAACATTAAGCATTTACTTTGCAAAATAGTTCACGCTCGTGTTTGTGTCCCCTCCAGAGTGACGCGTATCCAGTACGTGCTGAAGTTCATCGCCGTGGTGATCGCCTGGCGCGTCCTGATTGGCCGGTCCCGAGCCGCGCGGAACGTGTGGTTCGTCCTGATTGGTCAGCTTCTCCGGTTACTCAACGCACTCAAGCTCTGGCAGCACTGACGCTAGCTTGTAAGAGTTAGTCAGCGCGTCGGCAGAACGTACTGCACCGGCGCGAAACCCGTAATCAGGCGTAGAAATACCTTTTTAAATACGACGTCTTTATTGGTTTTCCAACCGCAAACATACATATGCAGGGAAAGACACAAGTCTCCCTGAATTGGGTAGTTTGTTACAATCAACACATAATACAATACAATCGATGAACAATAAACAGTAGTAAAATGCAGCATAAAGATGCATGCAGACTGCAGATGGGTATTTCTCACACTGCCCGTTATGTATTGTACATAATATAGCACTTCGGCAGAATGTCTCATATAAGGTTGTATTCGTTATAAGGTTAACGTCCCGTCTGTAGTTTCCAAATGTTACTGTCTGCAACAGGCAAAATTCTGATGCAACATTGACCAAACATCCAACGAAAACCATGAAAAATTAGGGTTTTGCACAGACACAGTACGTTCTGCTGACGTGCTCTGCTAGTGCTGCGTGTGCGGCTCTTAAAGGGGCTCCGTGTAAGATTTGGGCTATGGCACACTCATACTGAAAATAGCAGAACTGAAAGTATCAAAACCCCCTTTTATAACCTCTTTTGGGACATAATAATTTTGCATCACTGTTATCTATTTCTGGCATTTATGGAAAATGCAATTTGCTCAAAAGTAGGTGGCGCTGGGTCCAAACTTTTTTGGTGGCACCAAAAAATAAGCTTGGTATAGACAGTGATATTGCTGACAGCTCTGGCCCATGTTAGAAAATTGCTGCTCTTAAACGCCTTTTTTTGTACAGTGCAATATGGCGTCACAATTTCACTATTTAATTAAAATGCAGTACTGTAAGCATGCCCGTAGCCAGGATTTTGAATGGGGGGTTCTTCCCACTGCTTGAGGGGACCTCGAGCGCGGTAGGTGAGAGGTTCGTAGGGGGGTCCGTGGGCATGCTCCCCCTGAAAATTTTGAAAAATTAACCTTCTGAAATGGCATTTCCTGCATTTTTGAGAGGATTTCTTTTTACTACAATTTTTCTACAATTCCAGCCCTGCTGGTGATATGAATCAGTCGATGTTTTAAAGAAAAATCTTGGACCTTTAGATAAAAAGTGGACCAAAAAGTGGACCTTTGAGCCTTGTGGGGGATTCGTCCCAACCCCCAAACCCCTACCCTGGTTGATTGATCTTACCCATAATATATGACAATATATTAAGAAAATTGACGTCGGACATTGTCCAAATGCTACAAAGAGCCTCTCTAAAGCCTGGCTAGAATTAATAACTACAGTAAAACTGTGACAGTGCATCGTTTAGTAGATCAGATCAGCCCAAGGCTTCCAAAATTGTAACATAGATGTGGTCAAGCGTAAAAAATTTAGTATAGATACAAATGTAAGTCAAAATGTGTAAAATTCTGATTCGAGCATCAAGGGAACTGTGCGATATCTGTTTAGACTTGTCTGGAATAGATACAAGCAATCAGGCCACACTGATTCATTTTGTTGGTTCTCGGACATTTGAAATAAAAATGTATGAAGAGGACAAGTTATATAGAGGAAATCTGGCATCTGACTATGTTGTAGCCTGGGTGCCAGGCTGTTTCCAGGGCCTACACAGGCCAGCTCCTCGGCTCCAGGGCCAACATGCTAGCCTGGGTGCCAGACTGTTTCCAGGGCCTACACAGGCCAGCTCCTTGGCTCCAGGGCCAACATGCTAGCCTGGGTGCCAGACTGTTTCCAGGGCCTACACAGGTCAGCTCCTCGGCTCCAGGGCCAACATGCTAGCCTGGTGCCAGACTGTTTCCAAGGCCTACACAGGCCAGTTCCTTGGCTCCAGGGCCAACATTTGCCCAAGAAAATTATACTACCCCCACCCCCCTCCCCCAGTTAGACCGTCGTCTACATGTACATTCTGACTAACTCTGGGCCTAGCGTTCTATAGGTCTGGCATCCAGGCTAGCTATATCTATTCCCTAAAACCATTTTGAGGTACAAACTTTCTCAGACCCTGTTTTCTTATCAATCTTCCAGTCTAGAATTCCAAGAACCAACAAATTGACTAGGTGTGGCCTAAGGTAGAGGGATAAGGGATAGGTGAGAATGTGTAGATGTACAATGAAGCCTGTGCATAAAATGCAGTACAGCGCAGTAAGCCGTCACTGGTTGTTTGAAATTGCGCCAAATGAGATTATTCTGTGTGCAGTGTGTTAGTTTAGGTGGCCCCTTTTCACTAGATGACAAAGGCTAAATAATCATTGTGCAACCAAAATTTAATTTGTGTGACCCTTATTTAGTTTCAATTTTTTTTTGCATTTCAAATTTATTCGTCTTACCAGTAGACCACACTCAGGTCTGTGGCCTGTTTTGGGATAGGATGCAAGACGCAAAAGTAATTATTTAGAAAGACAAAACCACAAATATTGAAAAAATCATTAGTTATGAAAATCATTAGTTATGAAAATCGATGTGCAATTTGTCAAATCTTTGGTTGTTCAGTAGTCTGAGCCTTTAGTAGAAAAAGGGGTAAATGTATGACGGTAGTAAGGCCACACCGACTTAATTTTATGGATGACATCCTCTGAAGACCCCCAAACTAGTGCGCGCGGGCGAATAAAAAAAATCCGGTCCAAAATAAAAATGCTACAAAACCACAGGAATACAAAGCTGGTATTGTAAATTTGCAGCAGTACATAGCGATGTATGCATGCCGGCTTTTTTCGGAATAATAAGAAGAATTGGCACTGTATGTATGTTCTTGAGTCGTGGAGCTTCGGCAGCCTGGGTGCCATCCTCCAGAGTTACCACTGGCTCTGTATTGTCGCTAACTACCATGGACTACCCAGGCCTAGAGCCAGGCCAGAGCCACAGAGGAGGTAATCTTTTTTTTTTAGATCAGTGCGTGCAGATGTCATCCATAGAATTAAATTGGTGTGGCCTAAAGGGGCTAAATGTATGTTGGCTGCTTCCCACATGTATACACAGAACGGGAAAAAGGCGTACAAGCTTGTAAAACATGTCCTTGTTAGGCTGAGTGGGACTAATTAGGCCAAAAGGTTGTCATGTAAGAGCTTGTGTAACATATTCTTGTTATAGGCAAATTGCCGACTGTGCTTTTCTGGACATTTCGTTCAACGTTGAAGATCAAGTACCCACACGCAAATGTGAGATTTGCAGAAATTTTTTGAGATTGAAAAAAAGCTGCCCTTTTTCAATATATGTACAGGCTGTATATGATACAGGAAAACAAAATTAAGGAAGTCTTATAGAATTTATCTTTGTTATAGATCAACAGTGTTTTAACTTTGCAATATCATTCTGCAATGTTATGATGTACACTTGGAACGGGAGCTATCAATAATTGTAATGTGTTTTAATAGAGTTAAAACTTTTATGTTAGATCCAACACAAAAAGTTCTCTCACCTAGAGCTTTCGACCAGTCACTCTGGTCTTCCTCAGTAGACTGACCCAGTGAGGCTTGTCACGTGGCTTCTTTGAAGTGTGACGTCAACACTGGGTCAAAGGTATCCGGTAGACGATGTCTACTGAGGCAGACCAGTCAGAGTGACTGGTCGAAAGCTCTAAGCGAGAGAACTTTTTTTTTGTGATGGATCTAAAGTTCTAACTCTAAACATGTAACTACCAACACAGATGAACTTTCATGATAATAATTGTAATACTATGTTGTTTTGTCTTCATCCCCATCAAACCAAGTTTTTTTTTTTTGTCCTCAGTAAGGAATTGAATTTGCAGAGAAGTCTATATATTTAAAAGAAGTACACTGTTTACCAGTAGGTAGGTTTGTGTATTGTCATGTAATTGTGTTTTATTTAAGAAATTCCAGCAATGATTGTAATAACATATCCTCATTCCATATTCCAACAGTCTCGTGTAATGTAGATTAGTCTAATAGTCATCATCATAGCTATGTTTGGTATGTAACAGTAGATGTCATACATTTTGTATGTTTTACTCCATGCAGTAATTGTGCAATAGAGATTATTATTTAGGGAAAAATTATTTCAGGCCGAATAACAAATGATTGTAAATATTGAGGGCACACACAAAATTTTTGGTTTGCAACAAACTGAAGCTTGAGCGGTCTAATTTGAAATATTGTCACACAAATTTGAAATATTTTCTTCATACTGCTTGCAGATAATTTGATAAAACTTGTAATAGGGTAGTAGCTTTAAATGTGATAGCTGGTAAGAATAACTTAACGTAAAAGGCAAAACTGTACATGTAGTTCTATTTATCTTGAGCAAAATGAGGAGTATTTTGTGTAAGATAATTTTGCATGTTTATTTGGAGCTTTTGGACACTCTGGGTTAACTTGGAGCTGACTACAGTATATTTGATATGCTATTTAAATGTACAGTGTTTAAGGCAAAATATAATCAGGGCAAAGTTGCAGTACGTACATTTACATTATGGACTCCTTTCATTGCCACTGTACAATGTCATGTAAAAGCACAGTACATGGGCTCGAAAGCATCCCTCATGCATTTTTCAGCATTATCTATGAAGTTTGTTTAACACATATCAGTTTTAGACATATAAATGGAAACATATTTTCAGCTTTATCTATGAATTTTATGTTTAACACATATCAGTTTTAAACATATAAATGGAAAAAAAAAACTAGTCTTCCGATTCAGAAAAGCTTAGCTGTGCCCTGTATTTTCCAACATTCTGACAGTATAGCTTTGATATAGAGTGTCTACAAACGTTGTCTCTATTTGCATTTCGTTGAATCATAGTGGTAGGAAGTTTCAACCATCAAAAGATGTTCACTCATACAATGTACAGACTCTCTCAAATAACCGCTATTGACTGTCTACAGCTCGAATAGCAGAATACAAGAAAAGTTAGAAAATTGCTGGTGTCGATACAAAAGTTCTGTGTATGCTCGATCTACAATTCACGAAATGCAAATAGAGATACCAACATGGTAGTCGAAACTTGTTGGCTTTATTGGTGTAGAAAGGGAATGAAAATGCTCTGTTGTTTAGCAGCTACTTGTACATGTATGTATAACTGTATGTACAGATTCTATATTTTGTTGATGGCAGAAATTGAAAACCAGCAAAGCTGTAAGGCAAGTATTTAATAGTGTGGTGCTATGCAAATGTGCTCGAAATCTCCCTGCACCCAATGTGAAGTGTGTATGGTCTCTTGTCTATGCAAAGTCTAGTGTTATGTGAGTGAAGTCGCCTTGGTGAAATACATGCTTTGCTATGGCAGAAAGAACGTGTGCGAATGTTGCCTGTGTATTTTCTGAATGGGGCCTTTGTTTCTGGTTTGTTTCTAAAAAAAAAGTCGTGATGTAGTCAGCAAAACATCATTGAAGGACCACAAAATAGGATCAGGTTTCAAAACAACTTTAAGCCACACCACATTAATTTGTTGGTTCTCTGATTTGCCTCTTTATTTTTTTCTGATTTGCAAAAAAATAAAAATTCTGGTTCTGAATCAACTCGAAAATGCTCATCTTTGGCCCCCAACAGCTGAGGAAAGTCCTTTTCTTCCTAGATGTTACTTCTTCCATCTATCAATGCAGTGGTTTGATTAAAAGGTCAAAATTCAATTTTGAAATATCAACGCGACCTTTTGTGTTGACTTCATGGCTCCTATTGTAGCATTTGGGGCTACAATAGGATACCTAGACCTGTTTTTATTTTTTTCGCTGTCGCTTCATATTTCTGAAAAAATCCGAGAACCAACATATTAAATTGGTGCGGCCTTACCACGGGTATATATTATTACTCAACTTCTAGAGCGGCAGTTTTCACAATTTAGTACTGCCCATTGTTTCAACTATGTGTAAATGTACATGTGAGTGCCCATGGACCTAAGCCTATACAAATTTTTATGTGCATAGAACGTAACAAATGCATTCCTTTATTCCTTTATTACGATACCCTTTAGCCAAAACTGGCTAGTCTTCCAGGGTTCATACAAAGATCATACAATACAAACAACAGATGACATAGTTAAAAATACACATATGACATAAAGAGGAAATTTACATTATTACATTATGTACAAATGAAAGATACTAATTCACACTCTAATCACAGGACTCATATTGTGTGAACAGTTGGCGGATGGCTTTTTTAAAGTTTGATGTACTTGACAGTGATTTGATGTGTTGTGGTAGTTTGTTCCAAAGGTCGATTGCACGATACTGAAATGTTCTTTTTTTACTGTTTGTTTTTGGTTTGGGGAGCAAGAAACTGTTAGAAGCTGAAAATCTGGTTGAATATTTGTGGGTTGACTGGATTGGAACAAGTGAATCATATATGATTTGGGGTTCCTTACTGGATAGCACTCTGAAGAACATATTCAACGTGCTAATAACAAACTTGTCTTTGACCAAAGGCCATCCCAATTCCATGTGCATCTCCTTAACAGGTGTATCAAATGATCTAGACAACAATATTCTACAGGCTCTGTTTCGTACAACTTGCAATTTCTGGGTGTTTGAAGCAGACATATTGGATAACACTGGTAAACAGTATTGTGCAAGTGATAGAACGATTGCACAAACAACAACTTTACAGACTTCGAATGACATGGCCCATGCGTGTCTACGCACAAGCGCAATGTTCCTTGATTGTTTAACAAGTATGTCATTGACATGCAAGTTCCATGTAAGGGACTGATCCATATGTAGACCGAGTAACACAGTCTCTTCCACCTGTTTGATATTTTCCGTTCCAATAACCAGGTTTAATGTGGTAGAAGGTAGAAGAGCCAGTTTACGGGGTGTGCCAAAAAGCATGCTCTTAGTCTTCAAAACATTCATGACAAGTCTGTTAATTGTTACCCATTCTGAAATCCATTACTGCTTTTAATTGATATGTGCCTGGTTAATGGGACTATAGATGGCCAGATGGTCCCTATGATCTGAAGAGGTGGTCACTACTACAGGTTTGACTAATTTCACTTGCCCCTTTATGTGTTTGTGTTGGTCTCTACCAGACTAACTACTCTGGCTATATATAGAACATTTGCCAGGGGAGTTTGGCCACCTTAATTGGGGTTTGACTGGCTGTGCGGTTAGGGGAAGAAATAAACAACTTTCCGTGGCGGGACTCTGGCCAATTTTGCTCTCCTTTTTGCCGAATTCTAGGATCCGTATTTGAAAGGCCTGGTGGAGGCTATAGGTATGTGGTGTCACTAACTTAGGTACATGTATACTCCACCCAGGCTGTCAAAGGGGAAAAATGCTGAAGTTGGTAGTAGAAGTACATGTAGTAGTGCAGTGTAAGTTGTCATCTCTCAGTGTTTGCACAGATCAAGAATAAACGTGGCCAGCCCTTTGCAGCTTTGAGGTTTTATTACTTCGCATTTGTTACACCAACACCACACCCAAACAATCAAGTACAACAAGAGACAGTCAGTTGCAAGAATCTTCAATGCAAAGGATCGACTACATTCTTTTTGAATCCTATTTCTAGTTTGTTCATCTGAGTCAAACATGTGATGAAATATATGAAAACATCTTGTTACTTTTACCGTTGAAGAGGTTCATCAGTCACATAAAATTAAGTTAGTACTAAGAATATTCCTCAATCAGTGAAAATTTGGAGGTACCTTTCAAAAACAAGTCACTGAGTGAGGAATATTCTGCTAATTGTTACTTTTAAATTTTAAACACTTATTTGAGACAAACAGAAACCTGGACACACAAATATTCTAGTGTCAACCTTTAAACACATCATTGCATATTGTGATGTCTTGTTACAACTGTCAGTGCCATTATTAGTAAATAAGCACCCTGTCCTGTGCATGTTCACTCATGCAAATTAACATTGAAAAACAGTGCTGAATACACACATCAACTTTTACTACGTCTAACACTTATGTACCAATCATTTACAACACATCAAAACACTACTACCCCCACCCACCCTTCCTAGCCAGTCTGTCACCTATATAACTGTATACATTCACTCATATTCAAACCATTGCAGAACATTTCACTTGACAGTAGTGCTGTGTGCCTAAACCCACATTTAGGTTCAGGTCCGGATTCAAGTCCAGAGGTTTAGGTTCAGTTTACGAGTCCGGAACTAAACCCATGGCAAAATAAAATTGCATGTTGGCAACCTTGCAATGTCGTGTGGGCAAAACTGTGGCCACATATTGACATAACATGGAGGCCGACACTTGACAATGCCCGATGTCAATATTTTCTTCATTTTGTAGCACAGATTTTGCAATCTATGGAAGATTTCAGGTGGTTTGAAAACAAATGGGGTATGTGACACATGTTTTTTTTTGTAACAAGTCCGGAATCAGTTTTTTTACTTACACGTTTTTTTTTTTCCTTGAACATTTTTACAAGTCCGGAACCAGTCCAGAGAACACAGCACTACTTGACAGGCATCTTGCCAGCCATCACTAACACAATGTTCTTTCTAACCAGCGCAATCTCGCTCGTCAGGCTCTGGATCTTATCCCTCAGTTCTCCGTTCTCGCGCTCCAGATTTCCGGCCAGCTTGTCCAGGTCGTGTGAGCGTGCGAGCGACCGTCGGTAATTCCGCGACGTTTTGGCCTGAACTTCCGCCATCTTGACCTGGTCTCTGGCCTTGATCTCTGCGCTTGTCAGAGTGTTCTCTGCTCTCTGGATGAGCCCTTCTGTAGAACTGAGGCTACAGACTGACGTGGATGGGGAGGGGGGCAGGCTGGAGGTGTAGGAACTGTTGGATTGTACTGAATCAGGTGGAGACAGGATACTAACAGAAGCCGGGGACTGGCACTGTGGAGTTACAGAGACCAAGCTCTCAACTGTCTGTGACTGGATGTTGGATGGGGTTGAGTTTTCGGTGGGGGGACTGCGCTCGCTCGGGAAGTGGAAGGGGGTGTTAGGGGGGCTTTTCCGTGGGGAGGCTTGGGCAGAGCTAGGAGGGGTTGGATAGAGGGGGCTCTGGGATCCCGCAGCCAACGGAGGGGCTACTGGGCTCTCATGCGAGTCTGATGTGAGGTCAACAACTTGTGGGGTGGTGGGCTTGTTTGGTGGCGCAGAAACCAACTGCCGAAGCGTCAGCCCGGCACAATTTCTTAAAGAAACATTTGTTCTAGCCTGTGTCTCCTCAGGTTGGCAGGGTGTAGCAATGCTGTAAGGTGGAGGCGGTGCAGTGGGAGAGACAATTGGAGATGAAGGGTGGTTTGGAGGGAGCTGAATTTCGGAGGGGGAAGACAGAGGCGATAGCAGACGTTGGCTAAACATCCACACATTCTCCTCCGTGCCAGGGTCAATGTCAAGAACTGTACCAAGGTCAAGAACTGAGCTGTCATCCTGGTCTTCACTGAAAGGATCTGCGGTTGTGTCTGCGTCCATGTCTGTAGGAATGTCTTCAAACTTGTCAAACGGAGAGAAATCGGCGCCGAATAGAACCGAATTTCCGCCTAGTTGGAGGAATGAGTTGTTGCACCCAAACAGGTCCTGCGCATCCATGGGGAGGTCATTGAGGTCGGGGGACAAGGGTGAAAGGTCAGCTGATTCAGTAGTTGAGTAGTTGACTGCGGTGAAGGGTTGTGCTGATTGGACGTCTCCATTCGGTGGGATTCTGGGGTTCTGAAGGTACAGTAGGAACAACAAAAATAAATAAACATTCATTTTGAAAAATTGTGAAATGTTTGCAACTTTAATCATCATTAGAGAGGCCAGGTACAAAGACATGCAGACAGATGAGTATATAATATAGATTCTAGATTAAGTATTTCTTTTGGAAGAATGTCATTCTTTGTAGACTCAACTTTATAGCAGACTAGGTTTACTGAGCAACAAATTTCTACACAAAGATGTTGAACAACCACATTGCACCAAAAATCTTCCACATCAACCAAGTACAATGTAGTAAAAAAACAGGTATGATTCTAAACTATATTAACTTTTACTTCAAATTTGTGAAACTGATTTACAACAGAGTTTGAGGTAAACAAACAAACAAACAAACAAGCTCCTGCCCATACCTCAAACAAAGCTGCTTGTATTTCTTGATATACATCTTCGGGGGCCAGCACTGCTAGTTGTTGGAGGGAAGGGAGGCTATCAAGGTCGGCCAGGGGGGAAAGGGGTCTCTGGCAACAGCCTGCACTTCCTGTCTGCCCCACACGGGGGCACTCCTCTGTCTGCACTGCATGGTGGGCTGGCTCATTCTGCCCCGGCGGGGAGCAGGGTGGTGCAGTGCAGACAGCGAGGCCTGGCGCCTCTGAAACAAAATGGGCCCGGAGTGGGAAACTTGTTAAGTACACAGTTTTTTTTTAAAATCTAGTATTAACTTTACTGAGCATGAATTCTTTTGGCCTGCCAAATATTTGCAAGATATGGATCCTCCTAATGCTTCAGGGATGAAAATACTTTTCTCCACTAGGTTGCATAGTGACGATTAGTGAGCAACCTCAGCAAAAAGCTAGGTTAGCCATCAACATTATACTATTTTACAGGCTGCCCTACTCTGCAAACAGACATGTACAAAGAAAGAAAGTGATCTCAAAACAAGTTTTAGCCCACTGGTCGTAATAAAGACAGATGCTATATACAGTATTTACAGGCTCATTGTACGGTACCTATTGTTCTTTTTGACAAGCAGTGATTTTGAACAGGGGACCACGGTTTAATGGCCCAGTATTTCTTTGATTCTTTTCTATGACAGATATAAGAAAAACTCAAACAAACAAACAAACACAGAAACAAAAGAAGGTGTGTGCGTGGCCACCTCCTTACCGGACTCAGTGCTTCTTAGAAGACTTGCGAACCCGCTGCTCACGCTTAACCCGCTGCTTGAGGCCCGACTTCAAGAAGGAGCAAGACTCCGCCGCCTCCCACCTGGGAATGGGAATAAGACAATCAGAATTGAAAATAAAAGACACCCAGACTTTTTACAGTCTTCATGAAATGAGAGCTATATTTTGGTTACCCAAATGAGGACAGCCTGAGGAACATGTACAGCACGCGTGCAAAATATGGCAGCTTGAGAATTAGCACGTGTGATAAACGAAGTGAAATGAGTAAGCTCACGTCGTGTATCCTGGAAATGAATAACAACAAACTAAGTCATGGCATTCAGTCCTAACAGCCCATGCTGTAATGGCAGGTACTAGTAACACATTGCAGGGTGGATGAATGAAGGAATGAATGAATGAATGATAAAAATTGAATAAATGAATGAACCATTAACCATGTATGAATGAATGAATGGGTGTAACACATATTTTTTTTATCTATCACTGATAGTTGTCTGTGACATGTATATAATTACAACGACTTTATTTATTTATTCTACTTACTAGTATCTATTTATTTACAACCCTGTTGAAATATGGCGGAAAAATTATAAACTTTCTATAGGAACTGGCTTCGTCCGCTCGAAAAAATATTCCACTAGGTAACACAGGTTTGTATATGATCAGACTGGAACTGCTTAGCTCATGCAGTAACACTGATATCTCGTCTGGATCGTAAAACTAAAAGTACATAAATAGTTGACCCACCCTTCACTGGGAGGCGGCGGACACGGTATCATACTCATAGTGTCGTCTGATTCGGTCTCCATGGGAACTGGCGCTCCGTACAGCTCCAACATGTCCTCCAGACTGGGCAGGGCGATCACAGACATCTTTTGGCGGGCTTTTCTGACGGGATTCGGGCTCGGCAGACGAGAAATTCGGCTCGAGAAGAGGCGAAAATTTCAAGGCAACGACTGGTCCGGGTAACCAAAATGGCGGGAGGGAATGCGTTGTTGACGTTTTGATTTATGGTCTTTAGGGGGACGTTTTAGGGAAATACCTTCCTTCATTTTATCTAATAGGGGACCCGATTGGCATTTTGGTCAATGTCAGTTAATACTTCTTGATTGTTATGCTGAATTTTATCATTTTAGAATCAGAAAATTGGTAAAACGTGTTACTTTTTCGACCAATAATCGGCACAGCATTCTTCTGAAAGCCTCCATACACGCCCTTCTAAATTGCATCATCCGGATATCGGTAGGGAAGCGCGGAATATTTCTTATCCGAAAAGGAATAAAATATTTCCACAAAACAGCAGCAAATATCCACAAAATGCCGTAAAAATTAAAGATTTTAATATCTGTACTCTATTATGCTCTTTTTATCCATCTATCTTTTATCAGTTGCATATTATAGATATTTTTTTCAACCACATTTCACCACCCCTTTTTTGTACAATGAGACAGCCTTCATCACTTCCGGGTTGTTGAACTTTCACCCATTCCAGGAGCACGAATGGACGAAGCATAAAGAAAGGTAGTTTTTTTCGCGTATAAACACCACATTCGGCGGTCAGAGCTGTTCAAATTTGCTCCTGTAGCCAGATTTTTATACGATGTATTATTCTGAACCAAGAGAAACCTTTTGGGACCACAGTTCCTGAATTTGACAACTTGTTTTTGTGACCGCCCCTTCCCCCTTTTTCTGTGCTGTCCATGGTTCCCTAGGTTACGAGACGCGATGTTGTGTATTATAAGTAAAGTTACAGGCTGGATTGTGACATTTAGATGAGTGAATGGTCTTTATGATATCCCAACCATGCCTGTTTACATTGTTTTTGTTCCTTGTACATATGTGTGTTGAATGTATGTACTAGTATGTCCAGGGCCCCGCTGTAAAGCAGTGCAGTAGCCACTGAGAGGGTCACCCTGGTAAAAGAAAACAGAATAAAAAATAAATTAAAAAAAAACCATGCCTGTTCAGCTCATACTGTGTTTTTATGTCCAAATTTAAGGATATTCTTGTCTTTCCCCGTTGTCACCTCGACCCCCTCCCCACATGTTTAGGTGTTTCGTGTTTTAAATACTGAAGAGGGCAGTGTCCAACACCAGTGCAGCAGTACTAAAGTGAAGTTTCCATCCTAACTTGTACTTGAAGAGTTCACAGACAACTGATCAGGAAAAATGCCAAGGAAAGACCAGGTTAGTTGAAAGTCCCAGAATAGTAATGGTACGCAGTATAAACTATACAACATGCAACATGTAAATATTTCAAAATGTTACAAACAAAACATTGTACGCTTTCATAACGCAACATTTTTCTTTCACAGTTGTTCCTCGATGATATAAATTGTTCTTTTCCTTGTTTAAAAAAAACAAGATCAACATTTAAGAATGATTTTTAGAAAGATGGTAGGATTGAAACCAGCAAAAATCATTCCACAATTTTCCCAGGTTTTGCGGGAGGCTGCTTACAACGGTGACCTTGAAGCCGTTCAGAAGGTCATTGCCGAAGGAGTCGACATCAACATTAAAGGATCGGTCAGTTCTTCTTCTTAAGTTTTGTTTAAGTTAGAAAGGTGTTCATTTTGTTAGTACAGTGTACATACATCACTCATTCACTCTCTCCCGTAGCCGTTGGGGCAGCATGATGTTTGGCAAAGGTTTTCCAAATACATGTAACGGGGGGTGCCCTAATTCCGACCCATCCCTAATACCAAACAAGTTTGAAAAATCCTTGTTGCGGCGTTATGCATGGGAGCACGTGCCTAAAAATAATCACAAGAATGGACTATGTTTTTGTGTTGATATCGGTTATCTCACAAAGTTTGTTTTAGTTCCTACACTCCGACAACAGACGAGTGAAAAATCTGTGTGAATTCGACGCTTGTTCGGGGGTTGACGAGCGTGTCAAAAATGCAGGTTTTGCTTTTCAAACAGCCACTTTGGAGCAAGTCGCGTAATCGTAAAAAGAGGACTTGTTTGGGACAGAAAACAGTAGTAGATTGTTTTAGTCATAATTTGTGTATTATTATTTCTAAACTCTCTTCTCAGATCGACCTGTGTTAAACACTAGGTCGGAATTAGGGCACCCCTGTTGCGATAGAATGTTCCACCGGCAAAATGACAAAAAAACTGCCGTGCGTTTCGTGAACCATTACGATTGGGTGCAAGCCGCTACACTCAAGTGAAATACACAGCTACATGTATGCAGCTTTAATCGTTGTGATCTTTATCTGTCAATATCATATCTCATGTTGCGCGGATTTTTGGTCAGATAATCTACTACCAAAGGTCTGTGCGTTTGCATGGAACATAGCATGGAATTAGGGCACCCCCCGTTACCAATAAAAAAAAGGAAAGTTTTAAACCTATGCCTCTGTGCTCTCAGGTTCTAAACCCTATATATATGCCCAGTGCATTATGTTCATTTGCAATTGCATTCCTTTATTGTAAGGTTAGTATATAATAGACATTGAGCGTAACCAAGTCATCTGGCAGCTCGCTGCAAGCATCCCAACCGGAACCAGCACGTCTCTCTCGATATGGATCCGCTGGGGAAGACGAATGCCCAAGTGTATGGGTCTCAGATTTGCAACCTGTTATACACGTTAAACAAATCCACGCAATATGAAGGCCACCGTGCCAACCCTCCTCACTCAGGTGTAGGGACTGACACGGTCTCCATTGTCTCTTGAGACAGAAGGATACCAACAACAGTATATGATTTAGTGTCTTTTTATAGACTATAGATTTTTAGATAATTACTAACACAGATTTTTCTGTATGCTTCTCTCAGCAATTTAAGCAGACGGCCCTGCAGCTGGCCACACGAGAAGGACATGAGAAGATCGTAGCGGAACTTCTGAAGGCCAAGGCTGACGTCAACCTTACCACAACGGTAACTTAACCACACCTCCTTCATGTCCTTTAACTGTTGTTTACTAATGTTTGATATGCTAGAGAAATTGTAATACGTTGTATCGCAAAAAATTGTTATAATGTTTTTTAATTCCCAGTTTTCGTAAACAGTTCGTAATTATGTAGGGGTAGGGCATTCCACTCACTCTCTCTCACTCACTGTCCGGTTTATCGTCTGTTGTTCCCCGTCTTCCGAGGGTTAGACGTGCTTGCACAGTACATCTGGGGCTTGATAGCAGCAGGCCACTTGTCTCTGTCCTGTGGGTTGATCTTATCTAAGTTCAGGTGATGGATCGGAGGTCCTCCTTTATGTTGTCGTACCACTTCCTCCACGGGGGTTTGGACCACGGGGGTTTGGACCCTCCACATCCAGTGTGAGGATCCTCTTCGGCCATTTGTCCCTGTCCATTCTCTGGAGGTGGCCGTTCCAGTTTGAATAAAGGCATTCATTCAGTTATTGACAGTAATTGATTATGATTGACATTTCCCTTCTCCAGGGTGGTTACACGGCGCTGCACATCGCGGCACAGAAAGGTCATGAGGTCATCGTGCCATGGCTGATCCACGCAGGGGCAGAGGTCAACGCGACCACTGTGGTGGGTTACTTACATCCCCCCCCCACCCACACACACACACTACTTTTTTTTGGCATTCCAAAACTCAATAATTCATAAAAAAGCTAAGTTTTGTTTTGGACGATCCTCACTGTCACTTTTTCTTAACCAGTTTATCAATTAGAAAAGATCCTTATGGATTTTTAAAGCCATACTGCCTGGTAATAAGACTTATTTAGGCATTGCTATGTACAGCATTCAGGTTTAAAGCGATATTATGTAAGATTTTCACTTAGTTTTTAACATTGTTGTTTTACTACTTTTTTTTTGCACCTATCCTGGGGTCATAATGACATTTGGGGAGTAAAAGACCATACGTCATTGTGCCACAAAATCATGTTGGAAAACTGCCAAAATACCACTGTTTGTTTACAATCTTTTAAGAAGCCTCCAGAAATACACTGGGCATTGGCGCAACTTATTCTCACACTGCACTGAGTTGCCAGAAAAGCGAAATAGCAACGCTAATATGTTGAAAATTATTGAAAATGACAACCTAGATGAGAAAATTTCAGTACCGGTATCGCTTTAAAGACAAAATGAATTGATAAGTTCCTGACGTGTCCTTGCTGTTGTTCAGTTCCAATGTTACATACAGTAATTTCCTGACATGTCCGTGCTGTTGTTCAGTTCCAGGAGAGCCTGACACCGCTACACCTGTCCGCCAGGTTCGGACATCACGGGACGGCCGAGGAACTGATAAAAGCGGACGCAGACGTGAACGCTCGCGATAACGTAAGGGAACTGAATTTTTTATTTTTTTTAATTTACTTCATTAGTCACCTCAAAACAAGGCTCATGGGAGCCACTTAAATGTTTTGGGTTACAGAACAGCCAGTGAGGACAGATGACAATACTCATAGGGGAAGCAATCACGAGGTAGCTTATTCCAAAGTGATGTTGTTCTTGGAAAGAAGCTTTCAGCGTGGAACTTTCTCCTAAGAGGTGGTGAATGGAGGAAGAAAGGGTGATTTGCTTTGGTGGGAGTGGCAAAACTTGTTGAGAATGACTAGATGTGACACAAAACAATAGTGGCGTTGTGTGGCGTAACGGTAGGGCATTCAGCCTAGAACCAGCCTTGGGTCCTGGGTTCGATTCCATTGCTGAGATCTGTAATTAGGTTTGTTTTATATGGTGCACCCCAAAAAAATTTGTGCACCTAAATTTTTTGGTTGCGTGCACCAGTGCACCTATTCCCAAAAATGAATTTCAAGCCCTGCCATGTTACAAAAAGCTTCTTCTCTAGTCGTGACCTCAATCATAAGTTTCTTTCACTTATGTCTCTACTTTAGATTTCCTTCAAATTGATAAATGACAGCTGTAAAAGAACATTCCACCCCCTGAAATAATTTCATCAGGTTGGTATGAACAAATGAATAGCAAAGTTCTTTGGTCACAACCATTTATTCTTCACAAGCCGACGTTTCGATGACCGTCTGTCATCTTCATCAGGGCAACGTCGGCTTGTGAAAAATAAATGGTTGTGATCAAAGAACTTTGCTATAAACATTCCACCCCATTGTGTGTGACTTATGTACATCTCTCCCCTGTAGGAAGGCTCCACCCCGTTACACCTGGCAGCCCGGTACGGCCGGCCCTCCTGTGTACCTGTCCTGCTGCAGGCTGGCGCTGACGTCAGCGTTAAGGATGGGGTGAGGAAACTTACAGGTTCTACAGTCTTCAGGAAAAGAGGGGGAAGGATAGTCTCTACCAGACTAACTACGCTGGCTATATATAGGAGAATACAAAAAGATCTCGATGCACTGACCCGGTGGCAGGACACATGGCAAATGTCCTTCAACCCATCAAAGTGTCACACACTTCATATTACTCGTAAGCGTAACCCGATTATTACACAATACCAATTATGTTCAGAAAATCTTACTAGTGTTAAAACCCATCCATATCTTGGAGTCCAACTATCACAGGATATGAAATGGGACACACATATAAATTATGTCACTGGTAGAGCTAATAGGATACTGGCAGTCATCCGCCGTAACCTTTCGCACTGTCCTCTTCGTGTCAAATCTACATGCTACAGAACACTTGTACGCCCACACCTGGGGTACTGTGCGACTGTTTGGGATCCCCACACCATCGGTGGTTCCCAGGCGTTGGAGCGAGTCCAACGAAGGGCGGCGCGAATGACTGTTAGTGATTATGGCTATACCAGCAGTGTTTCTGACATGCTAAAGCGCCTCCAGTGGCCGTTACTTGTTGACAGAAGGAGAACCGCTCGCTTGATATCTTTATATAAAATTGCTCATGGACATATTAATATTCAAATGGAACAATACCTCAAACCTGCCCATAGGCGTACCAGAGGAAGTCATGAACATAAGTATCAAGCAATACCTGCCAAAACAGACTGTTTTAGATTTTCTTTTTTTCCAAGAACGATAAATGAGTGGAACAAGTTACCGGGCCAGCTTGTAAAAGCCCAGACAGTGGAGGCCTTCAAGGCCGGGCTTCTGGCCGCGCAGCCATAGTCCGTCGCACCCCCCCCCCTCTCAGTGATACCCCAGTAGGGGTGGTTAGAGAGTATCGAAGAAGAAGAAGAATATTTGCCGGGGGAGTTTGGCCGCCTTGTAGGTTTGACTGGGCCGCGCTTCGGAGGGATAGAAACTACCTCCCCGCGGCCGGACTCCCTTGGCCAATTTGATTCCCTTTTTTGCCAAATTCTATCCCTATTCCCTATATACAATCCCTATTCCCGTAGAAAGGCCTCAGGGTGGAGGCTAGGGAAGGAGGGTTACCTGACTACCGGTACATCATTGTTTTCACATCACCAAGTACAGAAGGGGCTATCATTGAACAATGTTAAGAGTTAGATACTCAAGGGTTAGATGTAACAAGTCGTTCGGTGTAATGTAGCCAGCTGCTGCCGCGCCGCGTGCCTGCGAAGCTGGTGTGTTACGCCGAAAGTCGGTTATACCGGCTATACAGATACAGATACAGATAACATGCTGAACTAACCTGAGTGTTGTCTGTAGGGAGGAAGGACAGCTGAGGACCTGGCTGCTGATGAGAAGTGTAACACCAGAGATCGGGAACTTGTCTTACAGGGCAGGAAGGAAGTCCTCAAGGCCTTGAAAGGAGTAAGTTCTTCTTTAAGATTACTTACTTGTACTTGAATGTTGAGGTCTCCTCGAGTCAGTCGTTCGAGTGGCCTGCGCACAGAACTCGTCTCTTCCTCAACAGTCCCCTCCACTCCTTCCTATCTCTTGCTGTTTCCTTTAGCTCTTCTAGTCACTGGCACTAGGCCTCCCAGTAATTAGCGTAGCATCTTCCAGGACACAGTTATTCCATGACTTCCTTAGGCCTTCCCCTTGAGCGTCACCCATAATTTGGTTTCCAATCCAGTAAGTACCTGGGCAGCCGCTCTTCAGGCATTATGGCAATGTGCCCAAACCACCTTAGCCTGTTGAGAGCTACGGTTGTGGCTATGTTTGCTGACTGTGCTTGCTGTAGTCTCTTTAAGATTAGTTAGTAGAATATTCCTTAATCAGTGACTCTTTGAAAGGTACATCTTGAAACACGTACCTCCAAATTTTCGGTGTCGACTGTACATCTTGATCACGGAGTGACCTAGTCTTGCGACAACACGAAACTAGGTTGAGACTTGGGTGGATCTTCTGGCTTCCCCTGCCTCTTTGCAGAGTAGGGGTAGGTACATGTAGGATTTGGGCAGCTCCCAACCTTCATTGCGATTCATTTGGAGGTACGTGTTTTGACCTTTCAAAAAGATTAAGAAATATTGTACTATCTGATAATTCTACATGACTGATGAACCTCTTCAACGATTCTTTAAGATTCTCATGCATAAGAGACATGACATAAATGATGTGGAGTGCCATAAGCATGTTAATCTAATATGGTATGAAGAAATATACATGAAATGCAAAACCTTCTCACAAGGCTCAAAACAGGACAGTATTTAACAGTACGTCGATGAAGGTTAGACATCCAGGTAATACGATATGCCAAAAAACAGTTACTCAAGCAACTGGATATGATTTTGGAAACGGTCAGACGTTTCATGCTAGTATCCACTAGCTTTCGTCAGTGACTGAGAGACCAGAGGGGAAAGCAGGTTTATATACACAACCTGTTGATTGATATGCAAATAAAGTGAAGACAAATTTTTGGAAGTCGAAAAAGGAACAAAAGTCAGACAAGTCAAGACAAGATGATGCAAATTAGTCTGAAAGCTCCTGTATTACAAGACAGGAGCTTAAGTGTTGTCTGTCCTCGGGGCTGGGAGTGCTGGGAGTATTTAACAGTGTTTTGTGAAGCTAGCCGCCAGCAAACAAGCTGTAATGTACATGTACATGTACATGTAATAGCTTTAATTTAGAATGCACTTCTGTAACTTTTATTATACTAAATTCTGTTTTCTTGTACTTTCAGGGTAAGTTTTGATCTCAGGGTCTGGAATCAGAGCTACAACATCCCAGTTCTACTTCAGCCTGCTTTTGTTGATCGAGGCCTCACACAGCTTTCAGAACTTACTACATGTATCATAAGGAAAAACTTAAACTTTTCTCCAACTCAAAATTTGACTCACCAGAAATTTTTGACTGAATCACTCAGTCTTCCTCAGCTATCTGACCCAAATGCTGTGGACACGTGATTTTTCCCACGTGTGATGTCAGTCGAAAATTTCAGGTGAGTCAAATTTTGAGTTGGAGAAAAGTTTAAGTTTTTCATAATGTAATTTACCAACTCAGATGAACTTTCATGCTGATACATGTATCATAAATAGTCATAATGATTGTATTATTATCCATTGGTAATTATTTTTGGTTAGCTACGATTGGTAAGAGGTCATCATTCTTTGATTTGTTTGCTACATGAATTATTTTATATTTCTGGCATTTCAGGTAATCGAAGGAAATATAATTACAAATCACATTATATTTTGTTTTCAGAGCCCATAGATGATACTGTTGTTGAGAGTAAGACGCCAGCCCAAGTGAAAGCTGCTCAGAAGAAAAGGAAGAGGAAGAAGAAGAAACCAGCAGGACAAATTGTGCAGGAGCCACCGGATCAGGGGACTCAAAAACAGGAGGAATCGGACTCAGGTTATTTAGTTTTCAACCCAGAACTTTCACCAGTTGGACCTGAAGAACTGTGAACCTTAAATGTTCTCCACTTTGTGCTGTAGTCAGAGTAGGGTTTGTACGTGCAACCAGTGATTTTCACTAGTGTCAGACCAGAAGATTCGAACTTGCTGTGAACCTGTGTTTGTTCCATTTGGTTCCCAAAATCAGGTTTTTGTATATGTGCAGCCAATTATTTGCACCAGTGGAACCAGAGAGACCCAAACTCTGAACCTTTATTTCTTCCATGTTGTCCCAGAGAGGGTTTGTACATTCAATCTGTGGTCTGTATGAGTCACCAGTGGGACTGCAAGTTATACTGACAGAGGGATTCAAACAGTGAACTTTTATATCTTTAATTTTTGGTTCCCAAAAGGTTTGTTCGTGCATGCTGACCAGAACATTCAAATTATGATAAACATTATCACTAAATGTTTCTCCCATATGGTGTTGTTCCCCAGAAGAATATTACATTGAGCCAGTTGTGTTCATCAGCTACCATGCAGTGGGACTGAAATTTATAAAGACTAAAAGATTCAAACACTTAACTTTTAGTTTTTTTCTGTTTTATCCCCCAGGAGAATCGTACATAGAGCCTGTGGTGTTCATCAGCTACCAGTGGGACATCCAGTCAGACGTGGTCCAGCTTCGAGACCGGCTGGAGGAGGCCGGGTACCCCTGCTGGATGGACATCGGACAGATGGGAGGAGGGGACGCTCTGTACGAGGAGATCGACACGGGGATGAGGGAGGCTAAGGTAGAAGGCGGTTACCATGGTTACAGATGGGGAGGGGATGTGCTGTACGAGGAGATTTAATCTTTAATTCCATTTGAGCTGAAACTGTTATTTTATTTCGTGTCCTCCCAGGTGGTTGTGTCCTGCCTGACGCCGAAGTACATCGCCTCCAAGAACTGCAGCATGGAGGTCAACCTTGCGAACGACCTTGGGAAGCCGCTGATACCCATCATCTTTCAGCCGGTGGACTGGCCGCCCCGTGGCAGCATGGGACCTATCTTGGCTGGACACCTCTACATCGACTTAACCTGTGAGTTATCGCTAACTTGAACTCTATATAGTGGGGTCATGTGGCATAACGGTAGAGTGTTCGGCTCAGGACCAAGAGGTCCCATGTCACCGGTCTTGTGCCCTTGGGAAAGGCACTTTATATACATGACTTTCCTCACTTCAATCAGGTGGAAATGAGTATCTAGCTTCGGTTAGGGACGTCCCTCGGATAGGACGTTAAATGAGGTCCCCTCTTTGAGGAGAGCCACACGGTACCCCACGCATATTTAAGAACCCACCACACAAGTTTCCATCATCAAGTAACATATGAGGGCCAGGAGTGCTAGGGACTCAAACACACTTAAACCTTTACAATGTAGATTCTAACTTTACTCTATATTCCCTTAACTCCAGGTGAGGGAGGGGGACACGGGGGAGGGGTGCTTCACGCTTCCATCGCAAACAAACAGCAGGAGATTCTCAGCAGGATCCAGCAAAAGATCCGGCCGACGGGGAGGCCCAGAAAACGGGCGGGAGTTGCCACGGCAACCCAGGAACCTGGTGTGGAGGAGGTGGAACAAAACTCAGGACCGCAGGCAGAACCTGAGCAGAAATCTTCACGGTCCTGTGTCATTATTTGAGATTTTTAGATAGATTATGTACAAATGCAACCGGTGCAATAGCTCAATTGGTCACTTGAGTGCTCGCTTTGTAACCGGGAGGTCGTGAGTTCAAACCCCGGCCGGGTCATACCAAAGACTTTACAAATGGTACACACTTCTTTCTCTGCTAATTAGCACTCAGCACATATGAGACTTTGTGTGGGAAGGTCAAACACACAGCAGTACCAGCGGACTAGCCCCCTGCTGTAGTGCCCTGCACAACTGTGTGTCGCCCAAGGGCTACGGAAATGGACATGGGCACAAAAACCCTATGCTCTGCATAGAGCACGGGTAGACCTTTTTATGTACAAAACGGTCAGAAACCTGGTGTGGAGCAGATGGAACAAAACTCAGGACCACAGGCAGAACCTGAGCAGAAGTCATCACGGTCCTGCGTCATTATTTGAGATTTTTAGATGATTATTTACAAATGTATAATGTATGTACTGCAACATCTGTGTCCATAATATCACCAGGGTCCATAATATCGCCACCTTGAGAAATAGTGTGCTAAAAGATATTTTTACTGCAACATATCCTAGGTATGTACATTTGATGTGTGAAGGAGTGGCATACCAAAAGTATGTTGCAGTAAAAATATCTTTAAGCACACTATTTCTCAAGGTGGCGATATTATGGACCCTGATGATATTATGGACACAGATGTTACACGGTCAGGAACCTGGTGTGGAGGAGATGGAACAAAACTCAGGACCACAGGCAGAACCTGAGCAGAGAACATCACGGTCCTGTGTGATTATTTGAGATTTTTAGATAGATTATGTACAAATGTATAATGTATGTACTGCAACATCTGTGTCCATAATATCACCATAGTCCATAATATCACCACCTTGAGAAAAAGTGTGCTTAAAGATATTTTCACTGCAACATATCCTAGGTATGTACATTTGATGTGTGAAGGAGTGCATACCAAAAGTATGTTGCAGTAAAAATATCTTTAAGGACACTATTTCTCAAGGTGGTGATATTATGGACCCTGGTGATATTATGGACCCTGGTGATATTATGGACACGGATGTTACACGGTCAGGAACCTGGTGTGGAGGAGATGGGACACAACTCTGTCCGACCGCAGGCAGAACCTGAGCAGAGAACATCAAGGTCCTGTGTCATTATTTGAGATTTTTAGATAGATTATGTACAAATGCAACCGGTGCAATAGCTCAATTGGTCACTTGAGTGCTCGCTTTGTAACCGGGAGGTCGTGAGTTCAAACACCGGCCGGGTCATACCAAAGACTTTACAAATGGTACACACTTCTTTCTCTGCTTAGCACTCAGCACATATAAGAAAGAGTGTGGGAAGGTCAAACACACAGCAGTACCAGCGGACCAGCCCCCTGCTGTAGTGCCCTGCACAACTGTGTGTCGCCCAAGGGCTACGGAAATGGACATGGGCACCACCCCTATGCTCTGCATAGAGCACGGGAGACCTTTTTATGTACAAATGTATAACGGTCAGAAGCCTGGTGTGGAGGAGATGGAACAAAACTCAGGACCACAGGCAGAACATGAGCAGAAATCATCACGGTCCTGCGTCATTATTTGAAACTTTTAGATGATTATGTACAAATGTTTAATGTATGTACTGCAACATCTGTGTCCATAATATCACCATAGTCCATAATATCACCACGTTGAGAAATAGTGTGCTTAAAGATATTTTTACTGCAACATATCCTAGGTATGTACATTTGATGTGTGAAGGAGTGCATACCAAAAGTATGTTGCAGTAAAATATCTTTAAGCACACTGTTTCTCAAGCCAAGGTGGCGATATTATGGACCCTGGTGATATTATGGGCACAGATGTTACACGGTCAGGAGCCTGGTGTGGAGGAGATGGGACACAACTCTGTCTGACCGCAGGCAGAACCTGAGCAGAGAACATCACGGTCCTGTGTCATTATTTGAGATTTTTTGGTTAAAACATTGTATACATTGTATAATGTATATACTGTACAGGACGACCCTGTAATAGTAGGGACAGTCTAGTACAGAGGAGGTGGAACACAACTCAGGACCACAGGCGGGAACCCGGGAGCAACCAAGCTGAATAGAAATCATCGCGATCCTGTGTCAACATTTGAGATTTTTTAGATATACTAAATATAAACACAGGGTTTTTTCTATTTAACTGGGGAATAAGGGCGCTGCTCCCTCATACAACCAGCCAGCTCTCTCATATCAATTTTCAGATTGAACCCTAAGTGGCTACATAGTTACACAACATTAAGTCTTCCTCAAATTGACTTTTTCCAGTGAAAATAGAAAAAGAAAATGTCATAATTCTAGCATTACAAACTGTGTTACTCTTGTAAAAATGTGCTAAATGCTCCCTTGCCATGCTACATGTAGTGATCTGCTCCCTCATGCTAAATTTTTCTAGAAAAAAACCTGTAAACATATATGTATATACTGTACAGGATGACCCTGTATGAGATGGAGAGACAACCTATAGTTCAACACCTGAAATTTTACATGGTCAAGAACTGCCAGATCAAGAGAGACTGGAGTCAGTCAAGGTAGGGGTTCCTCCACAGGAGTGACAACACCCTGGAATGATGATGATGATACTGTATACAGGTACATGTATATCATATTTGTGACTGATGTATGTATGTATGTATGTATATATATATATATATATATATAGAGAGAGAGAGAGACAGAGAGAGACAGAGAGAGATAGGTAGATAGATACATGTAGATACTATAGATAGATAGATAGATACTATAGATAGATAGATATTATAGATAGATAGATAGATACTATAGTTAGATGGATAGCCTGGTTGTCAGGCTGCTTATTTTAGTGTCTGTCAAGCTCATGTGTGATTATTTTAGAACTTTCAATGTTGTTTTCAACTTTATTCACACTGCACGTGAGGTTAAAGTTTGTACATGTATATATTGCATCGTCAGCCTTGTGTGTAATATGTTGTTGATATATTCACAGTCAGATTCCTTATTTCAACTGGATTTGGATGTTACATTTTGTATGCTGTGTAAATATCAGGTCACTTGTGTTGTCTTTGTTCTTATTTTGTTTTATTGGGGATATATATTATATTATTAGCATATTTTTCAATGCCCATTAAACATATGTGAATAAGATACAATAAACTGAATGTAAAAGTTGTATAATATTTGTTATTGGAGGGGGTGGAACACCTTAATTGCAGTTTATATTTATATCTATCTTCTCTTGAATAAACATGGATCTCAGTGAGTACCTGTACTTGGGTTGTTTTGTGTTTATTACAACTACATGTGAATGAGTTATTTGAGGCATTATAGTGATTTTTTTTTTAATTATACATTGTATTCAAGCTGTTATACATGTAAGATGAGCGAACAAGGCATTGTTGTTTGTGTGTATGTGTGTGTGTGTGGGGGGGGATGTGTCTGGCCAGCTTTGGGCAGCATAAGTCAAGAAACCTTTGACTGCAATGACTATTGCAATTGGTATGTGGGTAATTCAGTCATTTTCTTGCAATATAATGTTCACAAAATAACCATCAATAAGAATGGAGAGAGCCAAGGCATCACTCAGCAATCATTAAATTCTTACTTTTTCCTCTGTTTTTCTTCCTTTTGTCTCAGTAATATGGACCCCACCAATAAGCTCAGACCAGTGCCCTAGGCCAGGGAATGGGCCAACAACACCTGTTATCAAATGTATTCCCAGGGACCATTTCTGATCACAGTATTAACATTATGACAACAAACTGAAGAATTTTTATTGGTTTATTATCACTGATTAAAGTCAGTGTTGGAACGCTGTCGTAAGACGCGTGTCAGCCTCGGGCCGCTTGTGGCGCCTGGAAGGGCCCGGCTCTGACGTCACTCCGCGCTGCAGGAGAAAGATGCCGCGCCCTTCTCCCTGCAGTACATGCCCACCGGACAGGAGGCGCTGCTGCACGAGTAGGCGCTCCTTCGGACGATGGGGTTCGGATCTAGATGTAGATGGTCATGTAAGATTTTGTCACGGTTGGTAAAGATTATTTTATCAAATGATGTTGGCAAGAAAAGAAAGCAAAAACTCAGCACATGTTTTTCAAGCAGAGGCATATTTGGGGGCCTGCATGGGGGTCCCGACAACGCTCTACGCTAGAGCTCTCGATTACGCTTTACGGTGAATTCCAAGTGGCTAAAACGCATTACGTAGAATTAAAACGGCGAATACGCTCTACGCAAAATGCACCAATTACGCTCTACGTTGAATTAGAGCGGTCCGTCTACGCTCTACGTAGAAGTAAAATTGCCGATTACGCTCTACGGAAAAGGGCTTGCGGGCCCCCATATTTGGGTGGCAGTACGAAGTGACCGAGGTATTTTTAATTTGCCTCCCTCCACAATGCATGAAATCGACCACTCCCCCCACCCCGACCAAAGCATCAATGCTTAGAGAATATACGACAGCCATATTGTAGCTGAAGTGCCACTTACCGTAACATTCGAAGGAGGAAATGTCATCCCGGCAGGACCAGCCGAACGGACACTGGACCTCAGGATGATCGCACCAGTCCGTGTCTTTAAAAAAGCATAAAATACAGGAAAAATTAGTGGCCTGACAGCATCACGCTTCTAGCAGCCCTTCTACTGGGCAGGTCCCTCGAAGCTTGACGTCCAACACCTCTAATCCAGGAGAATTGGGAACATCGTAATCCTGTTGATTATGTGCTACAAAGCATGGACCAACTATTGTCAGACTGATTGTTTAGTGCCATCGTGTTGGAGGCTGTGATGAGTGGTTTCCATAGTGACAACCAATCCTGAGCTCCTATTGGACTAATTATGCTAGTGATAAAGCCACAAGGTCTCGGGCCGGAGAAGGCCGAATCAGCCCCTGTCAGCGAGAGATTGTGGACCACAGGGTAGCAAAGTTAGCTTAGATTTCTATAGCTAGAGCTCTGCTCATCAGAACATTGGCGGCAATGCCATCTGACCATCGTACTAATGTACTGATAAAAAGGAGCACGATACGAACCGAACTCGCAGTGGTCTCCATGGAACCCGGTTGGGCAGCTGCAGCTGTAGGAGTTGATGCCGTCCTGGCAGGTTCCGCCATTTTGGCACGGATTGGAGGCGCACTCGTCGATGTCTATTGCAATGGCAAAGGAATATGTCTCAGTTGGGCCTCAATAGGTTATAATTTGCTCGCTATGTGACATGTGCCTTTGGAGGGTGTCAATATAAATTCTACACAGGCAAGCCTATATACAGTTACAATTCCAGCAGATTTGAAATTCGTTGGGATATAGAAAGATGGATTTTCACTTGTACTCACTTATTTCACAGAAATCGCCCTCGAACCCATCAGGACACCGGCAGAAGGTGGCAGACCCGTTGAAGCAGGAGGTGCAGTTTCCGCCGTTCTGACACACGTTAGGGTCACAGGATACCTGAGCTAGAATTAATTCAGATGTACCGCATATGTGGAAGGATTGACACAACTAATTTTCAAGATGTCAACTTGAGACCGGGCTGTAAAGTTTGAACTACAGTGAGGACTTTTGATATGAAACGCGTACTTGAGGTACGTGTGTCTTTCCTCACACTAGTCTTAGAAGCTTTAGAATTATCAAATGTTAAAGATACTGTACAGTACTCTTTTTTTTTTCAGACAATGAAGAACACAAAGCATCGCGATCTAGTTTTTAAGTAAAAAGTGTAATGACCTGGTGGGGTTTTTTTAATAGAAAAAACAGGTCCTTACTTTTTGCTAGCTCAAAGAAATTTGACTCACCGTCCTGACAGACGTAGTTGTGCTGCTCCGTGCACGGTGCTGTCTTGGCCAGATAGTTGTCGGAGCTGTCCAGGAGAACACACAGGTCACACGGTTCGGAAGGTTCACTGGAAGACCATTGAAGTTGCCCTGAAATGGCACGATCATACGTTTAGAGTAAAATCAACTCCTAGTACAAGGTCCTGTTTCTTCTCAACACTAGCCCTGCCGTGAGACTGACAAAATCCCATGGATACTGCATAGACTGTACATTTGTCTCAATGTTAGCATATACTTTACCAGGGCAATCCACATCTACATACTCAGCAAATCTACATTGTATTTCTTCCTTACCTCAGATGGCAGCGTTTGATTGCTAGCACTAGGTTTACAAGTGCACAAGTCATTTAACCGATGTTTCTAAGTTAACCTATGTTTCTAAGTTTCTAAGCTGTCCATTTTGTGACAAGGCGACACTATACCTGAAACCGGAGTTCCGTCGCTGTTGAGAATTTCTGTCGGTGCAGTTTTCATGGCGAGCCAGTTGGAATTGCCAGAAGAGGCCGCCATCTTATCAGCGAGGAAACTTTGCTGCTCGTGGTCCATCACGTCCACCAAGCGGCCGCCATTGGCGCTGCAGGCGAGTGCCGAGTCTTGGTGGGACAGAGCGGTGGACGAAAACTGGTAGCATTGTCCGCCAAAAGACACTGGAAAGCAAATAAATAGCAACATTTGGTTATTTCTTACCGGATTCTTGTCTAGAACGGTCGGGTCCCGGACAGCTGAGGGGTTAAAATAAAAATAAAAATGATGGCTTTTTCTTCGTGTCCAATTAAATAAAAAATTCTAGGAAGGTTAGCCTCTATATACCAGCCCTCATGTGCACGTAACTGATCCTTGACGTGCAAGTCCTATGGCAGGATGGGCATGTAAAACAAAAGTACACCATAACTTAACCATGGTAACACCGACTGTTCCCCTCCCGGTCAAGTAGCAGTCAAGGGGGTGGCATTTTACATCATCTGCACTGGGTTATCAGCCGGAACATATAACCATACAGGCTACCGCGCCGATAATGCGTTTTCTGCAAACGAAGTCGTATAGCACTAATCATATCAATGATCATGGTTTGCTTACCCGATAGACATTGTAAGTTGGTGCAGTTTTGTGTGGCACATTCACTAACCCTGATCGCAGTTGTTCCCTGTCCAGCCGTTCTCACAGCATGAGGAGGACAAGCAGTCGTCAATGTCTGCGAAAAAAAAGAATGTCAAGATCAATAAATAAAAATGTGTAAAATATAAATGTTAGAATTTCCTTGGACATCTTTTTAGAGGAGATATGAATTATGGCACTAACTTTGATCACAGTTGTTCCCTGTCCATCCGTTCTCACAGCTACAGGTGTAACTCCCCGCGGCCGCGCCGTCAGTACAGGTTCCGTGTACGCATGGGGAGGACAGGCAGGCATTGACGGTGTCTGACACAAAGATTATTTGAAAGAAACAAACACGGAACGATTACATCATCACCACCAGCTTTCCTCTTTAGGAGCCAATTAAGCTCCAGTACTGTGTATCAGTCATTGTAGATAAAACTTATGAACGGTTACGTCTACGGAAATACAGATATACATGTATATATACAGATGTATTATTCAGCAAGAGGTTTTCTTTTTCCATAATTTGAGAAACTACATTCAAGTATGTTGGATGCGTATACGCTCGAATAAGTAGGATAGAGAAAAACGACAGGATATCTGTCAACCATACTGATTAATAAGGGACAGATGAGGATGACGTCATTTATAGTTTGGATGCCTTGATTTATGAGTATTATGTTTTGTATATCTTTGTGTATCACAGCACGCCAACTAACTAAGCTGGTGAAGAGTCCTAATAAAGTATATGTAATATATTTATCATCATATATTTATACCCGGAAATAATTTCCTCAGGTTGGTGGAACATAGGATATTGGGATGTTCGTATACACAACCAGGTATCCCTACCTAACTTACGTTTCGATGTCCATCAGACACCTGAAGCTTCCTCAGAGCTTCTGACTGGAGTTCTGCTTCTCGTCGCTTCATGTAGGTGGCGCTTTTGCGGCGAGGACGCAATTCCACGCGTGGCATCGAAACGTATTACGTTAGCATATTGGGATTTTTCTTGTACACAACCAGGCATTCTTCTCA
>NW_017804209.1:780006-788795 GCF_001625305.1 Branchiostoma belcheri
CAAGGTGAGAAGAATGCCTGGTTGTGTACAAGAAAAATCCCAATATGCTAACATATTCATACTTTGTATATATGGCTTTTTATCCTCCTGATCATTATGTATACGTAGTGAAGTACTCACCTCGGGCGCAGAAGGCGAAGCGGTTATAGTAGTTATTACCGATCGTGCACCAGCTGCCACTCTCCACACCACAGGCAGAGCCAGAAGCCCAGTCGGTGGCCATGAAGCAGTACACTCCGTCAAACGCAGCACACTGATGATGGGGATAGCTACCGCACAGAACTTGGGATACTTCGTACATTGGAAAGCGAGCACATTCAGTAAGCCCGGTCTGGACACAGTCGTCTGACGAATGATAGCAGTTCCCGTCCCCGGGACACGGTGTGACGTAACCAGCGGCGTCACAGGCTGCCTTGACGTTTGCGCTTGACATCTGCCCAAAGACGGGCACTTTGAAGTAGTCGTAGCCTAAATACGTAGCCAAGTATGTTCCGGCTGGAAAAAAAAGTTACGATAAGTGAAACGATACACACACACACACACACACACACACAAATATGCATACACAAACACACACACCTAATGCATGTTCAAAATGAACTCGATGAAGGTGGGGAATATCAAGTAATGGGTAAATGATTGCCTAGATACATGATGATAACAAAGAAGAACAACATACTTTAACATGTACAGCCTGGTGGGTACTCAATCTCTTTTAGAGAGGACGTCCCTAATACCCCCGTCACATTGCGCGTAAATCGATCAGCCGACTAGTTGGCGAGCTCTAAACGACATTTACGGCCGTAGTACGCCCGATGTTCCCTCGAGCATCGCGCCAATTTTCGGGATCGCCGGCGATTTTTTGGAGTCGGCCGAAGCTCGCTGGCACGCAAAACGTGTTCTTAACATCAGCGACTAGTCGCCGGCGATTTTTGAGGTCGCAGAGCTCGTTTCCAGCTCGCGCGTAGCTCGCCCGTAGCTCGTCCCTGTGCGGCCGAGTGTCGACCGATATTCGGACGTACACCCCACGAGTCTCGGCCGTATTTCGTCTTTGAAAATCGGGCGACGGTCGCTGAATACGGTCGACCCTCGCGCGAGCTTCGCGAAATATTCGGGCGACCCTCTTCCGTACCTCGCCCGACTTACGCAAAGTTTTTGGCGACGCCTCAGGGGGGAGCCTAATGGCACAGTATTGTGTGTAGTTTGCAAGAATTCTAGGAATTGCACAGGCATTTTTTTCCACAGGCATGGCATGTCTACAGGCATGTTGATGGCACACTTTTATGGACACATTCCTACGTAGTCCTACATTCTTGCCCACATACCCACATGCCTTTCAAGTGGAAGTTTTACATTCTTCCCACATTTCTTCCCACATGCCTTCCAAGTGGATGTCTTAGCATTCCAAGTGGAAGTCCTACATTCTTGCTCACATTCCTGTCCCACATGCCTTCCATGTGAATGAACTACAAACTCCTAAGACATTTTAGAATTACTTCTGTGAGTACAGTCGATAGTGATCAGATGTGCTGTTGTAGTACCAGGTAGCCGCTTGTGTTGAGTGTCCGTTGGATAGGTAAGTTTGCCATATACATTATCTATGTCTAGTTGTCAAGGTCGTGATTTGGAGTTTTTTTAAGTTGCCAACACTAGTCAAAGAAGTTGCCAACACTAGTCAAAGTGTGTGTTGTTTTAGGATCTGTTATGACAATAGACAATAGCATTTTAAGGAGGGCCCGGCATGCCCATTTTCCGTAGAGTGTAATTGACTGTTTTAATTCTACGACTGTAACCGGACCGATCTATTAACGCGTGTCCTGGATGGTAAGTTTGCCATGTTCAATGATGAATCCTATGATGAATTCTACGTAAGTCAGCACAAGACATAGACTTTAATAAATGTATCTTAAATGTTAATATAATTTATAGAGACCATGCGCGTTTTTTGTGTAAATACTACTCTACTGGAATTTGGAAAATGACCCACGCTGTCTTTCCACCAAGCTTCTATTGAGTCGCATGGTTGGGATACATTCAAGTTGATATTTATGAGTTCAAAAAAATCGGCGAGTACAATATTATCATGTGACCCGTTTCTAGCAAACTAGCGCATTTGAAGCTTGCGTTGTGTACAGACTATTACACATATTAGATGTTTTGTGCTACCGTTTTACAAGAAGTTCTAAATATAACAACTCTTCATGAATGGAAAGGATTGTTCATATAAATTTCTATTTCATTACAAATTCAAACTGTTGACACGGAGATCAGTTAGCTAGGATAGGATAGGTATATCGCGAAGTTAACTCCTCACGAACATAAATGCACTTACATATATGTTGAACACATCAGAGGTTGACATTGATAGGTTGTTGACGTTGGTTGGCATAACCAAATATATTGACTATATCAATTTTGTTACAGGACAAGGTAGAAGTACACATGTATTTTAGAGTTTTTTTGTGCATGCAGTCCTAAGTATGCCGTAAAAGTCCAGTCCGTGAAACGCGGGTGGTCGTCTTTAAATTGTAGGTTACTCAGATGTGTTGTTGCCATTTACGATTTAAGCGCTTAGTGGTGGTGTGGTTTCTCCTGATGAGAACAACGACGTTTCATTCGGGAGCTGTTCGATTTGGAACAACGTGGAATTTGTACAATGCCTGCCCTTCGTCATGCGCTGAAAACCGGTGGGACATATAGTGGTATGGTTGCTATGCCTGCATTCTTAACATGCGCTGTAAACCCTAGGGATTTGTGGCATGTCGTCAATGCCTGTCTGCACATGCACTGAAGTCTTATGGATGTCCTACTTTCTGGCCCTCATTCCCACATGTCTTCCAAGTGGATGTTTTACATTCTTGCCATTCCCACATGCCTTCCAAGTGGAAGTTTTACATTCTTGCTTCCATGCATTCGCACATGCCTTACAACATTCCTTCCAAGTGGAAGTCTTCAAGCCTTCCAAGTGGAAGTCCTACATTTTTGCTCACATTCCTTTCCCACATGCCTTCCAGGTGAATAAACTACGACCTCTAAAGACATTTTAGAATTACTTCTGTGAGTAAAGTCGATCACATTGTGAATCTGAACATGTTGGGGAAATGCTGAGGAGACTTACAGATATGCACTGATGATGTCTTCGAAGCTTCTACAGTTTTCAAAAGGGAAGTCAAACCCTTCAGACATAGTTTCAGACATAGCTACAATTTTAGACAACTACCTTTCATCATGTAGATTTTAGTTATTTTATATACTGTTCTTCAATGTCCTTTTATGTTTGTAACTGACAATTAGCCTCTGGGCATGAATTTGCAATAAACGTCTCAATTATTATAATAGAAGAGAAAGATATCATAATAATAGTACCTGTTTAAATGCAGCAGAGCTCAGAAGACTGTCGGTACAGATTCACAAGAATTTTTAGTCTTGTGAATCTGTACCGACTTCATGAACATCATGGGAGTCTTGTCAATCTGTACAATTTCCACAATGTCCCAAGGGTTTCCTGGAATTTCATTAGGTAGGAATTGTATGTCAAGTGTATGTCCCACATTCTAGCCACATTCCCCACATGCCGTACCCAGTGAATGGTTAGCATTTTGTCCACAGGCATGCGGAATGTCCACAGGCATTTCTCTGACCCACATCTATGCCCACATTCCTATAAACCCTTGGGAAGATCTGTCTGCCCTATGGCCCTGCTTTCTGTGACCCCGGGGCTCGTTCACTATACACTCAGGGGAGGAGTGCACTGTATCTTTCTAGACTTAACAGGTACCATCATGGCAGTGTCATGGCAGTGCCATGCAAACAATAACCCTAACAGCAACCACCGTCGCCATGGCAATGTATGTTTTCATTGCCAGTCTTGTTGAAATCGTGCGTGCTTCGAGCGAGCTTCGTGCCAGTGTCGGATGAAGGTTCTATGAGCCTAGGTCGAGCTCCTGTGAAGTTATTATTTATTTAGCACCTGTGACATTTATTTAAGATTGCATTGACAGTATACTGTGTAAAGTTTGCAGGAGCAATGTCTCCAATGATTGTTAACGTTATGTTTACGAGAAAGGATAAAAATACTAGTAGATAAAATCTTCCTTTTTATACTTAGGCCATGTTGATTTGATTATATGGATGACATCCGCGCGCGCATGAATTTTCGGCCATTTCCCTCCCCCCCAAAAAAAGTTTTCAACCATACTGTAAATCGTACAAAACAGTTGCAAAATGAGCAAAAACATACCATAAGTTACAAAAAAATAAGGAAAAACTATGCCAATGTCGTAGAATGCCAAAATCAAACGAAAAAAGACGAAATTGTAAGGAAATGAACTTGAAGATTAGATTATTCGCCAAACCATATTCTGTGCCATTTGTTCAACCCTCATGGCCACGTAGATTTCATAATGAAAACCCCTTTTTTTTTTATTTGCAAAACTTTTTTTTATTCGCACGCGCGCATCAGTTTTGGGGCTCCCGGAGGATGTCATCCATACAATCAAATCAACATGGCGTTATATACAAAAACACTTTCAAAAGATGATGAGGTTTTAACTATATAAGGCCAAATGCCTAGATTTTGAGCTAATTTGATTGAAAGCACATGAAATCCTATACTCTTGTTCCTTTAGGAGGTGTTATATTTTAGAAGATTGTGTTATAAACTGTATTTTACACTTGTTCATTCTGGAATGAGGTTGACTTGTTTCTTAGGGTGCCCGCAAGAACGTCATGTGGTATTTCTTACTAGTTGAAGCTTATATTGCATGGCTCTTTTTACCTCTGTCTACTTTGTTGACATTGAATGGCTAATAAACTTGTTTACCGGAAGATTCATGCTATTTTAGACAGAAGTATAGAGGTAAAGTTTTAGAATAATATATCTTATTAGCTTTGTTCAGGTACACGTACACGTGAATAAAAATGATTTTGATATAATGATAATCATTATGTTGTTGTACATTTTGGTTGAATGGTCTAGAGTTCGTGCGAGCATCGATAGATCGTCGACCGTAACTCGAGCGACGTACGCCCGTTTGTCGAGCTAGCTTCGGCCGACTCCTGTCTGGTTAAAAAGGTGATCTTTTTATCAACCAGACGGTAGTGTAAATTTGTGGCTCTTGTGGTTCTTTCACAGAATTCCTGTTTATATTTCTATTTTATTCTGCCAGTCCGCTCCATTACTTTGCTAAAAAAATATTACGACAGGTCAAACATAAAAATTAAAACTATTCATTTTTAGGTGGATACACTGGCATTGCGTCATCTGCTTGCCATGTCATAGGGACTTCATTATCATAGATGCATTCCCAAGCGATCGCCCGAGCCTCGCACAATGTGACAGCGACGATTTTCAAGCCAAAAATACGCGCGATCGTCGGTCAATCTCAAAATCGGCCGATCTGTCGGCGATTGACAAATACGGCCGAAGCTCGTCGACAATGTGACAGGGGCATTAACCGAACCTAGCCGGAGTTGAGTGAGAAAACAGATGCCTTTCCCCCAGGCACAACACTGGGGTTTGCTGGGAGTTCGAACCCTCAACCATTACATTTTACGTCAACAACCCTACCTATATTACACTTCGCCCTCAAAAAACCACCTTACCTCACTTTTGGTCATCAACCATTATCAAGAAAACAATCCACACTCATGCCACACCCACCTTGTGTTGACGCCGGCCAGACGGCCACAGCCACGAACACGAGAAGAAAGTTCCACATCTTTAACGTCTGTTGAGTTGAGTCCGGCGCAGAGATGTATGTGAGGACTTGCTAGGAGTGCCGCTACTTATATCGTGTCCATGGGAAACATGCAGTTGTTCATTTGCCCAAACAACCACTCAAGAATTATTAATATGTTCAGTTGAAATTTATGCAGGATAAATGTCTTACCTCAATGAACCTGCCACCGTAAATGTCAGGATATTGGCACGGTATGCCTCTCAAGTTCTTCACATTGCGTACTTGTAAGCCCCGGTCACAACCCGCCGTACGTGCTTCTGCGTGCTGTCTACGTGCAAAAATGTGGGCAAGCGCAGGGCATCCGTGCGTGGTGAGTACCGCCTCCGTATGGAATCCTACAGATTTGGGAGCACGCAGACACGCCGTAGAACTTGTAAAACTTTTTCTACGTGCGGTCTGGGGATTTACCACCCGTACTCGCGAGTACGAGCGACGCGCGTGCCTCGTACGTGCCCTACGAAAGACGCACGTGTGAGTACGGCCTCCTTACGGTAAAGTTGCAATCGCACAGAGGTCGTACGTTGTAAGCACGTACAACTCACCCCTTCCGCAAGGAACGATGCACGTAACCGCTCACGGCCTGACGTGGCGTGCAGACCACACTCTTACAACTTGCGAAACCGAGCGAGTGAGGTGCGTAGACGCCACTCCTTCCCCACGTTTTCAGAAAACGTAGCAGACGTAGCCTCCCCAAAAACGTACGGACAAAAAGCACGTACGGCGGGTTGTGACCGAGGCTTAACAGAGAAGCAGATCGCCAACCTTGCTCGCGACACGGCAAGGGGCAGCGGAGCTGAGGGACCTTGCAGTCGCCTGCGTCGCAACCGACCGATGATAACTTTTAACATAACCGCACTCCTCTAGAGCAAAGAATCTGCCAAAATTGTAGTTTAGGTAAAGTAGAAGACGAGGTACATTTTATTGTGGATTGTTCCATGTATGACAGCGAAAGAAACATTCTTTTCGATTTTGTGTCAAGCAAATACTCCCAATTTAAGTATTTGAATAGTATAGAGAAATTTATATTCCTTGCAGTCTTTAACAAACCAGCTCTAACTACTCATACAGCCAACTACATTTATAAGATTACCAGAAAGCGAGAGGAAGTTGAAAGTACTTGTGTACTATAGCCGTTTTATTATCAACATTGATGTACTTTGTCAATATGTGACCTGTCTATAGCCCAGTGGGGCAAAATGTACAATAAAGGTCTTCATTCATTCATTCATTCATTCAATATCTGTATAAAATAATGTTCCAAGACCTTATACCTTCGCAATGATTATCTAAGCAAAGGATATCCCAATTCGCATTGAAATTTACTCAATACTAAATATGTAACCAGCCTTACATAAGATAGGGACGAATATTGCCTACGTATAGAATAATGTGTACCCTTCTTTCGGTAATTGTGACATACAGTTCTCCTCTGCGTTATATTTTTACTACCGCTTCTAACTTCTGAAGGATCATAGGACTCAACCTAGTATGTGAACATGTTAGAGAACCTCACCTGTGTCCTCTTCAACACTCAAACAATAACACACTCATGATGCTGTATTTTTCTTTTATTCCGACAGTATTCAAGCAAACCATTTCCTATAATTTGCCTGTTGATGAAGTATAAAAGGCTATAAAGTAATAGTTATAACTCAGTCTGGTTCTTGAGGCGGCAGCGTGTGGGGCTTACACAGCTGAGACGGCAATCATTGAGGGGAGGGTTCTACCATAATGTTAATATTGTATCACTTAAATGCTTAAAAACCTGCCAAGTTGTGGACGCAAATGCTTTGTGGACATTATTAGTATATTTTATGATTTAATGAGTCTATCATTGAGATGTAAATGATATGGGGAAGGAGGTGTTACTTCAGGTGAACAACTTGGACGCTGGTTTGCGCCAGGTACAGTTCTGATCTCAATATATAGCAAAAACTGAGTCTGATCATTATTATCATCGAAGCGATGATTAAAAACTTCACAAGGTTCACAATCTAAAATTGGACAATAACGTTCCTTACAGAACCACTATTTCGATACACAACAATTAAGAGAAAGGAGATATATTTATTTCTATTCTCACATCTCTATGATTGTTCGATGGGCGACTACGATATTACTTGGTTACACTTTCTCTCATATGAATATTGTTGAAACTATTTAACAATGACATACTGTAAACAAGACCCCAGACCATCCTTCCTTGAACTCTTGAAAAGTGTGTAATGTCGAGTGTAATTTGTACGCCTATTTAAAAGTTGAGAAAAAAAATTAATCGTAAAGAAATCGTAATGAAAAAATACACTACCGGTACAATTGGGTGGAGTGCTCGCTTTGTAACCTGGAGGTCGTGAGTTCAAAACCCGGTCAGTTCATACCAAAGACTTTAAAACTGGCACATACTGCTTTCTCTGCTTAGCACTCAGCACATATATGAGGAAGAGTGTGGGAAGGTCAAACATACAATATACAATAAAATTATACCAGTGGGCTAGCCCCCTGCTATAGTGCTTGCACAATTGTGTGGCCCATGCAAGGGCTACAGAAATGGAGATGGGCACCACCCCTATGCTGTTCAATGGGACCTTTTCATGAAAAAAAAAAACAGTGCAGTACTAAAAGGGGGACTGCAAGGGGGGGGGTCCCGACAACGCTCTACGCTGAATTCGGAATCTTCTCTATTACGCTTTACGATAAATTCCAAGTGGCTACAACGCATTACGTAGAATTAAAACTCGAATTACGCTCTAGGCAAAATGCGCCAAGTACACTCTACGTTGAATTAGAGCGGTCCGTCTACGCTCTACGTAGAATTAAAACGGCCGATTACGCTCAATGGAAAAGGGTTGCGGGCCCTCCCTAAAACAACGCCCCTCATATACAGTGGGGTCGTGTGGCGCAAGGGCAGCGTGCGCGATTCGGAATCAAGAGGTCCCGGGTTCCAAGAGTCCTGACATGCCACCAATCTTGTGCCCTTGGGAAAGGCACTTTACACGACTTTACCCCACTAGACCCAAGTGAAAATGAGTATTGTCTGTCCTGTATTTG
>NW_017804209.1:789124-789449 GCF_001625305.1 Branchiostoma belcheri
AATATGCTTTCCTTCTGCGAAGGTAAACATTGAAAATGCAGTACTAAGTTCGCCATAACGCTTGATGTAACCCAACGTCAGTTACCATGGCGACAGACGTCTGGTTCTGGTCATGGACCTTATTTGCTTGTAGAAGAAAAAGAGGAAGAAGAAACAGAGCAAAAACAATATGCTTTGCTTCTGCGAAGGTAAACATAAGAATGCAGTACTAAAAGACAAAGTCACATCCTGGTGAAGACCACGTACCCGGGCCCGTCGTTTGCCCCGTCCTGTCCTTCGGTGTCCCGCCCGAGGTTATAGGACCCACCCCCTCCCCCACAGGCGC
>NW_017804209.1:794781-797627 GCF_001625305.1 Branchiostoma belcheri
CCGCTGGATAAATAAATAAAAATGAAAATGAAATGAAACGACTCACCTGAAAAATAGATCATCACGACTACCATGACAGTGATAACGACAGCTCCGACCGGCTTCAGGATTTTAAGGAAAACTTTCAGCTCTATTTTGGGTCCTGAAACCTCAGCACCTGCACAAGGAATATATTACTCGATTTGTAAAAAAAAGCACACACCGTCTTTAAAAAAACGATACCAATGTCGTAGAATGCCAAAACTCAAACAAAAGAGACGAAAATGTAAAGAAATGAATTTGAAGAGTAGATTGATCGCCATACCATACTCTGTGTCATTTGTTCCACCTTCTTAACCACATAATGATGATGTTTATTGCAAATTCATGCCCGAGGGCTAATTGCATACAGACATTAACAAGAAAGATGTGGTGATATAAGACTATTTGCTACGTGTACGATATACTTATCGAACCTACTATCTATCTCTACTTAAACCTAATAACGTTGGTATACATACAGGGTAAAAAGTAGATATGCAATATGTGACCAGGTAATAGGAACAAAGTAACTGCTATTCTAATCTATTCTATTCTATTATATCAAATTATTCTTATCATGCTATTAGGGGGTTTGACTTCTTCTCAGGAGGCAGTGGGAGATGAATTGTTCGACTCTTTGAAAAGTAAATGGGTTGGGAGACTTTAGCAATAATATAGTCTTTTGTTGTTGGTTGAGATATGAAAAACTTGGGGAATATTTGGGGTTTAGTGGTCGGTTGGTATCTTAGCGTCTATATATCTTAGTATAGAGAGAGATCCAAACAGTTCGATTACTTCTGCTGAGCCGGGTTTATTGATCCGTATGCTAACTCTAATACAGGTAGATGGACTAACAGACACATAATGAAAGCAACTTTTCTTTTTGACAAACTTTTTTTTATTCGCACGCGCGCATCAGTTTTGGGGTTCCCAGAAGATGTCATCCATATAATCAAACCAACATGGCCTTAACCCCGTAAGCACCAATACAGTATAAATAATAAGGGTAAGAAATGCCTCTCATACCGTTTAGAGTATCACCATCGACTGTTGACTGCCGGTCTGGTTCAGCTTCTTCTGTCCGTCCTGCGTCGTTTGGTGGTGGGTCTTCCTCATCTGCAGAAAGAGAGAGGGGGGGATAGAGAGAGATGGCGATAGCGAGAGAAAGAAGGAGAGGAGAGAGAGACAGACAGAGAGAGACAGAGAGGGTAAGGAAGAGAGAGAGAGGGGGGAGAGACAGAGAGAGGAGAGAAAGAGAGAGGGAGACAGAAAGACAGCGAGAGAAAGAGGGAGAGGAGAGAGAGGGAGAGGGAGAGAGAGGGGGGAGGGAGAGGGGAGAAAGGACAAAGACAGACAGAGAGACACAGAGAGAGGAGAAAGGGAGAGGAGAAAAAACAGTGGAGAGAGAGAAAGAGAGAAAGGCAGAGAGAGGGAAGGAGAGACAAAGACAGAGAGACGGAGAGAAGAGGGGAGGAGAAAGAAAGACATAGGGAGGCAGAGAGAAAGAGAGACAACTGTCACAAATCAACAGGACTATGAACTCCACCTATATGTCTAAAAATAAAGAATTCTTCGAAGTTGAAGTTGAAGAAGACAAAAATCTTGCAATCGGAAAAAAAGTCAGCAGGTGGAAACGACAAAGACCCACCAGACATGTCTTCATACATCGGGAGTTCGGTGTCATCAGCGGCTATTGCCTCGCCCCCAGCCTCGTCGGTGGGCGCTTTATCCTGTGGTTCGGCGTCTGCCCCTGCAAACATGGAATGTGACTATTCTGTATCTGTATCTGTATAGCCGGTATAACCGCCCTTCGGCGTAACACACCAGCTTCTGTATCTGTATAGCCGGTATAACCGCCCTTCGGCGTAACACACCAGCTTCTGTATCTGTATAGCCCGTATAACCGCCCTTCGGTGTAACACACCAGCTTAGGTATCTGTATAGCCGGTATAACCGCCCTTCGGCGTAACACACCAGCTTCTGTATCTGTATAGCCGGTATAACCGCCCTTCGGCGTAACACACCAGCTTCTGTATCTGTATAGCCCGTATAACCGCCCTTCGGTGTAACACACCAGCTTAGGTATCTGTATAGCCGGTATAACCGCCCTTCGGCGTAACACACCAGCTTCTGTTATCTGTATAGCCGGTATAACCGTCCTTCGGTGTAACACACCAGCTTAGGTATCTGTATAGCCGGTATAACCGCCTGTCGGCGTAACACACCAGCTTCAAAGGCACGCGGCGCGGCGGCAGCTAGCTATATCACACCGAATGACCTGTCACTCTCAATCTTTGCACATTTGATTGCAGGAGTTGTTTAAAGCTTTCTAGTTATGATGCCCCAACTGTGCTTGGTGGCAACGAGTTCCAGTCTACGATAGTTCTAGGGAAATGCGAGTTTTTGAACACCTCAATTCTTGGAACTATTGGATATAAGTGCACACGAGAAAATAAAACCACAACATTTCCAGGAAAAAAGGAAGTTGCTACTGTACAGATAAAGTCGCATGATATCTACCCACATACCAAATATCATCGCAATCCATAGAGACTGCTGCATGACTGCAAATAGGCGGAAACACAGACAGACAAACACACACACACACACACACACACACACACACACACACACGTAATAACTTCGTATAGCCAATTACCATTTATACCGAAGTTTATACCGATATAGTTAAAGCAGTCCATGGCACCGACATGATCTTCCTTTCAATAAAAGTTAGGTTACAAATGGAATAAAAGTTTGCAGCAGAACATTTGACGTCACCTCCACCAGGTCTTCCTATTACATGACTGGTTTATTGAACTTCC
>NW_017804209.1:797647-802852 GCF_001625305.1 Branchiostoma belcheri
TCCAGGAAAAAAGGAAGTTGCTACTGTACAGATAAAGTCGCATGATATCTACCCACATACCAAATATCATCGCAATCCATAGAGACTGCTGCATGACTGCAAATAGGCGGAAACACAGACAGACAAACACACACACACACACACACACACACACACACACACACACACACACATACACACACACACGCCACAGACACAGACACGCCAAAAACAGACATGCCAAAAACAGACACGCCACAAACAATACCCCCATTTGTAATGGAGGTAACAATAAACAAAAAATACTGACCTGGCGCGGCTCCGTACATGGGGTTGGAGAACTCGTCAGTTCCACCTTCAGGAGACGGTGTCACGGTGCTGGTTTCATCTGGTGGTGTGGCCTCTTCCAACTTCCCTGCACACAGTTTAGGCTTTATTAGCTTTCATACAATATTATATATACAATAGGTATTCTTCCTGGAGTTTTCAAAAGAAACTTATAATTATAGTACAAACAACGGATCAATTAGAACTACTAAGAAAACTACCAAAAAGGCTGTATATAACTTGAATGAGAAAATAGGTGTAAAGTGCTTTTACAAGGGCACAGCATCAGAGCCTGCAAGACCTAACTAGGGAATCGAACCCAGGACTTCAAGATTCTAGGTGGCCAACATATATGTCGTACATATATACAACCCTGCCCATTAGGCACCTTTCAACCATAAGGCCACAGCAAGTAATTTTATGGATGACATCAATGCGCGCATCAATTTTCGCCTGATTTGGGGAAAAAAATTTGTTGCCTTCTGCAAGTGGTCAACATGCTGAAAATGGGAAAAGATGTCTGTTGCCATGCCGGAAGGTGGATGGCAGATAAATATGAAGAGAGGAGACAAGAATTCTTACTTTGATGCAGTGATATGTGATGCTGGCTGTGTATATGTGATGTTCCTACTGAATCAAAACCATTTGTACAATGATTGAGTCAAAATTTTAGATTGTAGGAACCTTGTTTTTTTCGGCCCGCCTTGTTTTGTTTTCGCCCGCTCACATTAGATTTGGAGTCGCGGAAGGATGTCATCCATAAAATTAAGACAGTGTGGCCACCATAATTATAGAGATATGATACAAGCCTTACTCGGTGCTTTCTGACACGTCAGTTTTTTGTTGCTGACCCCGGCAGTTTCATCACGGCTACCCGGTACCTTGTCCGGCGCCGGCTCGGCGACGTAAATACTGGACCGGACCGACGTGTCCGCGGGTGGCATTTCATATACAGGACCTGGGACAGTACCGTATATTATACTATTACATACATATACACTCAAAATACGATAAATACTAATACACAGTAACACATACTTTAGCATCTGGTAAAAGAATATAAACTAGATTTTGAAATTGTTTGATCCAAAACACTTGGGTTTGGACATAATGATAGTGCACGACTATTAAATGTACAAAATAAAATGTAAAATGCTACAAAATATGATAATAACACGAAATAATACAAAACTAACATAAAAATAACATTTTACACTTCTACAACTAACAATTGCTTTAAAAGAACCGTTAGGCCACACCAATTTAATTTATTGGTTAAAGGATTCGCCCGCTCCATTTTTTTCTGATTTGCAAAAAAAAAAAAAATCAGAATCAACTGCAAAATGCTCATATTTTGCCCTGAACAGTTGAAAACAGTCCTTTTCATCCTAGTTGTTACAGTTATTCCATCTTTCAATGCAGTGCTATCATCAAAAGTTCAAAATTCATAGTTAAAATTTTGAACAAGCCTTTTGTGTTGACTTCATGGCTCCTATCGTACCATTTTGGGCCTTAATAGGATGCTTAGGCCTGTTTTTTTCGCGCAATTCACCCGCCCGCTCCATTATTTTTCTAGAAAAATCCGTTTACCAAGAAATTAAATTGGTGTGGCGTTTTGACATGTGCAGAATTTTAATTAACCTACATTGGCTGGTTGTGTCTCCATAAATGCCTCCGGGAACCTCCGAACTCCTGTTCGGCGCGCCTGCGTACACAGGCCGGTGGTCCGGAACCTCGGCGTCCGGACCTGGAGATTAAAAAAAAATATTCCAACATTGTTTATGTCTGTTTATTTATTCGCATATACTCGAAGAGAATAACAATAAAATGAACATATTACAGTAAAATAGGATATGTAGGGGGAAGATAAGAAGCCATAATGGCTTGTCCGTGAAATGATGATGATACGTGTAATGATATGATATTAGCCTCTGCGCTTGAAATAAAGAATAAATAGTATAATTAAACCTACAGGTGTCGTGTGGTGTAACGCCAGAGTGCTCATGTAATCACCGTGAGACACGATGAGGACACACTCAAATTTTTCATGCCTCCACCAACACAGGGGACAAGACAATACTCATTTTCACCTGAGCGAAGCTTAAGTGAGGAAAGTCGTGTAAAGTGCCTTTCCCAAGGGCACAAGATTGGTGGCATGTCAAGACTCGAACCCGGGACCTCTCGGTTCCGAGTCAAGCACTCTGCCGCTACGCAACACGACGTCGTCCCTCACCTGTGTGCCTGGATCCGCTCTGCGCCTGTTGTCTGGACATGACAAAGCTGAACAGGCTTCAGCCGGACCTACAATGTACACTGCGAGTACGTGCACCCGGCAAAACAACACCCTCAGCTATAAGAAACTAGGAGACTAATCTTTCTCCTGTTTTCCATAGTAAAGATGTAAGTGAAAATCCTTGAAATCAAAAATTTCTCAGAAATTAACATACTTTGGATTCATTCATTTCATGAATTGATTACGCAATATTAAGCGAGAAGACGTATCATATGTTGTTTTGTTTTCTTGTAAGATCAAAGAGAGAGTTTTCTGTAATCCGAAGATGTGATATTTCGCTGTTTTACATATCCGTGGGCGGACCTATTGTTTAATTCAAATTGCTCTTTAACCATGTTGTAGTCGTTAGTATATCAAAGGGATCGCTAGTTCCTCTGATGTCACGCCTACGTGTAACGTCTGATTTGATTTACTAGTATTCGTTGGGCCAGGACTACCCGTGTATTGACACGCAGCCAGGGAGGGAGGGAGGGAGGGAGGGAGGGAGGCTCATGTTGTTGGAGCGCGAATCCTTCTCTTCACGGCAAAAACTCCCTCGGCAGCAAATCGTCCCTCGCGGCCGTATATTACTCGCGTCGCTCACAGAAGAAATAACGCCGACCCCCAACAAGTCTGCGAAGTAGGCTACCTCTCGCTGGGGGTTGTTCTGTAATTGGCCTGCCCTCCCTTGAAGGAACGTTCGTTAGTACCGTCATTGTTTCCTCACTAACAGGACAACTCCCTTTCGACTCACCACTAGCTACCATACTTACAAGATAACTACGTTAGTTATATCCAATTGCTACAGTAAGTGACTCATTCATTATAATGTTGTCAAAATGCATGCAGTGCGAGTTGTAGGAGAATATCTATTTTGGGATGTAACTTTGTAAGCTTTGTTTGAATAGAAGTGGGAGCACGGGTGTTGTGTGTGTAATTGGATTTCGAGCCACAACAAATTATCCGGCTTAGCTTACTAGTAGGGTAGACTGTGTAGAAAAAGCCGGGGTTTTCCTAACCTGCAGCTGGATCCAAGACTGTTCTCGCTGCCAGCCACTAGTTAGAATCTGAAGGCTGAGACTATGGTAACTGAGGGGTGTCTTTCCTTGGGGACATATTGGCCCTTGAGCCGAGGAGCTAGCCATGTGTACCAGTGTTTGCAACCGTCTTGCAAACACTGACTAGGGTTCTCTGGCCCCATGCGGAGAACTGAGAGTCGAACATAACTTGTACAACCTTTCCTCGTTATAGTCAAACTGCAAATCCTGTGTCATCAACCGAGATTAAAATTGACATCAGGAAATATTTGATTTGCGCCTCCTTCAAAGAGCGACCTTAAAGAAGAAGCCGTTGACAAATAGTCAAACATGTTGAGTCATTGCAGCGTGCAAATTGTACCTGCAGGGATACGTCTTCTGTTGTCTCACACGACTCATCTTCTGTTGCGTCGCTTAATGCATATTTGTACAGCGTTACATGTGATCTGTTTATGGCACTGACGTCACTCGAAAACACCCTGATCTGACTTCCCGCGCCAAACAAAGCGTGAAAAACGCACCACTATTCAGATATAAGACAGACCTGGCATGATTCAAATGCCTTTCTAAGCTTAGAATATGTGATAGACATAGTAAGAAGCATCTCTTCTTGAAAGTAGATGTATAGGGTGTGTAATAGGCTATTTGTTAATGCATAAGTGGGATATGTGTCCTCTTGAAAATTGAGCAGTAAGTTCATTTAACCTACGACTAGGTGGCGCTTTTTTACACTGATCTTTTCTAGATCCTCATCGTTATCATCCTTATCAACGTAAAGAGTAACATTGTAAGTCCTAAGTAGGTTTTCTGCACAGTACTCCAATGTAGAGTTGCGCATAGCTTCAATATGGCCAAGATGCCATCTAAAAACTCAATATTGCTAGCATCATTTGAAACATCTTGTACATATCAACAGTAGTCTAGCCATGCAAGCATGTTTGCCAAACGTTGCACAACGTCTGTATGTAAAATCATCTTTCTTCTTTCAAGCAGTAGCTATAAATTATGTCTTCCATTGTCTAACCAGGCATGTTCGTGCCCTTTGAGCTGTGAAAAAAATGCTCATATATCAGCGGCCGTAACTATGTCAAGGTTTGTTTTCCCTCCCCGCGTGTCATTGTTCCCCCTTCTGCACTTCAAAAGAAGAAAACAGGAGAATGAAACATCATGACTGAGAAATTCGTTATCATACATTTCTTCAGGTGATTGAAATTGGACAGAATTTCAGGTCATCTTGCAATTGCACAAGCCAACGCAAAGCTATTAAGACAATTATGAACCCTCGACATTTGGGTAAGTTGTTTAGGGCCTCATTATTGCTAGCATGCTGAAGTGAATGATGGCAATTTCTCGCATTACGGCATGAAATCAATTTACTGTTGGATTTTTTTACGACAGAAAAACCGAACTTACCCCCCCCCACCCACACACACAGTAGCAAAGGGTATATGTTATCATGTATACTCTGGAGTTTTTGCCGCTATAGCCATTGGCTAGCTAGTATGATATGTCTTAATTTTTTTCACAGCTTATATATATATAAGCTTATATATATATAAGCTTATATACAGCTTATATACAGCTTATATA
>NW_017804209.1:803021-808137 GCF_001625305.1 Branchiostoma belcheri
ATATAGGAGAAATACTAACTAGTATCATGAAGGTTGAACAAATGAATAAACACACAGAGTAATATTTTATTGGCATGGTGAATAATAGACTCTTCATTTCCATTCCTTCACATTTTCTTCTTGTCCTTTGGAATGGATTTTGGCATTCTGTGACATAAGTATCGTTTTCCAATATTTTTTTTTCAATTCACGGCATATATTTGCTCATTTTTCAGCTACTTTGTACGATTTACAGTATGGTCGAAAACTTTGTTTTGGGAAACGAACGGACATTCATGCGCGCGCGGATGTCATCCATATAATCAAATCAGCATGAGTGGCAACCAATAAACACGCCTGTTTCACTCAGCGGCAATGTGACGTTTGGACTTTTCTTCTTTTCAAACGGTGGCGAGATTTTTTCAACGACAGTCGTAGCTAAGCCGGTCGCACTTTGTGCATAACTGGATTTTCGCGGACGTTTGTGTAAAAACAGGCAGGTTGAATGAATGTTTAGACGAGTCAAGTAGCGTGTTTATGCTTGTAGCGCCACCTCCTTCCGCACGGAAAGGCTAAGAGGTTTGTATCGACGTTAGAAACAAACTACAAATAGCCCTTTTTGGTCGCCCACTGGAAGCAGTCTTGTTGGAGCGCGAAACCTTCTCTCAGGGGCAAAAACTCCCTAGCCAGCAAAATCGTCCCTCGCGGACGTATATTACTCACGTCGCTCACAGAAAAAATAACGCCGACGCCCAACGCTAGAAATGATCATAATTCAATTAGAATTTACAAAAAGGAATTCTCCTGTGTCTCTCGGTCAGATCCGTGAATAGTTTCATCGGTCTCTTAGTCAGGTTAGGAGGAGCAACACAGTCAGTGACAAATCGGTGTGTCCTTGTGGATAGATCTTTTGGAAGCGTACGCGTACTCCAACTAAATCTACTCTCCAAGCAGAGGTTGATGGTGGAAGATCGTTTGCTTTTTATATATGGTCTGTTTTATTTTGTCTCTAACACCACCAAATCAAATTGGCCAGTCTGTAACCATTTCCCCACCCAAGTTGGTAGAGGTAGAGACAAAAAAACCCGGACCATATATAAAAAAACAAACGATCTTCCACCATCAACCTCTGCTTGGAGAGTAAACTAAATCTACCCATAAAGATAGGTTTACTTTCGTCGTTCCCACCGTTTTGTGAATGGAATCGTCCGGAACTATGGAAACCCCCTGAGTACCAAACACCTGAGTCTACGTGACATAAAAGGCGCGGCCGCGCCTGTGGACTTCCTCTTTCGCTGGTGCCAGTCGCGAGGTAAGGCCGTTAGTGCTTCCTATAGCTGGGTATAACGTAAAGGTTATACACAGGCGAAGCTGCTTTCCTTCACTTTTAGCGCAGATCCGACAAGACTGAGGTGTTAGCCCGGTATCCAATAAATAAATAAATAAAGTCTATCGTGGTTGGGGCATAGTAGTTGGGGCAGGCTGTGTCTTCGGGGCTCTAATAGTTTCCCCCGCCCAGTACAACAGGCTGCCCGGTAGAAGTGTTACGCTAATAGAGTAGCCTCCACCGGGCCTTTCTACGGGAATACGGATCGTAGAATTCGGCAAAAAAAAAGACTAAAATTGGCCAAGGGAGTCCGGCCGCGGGAAGGTAGTTTCTTTCCCTCCTGCGCGGCCAGTCAAACCTACAAGGCGGCCAAACTCCCTTGGCAAATATTCTCTTATAGCCAGCGTAGTTAGTCTGGTAGAGACTCACTGCACGAAAACTTAGATTTACCGATACCTGTATAGTTGTGTAATGTTTACTTTGTTTTTTTTAATAAACACTTTACAATGGTAGTAAATGGTCAAGTAGGTAATACCGGACTTAAAAAAGGGGTTGTAAAGGAAACTACTGCAATTGACCTTTATTTACTTCCATTGTAAAGCCAGATACTGTGTACATAGTACCTGAGTTTACAACCTTTGGTAAATCCAACTTTTCGTTATACTAACAGAGTTGGCACGCCGTGGAGTTGATTTGCCCCATCACGAATCAAGCGGGGAAGCAGGCGGGGAAGAGCTCGAACCTGCAGCCCCGAGAAAAACCCGCCCCAACCACGATAAGACTGGATACCAGGCTAAACAGGTATGTGCGTACGTGACTGACAATGTGCACTGATCCAGAACGAGTCACTTCAACTGTACCTGTAACTGTACGTGTACACACCGCGACCGGGGCGGTAAACTAGTAACGAAAAGGTTTTGATGGTTCAGGTTCGAGTTCACATTTTTCAAATCTGTTGGAAAATGGCATTAACGGCTAAAAAGGTGTAAGACGTGGTGTGTTTGAGGTGAAAATTGAGGCTTATTTCCGTGTATCCTTCCGCCTTAAGTGCGGTGCTTTGATTTCCGTGTATCCTTCCGCCTTAAGTGCGGTGCTTTGATTTCCGTGTATCCTTCCGCCTTAAGTGTGGTGCTTTGGTTTGACCCAGATGCAAATTTACCTTTCATGACTTCTGTGGGTGCTGTCGCTATGCCTCGCGAGACGGGCTCTTTTGAAAATTCTATTATTGAACTTGTAGCTATAGAACAATCCTTCATTTCCAGACACAATGATTTTGCTTCAGGAGTATTTTCTGAAAGAGACAGGCGCTAGAGTTTAGGGTGTGCATAATCGAATTGTGTGCCCCCTATTCTGTTGTGAATAAAAATTTAATATATAAGGCACGCTGTTGTTCACTGATAGTTTCTGAGGTGGACAGTATGGAACAGTGAGAACTATTTGTTATTTTTTATATAATTACAGCTTTACTGTTGAGTAAACAGACGTCATCATCATGGCCCCCGCATATCAGGATCGCAGTTACCTCGTGCCTACGTAATAAGCCAACCTCGTTAACTGCACTAATCTGTCATTTAGAAGGCGTAAAGGATAAACCTTAAGAATAGTCGTGTTAAGTGCCTTTCCCAAGGACACAACGTCTAGCTAGGTGTGCATGGGGGGGGGGGCACACACGCCAGCTTTTAATATAGAACGGTAATGAATTTATCTTAAGGGCCCCGATAGACCATAGCTACTAACTCCGAGTTCTTTACCATAGTCGTCAAGAGAAACCGCCAACATGACAAGCACAAGCACTAAGTTGTCTACAGTGGTGGAAGAATTTGGGGAAATCGACATCTTCTTTAAAGGTGGTTTTGATCTGTACTATGTAGAGAAGGAATACGCACGTAAGCTGATTCACGCTATAAGTAGTCAGAATGTAGTCATGGAGTGTGAAGCGTTAAAAAGTCTCGGAGATCTGTACCTGCGCAAAGCAAAGGCGAAGAATAAGGCAGAGAACTTCCACAAGGCTTGCTCGCTGTATAGAGAACTCTTACGATATTACACTAGTCGTGAGAAAAAGCAAGTTGTACAACATCGCATCAAATATGCAGAGAAATGCACGAAACTGATCCATGAACAAGAGATTGTAGAAGCACGTGCTACAGATTCAGGCAATACGATATTGGCTGTAGCTATGACCCTACATGAAGTGGAAAAGAAGATCATGTTAAAAGGACGAGGTGCGGTCTCCATGATTGAAGGTTATACAGACACCTTAGTGCAAGCAATCGTGGAACGAAATAAACGCCTACAAATGGAGTCGTTGAAGGGTCTTGGAGATGTGTACCTAGAGAAGGGAAGAGCTGGCAAGGACGAGGCAATGTTCATGGAATCAGCTGGTCTGTACCGAGCGGCGCTGGACCGATGTGAAGATTCAGATTGCAGAGAAACTCTGGAGCACCGCATCAAGTACATGGAGACAGTCAAGGAAAAAGAACACAAGGTTAGGAAGTGCAACTATATGACACAAAATTCTATAAGACTTATAGAATTTTGTGTCATATATGCATATCACATTTTAGCGTGTTGTACAGATATGTGGGGCCTTCTTATTCGAGTGTTAAAGAGCTGTTCTTTTCTAAATGCATGTACAGTATATTAAACTGACGGTTGGAATTGTAGGCTTTAAATCCCTCTTTACCTGATATGCTAGTGCAGTGTTGTTCTTTAAATATACTAAGTTTGCATCTTCATTATATCCTCCTCTAAGAAGGCCGAGAAACGCCTAGAAACGGGACCGAAGAACAAGCTTGGAAACAGCAGTGAAGAGACACAGGACGTCACTGACAGGTTTGTGTGATGTTCACGTTGGTATGCACAGACAAATAAACTTAGATAAATACCATGCGAGGCGAGCATGTAGAATTGTATTGGGTAAGAACTACGTCAGCTATGATGCAGCCCTAGGCCAGCTGTCCCTTACCTCTCTGTACCAGAGACGAGTCCTACTCTGTAAGAAGTTTGCAGTGTCTTTATCAAGATCCCCTACTTTCTCCAGTTGGTTACCGCCTACACGTGCAATTGTACATGGCAGAGAACTCAGGTCCAAAAATCAAATCAGTCAATTTAGCTGCAGAACATCGAGATTTTAAGAACAGTACTTTACCTTTCATTGTAAAGTTACTAAATGATAGTTGACATGTTCATTGTGTAAGTCATGGTTGTATTGAATCGTTATAGCTGATTTTATATTGTTTAACATTGTTGTATTGAATCGTTATAGCTGATTTTATATTGTTTAACATTGTTGTATTGAATCGTTATAGCTGATTTTATATTGTTTAACATTGTTGTATTGAATCGTTATAGCTGATTTTATTTTGTTTAAATGTAAACAATAACCACAATTCAGCCGAAGGGCTGCTATGGTATCGTATTTGTATTTGTGTGGAAATAAATAAATAAACCAGTCATAAAATAATACCCAGTCTTGTTAGGTGTACATTTTATATCTCACTGCCTGTATTGATTAAGGTTACACCATACCGATAGTGTCTTCTTTTTCCACAGTACGTACCAAGACCAGTTACAGGAGGGCTGCAGGGCCCTGCAGACAGGGGACCTGGACAAGTCAGAAGGACACTTTGCAGCTGCGCTCAGGGCCGTTCATTTCAAAGGTGAGTACCAGCGTTTCAGTGACGTCACTTCTGCTAATTTAGTGAAGCTAATATATTTTAAAAAACACGATAATAGTAACGGTTGTGGGTTTGTGTACGACACACTGGGATAATCTCCAAGCAGATTCGGTGGGGCAAGGGGACTTATATT
>NW_017804209.1:808157-834546 GCF_001625305.1 Branchiostoma belcheri
CGGGGCGAACGTTGGATACAGGCGGCCAATGGATACAGGACTGGCCAATATAAAGTCCCCTTGCCCCACCGAATCTGCTTGGAGATTACACTGGGACAACTAACTTGCAAATGAGCATTTGGGAAGAAGCGTTTTGAGGCTATCAAATACGTCAACAATCAAATAACTTGTAATGTTCGTTTGAATGCAGGCCAGCGCTCTAGAGAGGTAGAGCCCCTGTGCAAGTTGAGCGATGTCTACCTGAAGAGAGGGGAAAGGTCAAAAGATGGCGGAGATTTCACCAAGGCTGCAGCACTCAGCAACGCAGCACTGGTGAGATCTAAGAGCAAAGACAAGGAGAGCATTAGAAAAACAATCCAGGAAATAACACAATCATTTGTTAAGCACGTGCTGGGTATCGAACAAACGGTACACATTGATGGCACAGAGGAACACAAATCTATATTAATGGAATACCGCGGATATGTGGAAGACGAGATCAAAAGAATTGAGCAGCAGATAGATCCTTATAGCCTTGATGACAATGACCCGAAGATCAGGGAAGTAGAGAAGAAAAGAGTGGAAGCAATCAAAGCCTTGTTTGACACTATTGTTCAGCAGCGAAGAACATTCATAGCTGGCCTTGTAGATGAGTGTATAGAAGTGATGGGCCCTCCTCCCTGTAAGTACGCAATGATAGGACTGGGTTCACACGCCACGGGGTTGGTAACACCATACTCCGATCTGGAGTTTGCTATTTTGATAGAAAAGGAAGGAGAAAACAATGTGAAGTATTTTCACAATCTCACGAATTACCTTCACCTCAAAGTGATCAATCTTGGGGAAACCATTCTCCCTTCCATGGCCATCAAGTCTCTCAATGACTTTGAGTCAGATAACGAGCTAGGCAGCTGGTTCTACGACTCTGTAACGCCGCGTGGTTTTTCGTTCGATGGGTCCATGCCACATGCATGTAAAACCCCACTAGGCAGAGGTAAGGCATGCCTTCTTATCCGCACACCACTTGACATGGCCAAAGTTCTCGAAGACGACGTCACGCTCCACCTGAAGAAAGGCTACCACCTAGCGACCGTCCTGGGAGCTGTATCTTTGATTACCGGAGAGCAAGGCCTGGTCGATGAATACACCACTGCATGGGATCAGCTACGTGCAAAAAATGAAAGTGAAATCGCCCGGCTCCTAGCAAACACTATGCTGGAGGAAAATACCAAAACATTTCAAATGCAGAATCCGACTGACCGACTGCTGGATGTTAAGAAAGAAATCTACCGATTTGCCAGCCTTGCAGTGTCATGTTGGGCGCTATTTTACGGCATACAGCCGACCACGATCTGGGAGACTATTCAGAAGATGAACAAGAAGGGAATCATCAATGATGAGAACGCACATCACGTGATGGTGCTGGTTAGCATCTCTGCAGAGCTGAGGCTGCGTACTTACATGAACAATCGTGGTCAAGTGGAAAACGTATCAGTCTTATCGTCAATGTCAGGCAATAATGTCACTGAGGAAACAACAAAGAAAGTTTTTTACGTCTCCAATATAAGACAGCTAATGAGGTACTACTACACAGCGACACCGTTAAAATCCTTTGTTTTGCAACTTGGCAATCGTCAACCACTGAAAGAGCCCTCGTGTCTGTTCCTCAACTCCTCACTACTACAAGCAGATGTTTATAAAAGTTTGTGCGACTATAATCACCATAAGACATGCATTGAACAGGCTCTCCAACAGGAGCTATCAAAACATGATACGGGTGCAATTCATCGTAATATAGCCTGGTTACTTTACAAGATGGGAAGCGCCTTGCAAGATATCGGTGATACGATGAATGCTATCAGCCATCATGAAAAATCATTACAGATGTGGCGGAGTATCTATGGTGAGAACACTGCACATCCTGACGTCACATTGCCACTTAACAACTTGGGTATCGCCTGGAGTGCCCTTGGTGATTACAGAAAGGCCGTCAGCTATCACGAACAGTCACTACAGATGAGGCAAGCTATCTATGGTGAGGGCAACGCACATCCTGACATCGCCGTGTCACTTAACAACCTGGGTACGGTCTGGGATAACCTTGGTGATTACAGAAAGGCCATCAGCTATAACGAACAGTCACTACAGATGACGCGACTTATTTATGGTGAGGGTACTCCACATCCTGGCGTCGCCAGGATACTTAACAACTTGGGTAGCGCCTATAGTGACGTTGGTGATTACAGAAAAGCCATCAGCTATAACCAACAGGCACTAATTATGATGCGGCTTATTTATGGTGATGGTACTGCACATCCTGACATCGCCTCGCCACTTAACAACTTGGGTTTCTCCTGGGGTGCCCTGGGTGATTACAGAAAAGCCATCAGCTATAGAGAACAGGCACTACAGATGTGGCGGAGTATTTATGGTGAGGGTACTCCACATCCTGACATCGCCGGGTTACTTAACGATTTGGGTCTTGCGTGGAGCGACTTATGTGATTACAGAAAGGCAGCCAGCTACTTCGAGCAGGCACTACAGATGATGCGGAATATCTATGGTGAGGGCAACGCACATCCTCACATCGCCGCGTCACTTAACAACTTGGGTAAGGTCTGGGACCACTCGGGTGATCAAAGAAAGGCCGTCATCTATTATATACAGTCACTACAGATGCTACGGAGTATTTATGGTGAGGGCAATGCACATCCTGACATCGCCGGGTTACTTAACAACTTGGGCACCGTCTGGCGTGGCCTTGGTGATTACAGAAAAGCCGTCAGCTATCACGAACAGTCACTACAGATGAGGAAGATTATCTTTGGTGAGGGCAACGCACATCCTGACATCTCCGCGTCACTTAACAACTTAGGTAGCGTCTGGATGGAAAGTGGTGATTACAGAAAGGCCGTCAGCTACTTCGAACAGGCACTACAGATGAGGCAGGGTATCTATGGTGAGACAGCACATCCTGACATCGCCGACTCACTTCGCAACATGGGTTCCATATGGACAATGTTAGGTTCTTACGGAAAGGCCATCAGTTATCGTGAAAAGTCACTACAGATGTGGAAGAGTATCCATGGTCAGGACACTGCACATCCTGACATCGCCAAGTCGCTTAACGACTTGGGTTACACCTGGATTTTTATTGGTGATTACAGAAAGGCCATCAGCTATCACGAACAGTCACTACAGATGATGCGGAGGGTCTATGGTGAGAACTCTGTGCATGTTGACATCGCCGACTTACTTGAACACTTGGTAACTTACTGCATGTTGCTTGGTGATTCCCAAAAGGCAGCCTCTTACTATGCTGAGTTTACATGGAGGAAACAGATGATTGATAAAGACAAAAAATAGTCAGAAGAGGCATTTGTATTAGAATGTTTGTGAACTTATGTATAGTTCTTGTTGGTTTCAAAACAGCAAACAGCTACATATGTACATGTATGTTAATTGTTAATGTTTATTATGATGATGATTGGTTTATTGAACGAAACACAATCTGACCTAGCAGTCAGCAGACTGAATTAGCGTCAGACTTTACAGTACATCAATTAAATGGATAAAATCACAGTTTAAAATATGTTAACACATGATAAAATATGAAATATTTACTGTCCGTTCAAGCATTGCCATACATAGATGCATAAAATCTGTTACAATATTTAAGTATATTAGTATAAGTTTGACGTCATGTGTTCCGTTGGTTTTAAATATTGTGAGAATCAGCGCTAGCGTTGCTGTATATATTTCAATACATGACATTGAAGGGCACATAAAGGTGTACATAGTTTAATAATTGTAGTTTAGGTAAAGTAGAAGACGAGGTACATTTTATTGTGGATTGTTCCATGTATGACAGCGAAAGAAACATTCTTTTCGATTTTGTGTCAAGCAAATACTCCCAACTTAAGTATTTGAATAGTATAGAGAAATTTATATTCCTTGTAGTCTTTAACAAACCAGCTCTAACTACTCGTACAGCCAACTACATTTATAAGATTACCAGAATGCGAGAGGAAGTTGAACGTACTTGTGTACTATAGCCGTTTTATTATCAACATTGATGATGTACTTTGTCAATATGTGACCTGTCTTTAGCCCAGTGGGGCAAAATGTACAATAAAGGTCTTCATTCATAAAAAAAAATAATAATAATACTGACTCCATAGTGATATTCGTCCCCAAGCAACGAAATTGTATTTGAAACTGAACTGATTCCAAGACCTCATATCTCCACGAAATGCTAGTGTTTAGAGCAAAGCAACACCACTTGTTCCTGAAATGAAAAGGTTACTCAGCCACTAAAATCACTATCATTAGACATTTGGTCCTCATCTTTTTTTTTCATCACATCCTCAGTTGCTGGTAATGTTGATAACGATATAAACTAGACTTCTGGAATATTTCCATCATATTTCCATATTTCTTCAGCTTACCCTGGTATTCTGTGATCTTTCATAACGGTCAAATTTGATAATCAAACTTCAAAAAGCCTATTGTTAATCTTTCCTAATCTCTCACTAACCAACCAACCAACCAACCAACCAACCAACCAACCAACCAACCAACCACTCACTCACTCACTCACTCACTCAAACATCCAACTACCCAACCAATCACTCACTCACTCACTCACTCACTCAAACATCCAACCACCCAACCACCCGACCAAAAAACCAACCACTCACTCAAACACCCAACCACCCAACCACCCAACCACTCACTCAAACATCCAACCAACCAACCAACCAACCAACCAACCAACCAACCAACCAACCAACCAACCAACCAACCAACCAACCAACCAACCAACCACTCACTCACTCACTCACTCACTCACTCTCACTCACTCACTCACTCACTCACTCACTCAAACATCCAACCACCTAACCAACCAACCAAACAACCAACCACTCACTCACTCACTCACTCACTCACTCACTCACTCACTCACTCACTCACTGAATTTACCTACCATATAGTAAACATCTGTCAAAGACAGTGACAATGACAAAGACAAGGTTGTAACTTGGGAAGACTTTTTTTCATATTGTTTGTCAATGAATTATTCTTCAGATATGTATGTGGTTCAATCCAAATTACAAATCGATGTATATCTCCGTTATTTTTCATAGATGTGTACAGTCTATGCTGAATTACAATTACCAAGTACAGTATTTGTCAAACAACAGTTATATGACTTCACTGTGGTTTCTTATAATTATTAGCTGTAAGTCGTACTGTACTGTAAACAGTTACTATTACTGTACATTGTATATCGTATATATATGTACATACAAATGAGTCTATATACATATTAAGTCATATTATTTGTCTTCAGATGTGTACAGTCTATGCTGAATTAAAATTACCAAGTACAGTATTTGTCAAACAACAGTATGTATGACTTCACTATTTATGACTGCACGTTCTTCAATATAAATATTAGCTGTAAGTCTCACTATACTGTAAGTGATGTAATATTACAAAAATATCATATATATAGTAGTATTACATGTTTATATGTGTACATAAATGGGTCTGCTTTAATTACTGGGTATATATGAGCCACGCTGATGCTTCAGATGTGTACGGACAATGTGAAAGACAAGTTACAATGCAACAACAGCATTTATGAAAAAAGCAGTAATGTAAAATTACATTATATGATTGTATACAAGATGAATATGTAACATTACATGTAAATAATTATGTACAATACATATTTGACTACTGTACATTGCACTGTGTAATTAATGCTGGCTATACAAGCCATTATGATAATAGAATATGTCACATAATTTTCAGCCTCCTCCCTTGTATGATTGCGTATACAAGATAAATATGTACATGTACAATACATATTTGACTACTGTACATAGAACTGTGTAATTGCTGGCTATACAAGCCATTATATAATGATACAGAATGATAGCCTGCTCTGTACAGACCATGACATTAATCACACAATTATAGTATTGTAAAAAAATTAAAGAAAATTAAACTGGACAGTTAGTACATGTGCCATCATTCTAAGCAAGAGAAAATGAGTGACTGTGGAAAAATATTTCAACATGTTCAAAGAAATTTTAGCCATCCTCCCTTCATCTATTAACCTGCTACACCAGGAAATATGACATGTGCCAAGAATATACTAATCTAAGAAAATTAAACTGGACATTAGTACATGTACCATCATCTAAGCAAGACGAATGAGCGAGTGAGTGTAAGAATTCATTTTAAGATTGTTTTAAGAAATTTTAACCATGGTCATCCCCCCAAAAAACAGGAAGCCGAAAAATTTGGGGTGGGGAAATTGTGGTCATGTTTGAAGAAATTTTAAATATGGTCATCCCCCCAAAAAATGTGGACATGTTTAAAGAAATTTTAACCATGGTCATCCCCCCAAAAATAGGAAGCCGAAAAAGTTGGGGTTGGGAAATTAAGGACAATTGTTTAAAGATATTTCAACCCCCAAAAAAAGGAAAAATTCAGGGTGGGGAAGGGGGTCCAGTAGGTGTTTGACAAACATGATTCAAAGAAAAATTGGCCAAACAAGGGAGAAAAAAAATTGGGAGAAGAAAATAATTAAGCAAAAAAAGACAAGAAGTAACCAGTCCAGGAACACCATGCTGTCAGATGTTAGTGACGTAGGAGACCCCAGCCCAAAAGCAGCCGGACTGCGGCCCTGTGCAATGCAGTCCGACTGCTGGGGCCTCCTCAGACATGGGTCTTGGACTGGGGAAGGGAAGGAGGAAAGAGAAGAAAAAAGAGTTTGAGACAAAACTGAGGCAAAATTAAAACCGATTTGAAACTGCTGAGACAAATAAAAGGTTAGGACAAACATGATTAAAGAAAACTGGTCAAAAATGAGAAGAAATAAATTGAAAAGAAAAGTAACCAATCCAGGAACACCATGCTGTCAGATGTTGTTGACCAGGAGACCCCAGCCCAAAAGCAGCCGGACTGCGGCCCTGTGCAATGCAGTCCGACTGCTGGGGCTCCTGACATGGGTCTGGACTGGAAGGGAAGGAGGAAAGAGAAGAAAAAAGAAAGTTTGAGACAAAACTGAGACAAAAACCGATTTGAAACTGCTGAGACAAATAAGAGCTTAGGAAAAACATTATTAAAGAAAACAATTGGTCAAAAATGAGAAAAGGAAAGATGGCAATCCAGGAACACCATGCTGTCAGATGTTAGTGACGTAGGAGACCCCAGCCCAAAAGCAGCCGGACTGCGGCCCTGTGCAATGCAGTCCGACTGCTGGGGCCTCCTGTGGCATGGGTCCTGGACTGGGGAAGGGAAGGAGGAAAGAGAAGAAAGAAGAGTTTGAGACAAAACTGAGGCAAATTTAAAACCGATTTGAAACTGCTGAGACAAATAAAAGGTTAGGACAAACATGATTAAAGAAAACTGGTCAAAAATGAGAAGAAATAAATTGAAAAGAAAAGTTGTCAGTCCAGGAACACCATGCTGTCAGATGTTAGTGACGTAGGAGACCCCTGCCCAAAAGCAGCCGGACTGCGGCCCTGTGCAATGCAGTCCGACTGCTGGGGCTTCCTGTGGCATGGGTCCTGGACTGGAAGGAAGCTTAAGGGAAGGAAAGGTTAGAACAAACTAAGATAAGTTAAAGAAAAACAAATAATATAACATAAAAAAATCTGTAGCTTTAAACAAACACCAAACTGACCCCCTAAAAGAAAAATTAATAGAAATAAAGGGTTTGTCCAGTCAATAATGTTAGTTATTTAAATTTCTAGTGGAATTTGTAGTTGAGGCTTGTTTCATAAATTTAAGTTATAAGAAGTCCCCCCGGTACCCTGGCCAGGAACACCATGCGATGTTAGAAGAGACCCCGCCAGCAGAGCAGACCGGACTATTGCTGGCTGTAGTCCGGCTGCTGGGGTCTCAGGGCATGGGTTCTGGACAGGGGGGAGGGACATCAACAACAAAAAAATGTATAGTACTGTTTTAAACAAAACCCCCCAAAAAGGAAATACAAATTTAATAAAGACTTTTAGTCTTGTATAGTTGTTCAGTCAAAAATTTGGGTAAGTCCAATTTTTTGGGATTGAAAATTCAGTTCAAACATGTACAAAGCAAATTGGCTCCCAAAAATGGGTCCTAGAGGGGAGAAGAGAGGGGAGGGAAATTTATACTTTAGGATTTTAAACATTACGACCAAATTCCCCCCTACCCCAAATAGAATACAAATGAAGACTTTCCGTCTTGTACTAGTTGTAGAGTCGAACTTGAACAGTAAAAAATTTGGGTCTAATTTCTTGTGCTGGAAATTGCAGTTAAACTTTGAAGATGCTTGACAAATTTAGGAACACCAATATTGCCGTTAGATGTTACTTAGGGAGACCCGGTACCGGCAAAGCAGACCGGACTACTGCCGGTAGCAGTCCGGTCTGCTGGGGTCTCCTGGCATGGGCCTGGACGGGGGATTGGGGGTTGAAGAAGTTATCAGACAAATTTTTATACTGACTAGTAAATCAAATATTTGAATGGCACATGTTCTCTGTCCCATCATTGAAACAAAAAATGTGATTATAACAGTCAGGTAAGGTAACCGTAATAAATACTGTAACAATATTACTGACAGAGATGTTTACAAAATGATATGTGTATCAAACACTGATTTGTGTAAAGATTCAAAATCTAGATGTAGCACATTAACCAGGTTCAACATTCAGGTAAACAGCATACTGGAAACTGTTACAGTCTTGCATAATGAAACTATTAACTGAAATTTTACAGCCATCATTGTATGTTAAAAAATAATAAAACATGATCTGAAATGAGTTACAATATATCAGACTGAATATTTCCTAACTTTGACATAATTTGTTTATCGCTGTTGGTATGAATACTGATCACAAAGTACATTTCTCCTTCAAAGACTTTTAGCTCTGATATTGATATGATATTACGGTGATTTTTTTTTTGTTGTTTTTGTCCTCCCAAGTCATTTTTCTTCTGTTAAACCCAGACGTTCAAACCTCGAATGCTCTGATGTAGCCCTCGGTAAACCCAAGCCAGTAGGCTTCGACGTGGTGGACGGTCTGCGGCTCTGTGCACTTCTTCAGCGGCGGAGGTGGTGGTGGTGGAGTTTCCAACCGCGGCGCCTTCTGCTTCTTCTTGTCTTCAAGATACTAAAAAAACAGTGTACAACAGAGAACAGTCTCAGTTCTGGATCTGGTCTCGCACTTTTTTCCCAAAGGATGCAGGCAATTGTATCATAATATAATGCACTGAGTTGCTGCCTAATCTGTCAACTTCCTGTATGAGTTCTTGTCATGAATATAAGAATAAAACGTAACTCACCATCTGAAGAGCTTTAGCACAAATGGCCGTCCCCGTCGTCCACATTGCAGCTTCCATTGCCGTCTTCTTGAAGCCTGGAAAGAAAGTACAAATTATACTTGCCTGAAACCACAGTGTGGTTCAGTGGAAGTGCAGCGCACATCAAAACCTTCTGTAAGTTTCTTCTATAAGTATCAGGATTTGGGTTCAATGTTCAGGTGCATGTAAGAAGGTATCTGAAAACCATGTAATTCAAACTTCAAGCACCTGAAAATTAGAGCCTCGACTAGATAGACTAAGTAATGTTTCGACTTTCGACATGGGATCAAAGCTCTGGAAAAAGTTATAAACACATGTTGCAGAATTTTCTAGAATTTTAGCACTACTCCCTATGCTTATTAGTGCTCCATACTGGCCACAGAAAACAAACAAACCCTAGAAAAACAGAAGAAGGAGAGGCCGTCTTACCGGGGGTGAGGATAGAGCCGACGTTGCTGAACGCCTGAGCAGGCGGGAGTGATCCCATCAGGCCCCTAAGGACCGACCTGCCCAGGCCGAGCATAAGGGAGATCCTAGGGAAGAAAGAAACAGACTTCATTCAAAACACGAATAAACAGTTGTAACAGTGTGGATGAAACAGCCATCTTACTATGACTACATCTGATTATTCAATAATTCCCTGACATTAGCAGTAGTTAAGCCGCTAAGATTATGGGGGAAGTTCTAGAGTAGAGTAGAGTTTGATATTGATATTAAATGATAAAAGTAAAAATTTACGAAGCTGCCCCCCTCCCCACCACCGCTGCAAAGCTAGCGAGTCAATCGGGTTGTCTGCCTGTGTAGATGTGTTGACTGTGCAGTTAGTTTACTTACTGACATCCTTAGCGTTTCTATACTTTGTGTAAAACTTAATTCTCTGTCAATAAACAAGAAAGTGGTTCTTTATGAATTGTGAGCTACAGAAAAGTTCTAAACCAACTGTTCGGTGTGAAAAAATCCTGGCCCTTCCCCCCAAACCACCCTTGGATTTAGTTGGAAAAGAAAACTGCAGAGTCTCGGAATTTTCACCAAAACGTTCGCTAAAACTCTGGTAGTTACTACTAGAAATGCCTGTGAATGTTTTAGGAACATCGTAATATCTGTAAAACTTACAGAAGCGCTGTTTTTTCAGTCACAGACACAAGAAGGTTTGTCGGAGCTCTGTAGTACGGTCCAACTTCCTTGGCGGTCGGAGTGCAAATGGTGAACAACTCTCCTGATTCGTTGCTAAGTGCGCTGCGCGGAGTCCACTTATTTTCGGGCGGGGGGAGACATGATACTTTAGAAATTATTTTCACCACGTACGGATTGTTTCGACGTTTCAAAATCACAATTAGTGTTATACATCTCATATTAAACTATATTTAATAGTTTAGTTTTGTACTATGAATACGTTTTTGTCCAAATGTTCTAGTTGTGAAGATATCTAAGTTACCTACGTAAACGAGTGGAACGTTCTAAAATTTGCATATCCAGGGATTCCCTAGCAACAGCGCGGCGACAACCGCGAAATGTAAACACAAGCCGAAGTGTGGGAGGGGGGCGAAAATTTATGATATATTTTTAAGAATTTCACGTCACTTTCACCACAAATAAAGTCAAGAAAACGGAATGAAATAAAAGATAGACCGAAAAGATGAACGCTTTGCTATATGAAATAAAGAGAAACAACGTCTTTATTCACGTCAAGCGATGATAATACAAGACAAATCAGTGTATCTTACTCATGTGCTGCGTTTTTCTCCTTTCAGTTGTGCTTTATTTTTCTTTAGTGGTGCCGGTGTGTCTTCGATTACACCTTGTTTTATTATCCCATCTGTTGTCCAACATCTCTACTACATAACCTCATGTCTTGACACCTTGCCTATTACTAACAAACTTGTTAAGTCGGTTTGTGGCTCTTCGTTTAAGTTCATACACGAAAACGCCATTGGTGTTACTTAGCAATGATTCTACTAAAACTAATAAATAAGATATTTGTTGAACCTGTACATCATCATGTATTGTCTAGATAAATCACCCGGGTTGTTTTGACTAGCTAAACGCCGTAATGTTATTCAAACGCCGCGTTTTGGCGGCCTTTCGCTCTCTTTTGCCAGTGCTGGCACTCTTTACAGTGCTACTCAGTTGCTCAAAGCTTTTCCAGTTTTAGGGGCTGATTTACTAGGAGCTGATTTTATCAAGATCGACTGATGTGTAACGCTACTAGATATTATAATTAATAACCAGCTCAAATACGATCTGCTGTAGAGCCGACTTTGTAAAACTGAGAAAAGGGCAGTTGCTTTTCATCCATGCATGATCTGTGGAGACCTCTGGTGAGCAAGGGAAGAATTGCAGCAATACCATGAAATGCTGATATCACACAATTGTCAGCGTGAAGTTTAAGACACAGGCTCTCGTTTCAGGCTAAATTCTCCATGGCAATCACTCGTGATCTTCATTGGAATCGGATACAGATTCATGTACAGATACAGATTCATGTACAGGTAACTGTTACAGATATAACTTGTGTTACAGATTTTCCGAGTAGGATGACCGTGTCAGTCCCTACACCTGAGTGAGGGTTACAGTTGACACGGTGGCCTTCGCGTGGATTTGTTTAAGGTGGATAACAGGTTGCGAATCTGAGACCCACACACTTGGGCATCTGTCTTCCCCAGCGGTACCATATTGAGGGAAGACGTGCTGGTTCCGGTTGGGATACTTGCGGGCTAACTTATTATGTAGGGGAAAACTGTACACTTGGCTGCAGGTAAATTCCCCTGCAAGGTGGAAAAAAAAAACATGGCGAACGATATGGATTTTGTTTATTGATTGATTGGTATGTTTGGTATTTATCACATATATCATATACAGGTAACTACTGTAGTGTGCTGAGTGATTGAGTGAATGAGTGAGAGAGCGTGAGAGAGAGTAAGCAAATGAGTGAGAGCGTGAGAGAGAATGAGAGAGTGAGCAAGTGAGCGAATGAGTGAGTGAGTGAGTGAACGAGTGAGTGAGCATTATTGCAAGTGAGTGGGTGGGTGAGTGAGTGATTTGAGTGACTGAGTGTGTGAAGAGTGGTTGGTTGGTTGGTTGGTTGGTTGGTTGGTTGGTTGGTTGGTTGGTTGGTCGGTCGGTCGGTCGGTCGGCTGGTTGGTTGGTTGGTTGGTTGGTTGGTTGGTTGGTTGGTTGGTTGGTTGGTTGGTTGGTTGGTTGGTTGGTTGGTTGGTTGGTTGGTTGGGTGAGTGGGTGGGTGAGTGAGTGAGTGGTTCGTTGGTTAGTTGGTTGAGTGACTGAATAAATGAATGAGTGACTGGTTGATTGAGTGAGTGAATGAGTGAGTGAATGAGTAAATGAATGAGTGAGTGAATGAGTAAATGAATGAGTGAGTGAGTGAGTGAGTGAGTGAATGGATTTAGTGACTGGTTGATTGAGGGAGTGAGTGAGGTGGCGAGCGAGCGAGTAAGTGGGTGAGTGAGTGAGTGAGTGCGTGCGTGAATGATTAAGTGCGTGCGTGAGTGAGTGAGTGAGTGCGTGAGTGAGTGAGAGTGAGTGAGTGAGTGCGTGAGTGATTAAGTGCGTGAGTGAGTGCGTGAGTGAGTGCGTGAGTGAGTGAGTGAGTGAGAGTGAGTGAGTGAGTGAGTGAGTGCGTGAGTGAGTGCGTGAGTGAGTGAGTGAGTGAGTGAGTGAGTGAGTGAGTGAGTGAGTGAGTGAGTGAGTGAGTGAGTGAGTGAGTGAGTGAGTGAGTGAGTTAGTGAGTGAGTGAGTCCCGACATGGCGGAAAATCCGTCTTATGTGTGTGTACAACATGTATATTTGAATGGCCTTGAATGAAGTTGCAACGATAGCGACATGTTCCTGCTTTTTGAGCCAAGTCGCCAGGTGTCGCTGCTGCACGCCAAGTGCGCACCGCCCCTCCCGCGCGGTGCACGCCGGTCCGGTCAGAATCCCCCAACATGGCGGCGGTGACACGAGATTTCATCACTTAGCGGCACAATTTTCGTTTCCTCTGCACGCCACAACTCCGCCATGGAGTCCTACATCAAGAAGAAGATCTTGAAGCACCTTTCCAAGTAAGTGCCGTGGCCAGATCCCCAAACCGAGCCTCCGTTCGGGCGCAATTCCGCCATTTCCCCACAGTAACTCAACGCCCTATCGGCAATGAATTAAGTGTGTTAGTCCAGGTTAATATGGGAGTGAAAGTGGTTGATAATATCTTATATTACCGACTCGTGTCAAATTTCCTGACCCCCTGCCGACTGTTCTCACTAGCAGAACACCAGCGAAACCCTTCAGCGTTTAGCCCACCCAAATCGGACTTAAATTCCTCCCCTAAAGTTGAATATCATAGATGTGAACAGGTGAATTTGAGGGGGTGTTTTTACTAGTAGTTGATTTTACCCAACACAAAACAAGGCCACTCTTCCCCAGAGGGTAAACCTGTTTGTTTTTTCTGTCATTATATTTTCTTTTTAAAAGTCCTCAACACAAGAGAAACAGGTAGGTGTTATGAGTCGGAAGAAATTGTGCGTCAGTAGTAGTAGTAGGGCCGTTCAAAAACATAACTGAGGAGAGGGGGTTGAAGAGGTCGGATTTTACATAGGGGGGTTAGTGGGTGTGGATTTTGTTGGATTTGGATTGAGGGGGGTCAAGCAAACTCCGGATTTGTAAATTTGCTCTGGAGTTTAAAAGAAGCAAGCCCTGGATTTGGATGAAATTTAATATAGGGGGTCAAGTCACTTGGGTAAAATTTTAAGGGGGCCAAGGCACTTCATTTTGGATGAAATGAAAAGGGGGTCAAGGCACCCAGATAATAATAAGGGGAGTCAGAAAGTAGCAAATCCAAGCTCTTCAACCCCCTTCCAATTTTTTTTTTCTTTTTGGAACAGCCCTGGCGTCACAGAAAATATTGCCGGTTGGTGTAATTAATTTTGTATGGGGTCAGCTGAGGCTGTGATTGGTCAGTTCTGTGACTTTGAACTCCGACGTGCAGGTCAAGCTGATGTCTGACTCGTTTGTGTTTTATTTATGTGTTGGGCTCTTTTTGTAAGCCATGTTCACTTTACATCGATGAGGGTTAGACATCCAGGTAGTACTATATGCCAAAAAACAGTTACTCAAGCACCTGGTTATGATTGTCCAAATCATGTTCATTTTATATATTATTTCTGTTTTATTTAGTCAGGGTGGCTCATCTTACAAAACATAACAAGGACATAATCCATATTCATATTAATTCCGGTGTATTCACAACAAAGAAATATATACAGATAGAGTCAAAACATTCAGCAATATATCCAAAAGTAACTTGATTGATTCACGGTTAACGATTTTGTTTTGACGCTTGGTTGTTTTGTAACTTTATGTATTGTTTAATGTGTTGGTTTCATTGTTTTCACTTGTAACTTGTTGTTACAGGGCATTCCTGAAAAGCAGTGTTTTTAAATAGCACTTCAAGGTCTCTACCCTGTTTAAATAAAACAGAAATAAATAAATAAATATCATACCTACAGACTTTAAATCATTATATCAAGCTACGTGAGAAAAAAAAATCAATGTTTTGGGGAACTGTACTGTCACTGAACATTAAAGCACTCAGCAGATATTTGGTGATTTGGAGGCCCAGTTCAACCATATTGGCAACAACAGTTTTTGTTCATTTATCAACAGATTGATTTTTTTTACCAGCCGAACTGTACATGTAACTCAATTTTCACAGAGATCTCTTGCTAATCCTAGAATATAGTAGTAGAAATTTCAAGATTGTGTTACAGGACCTAAACACAAACAAACCAATCAAACAACAGTATCTAAGATTGCCCGAGCATACTGAATGGGAAACTGGACCATATCATGTTACAGGACACACAAACAAACAAACAAACAAACAAACGTGTCCATGTTGTGTTGCAGGTTCACCAAAGGCCTGTCTGTAGATAAGATATCCCTGAGCACGCTGAAGGGGGAGGGGGAGCTGGCTAACCTGGAGCTGGATGAGATCGTGTTACAGGATGTGTTGGACCTGCCCACCTGGGTCACCATCAAGAAAGCCACCTGTAACAAGGTGGCCATCAAGGTGAGACTGTTAATGTTTGTTTACCTGTGCAGGAGGAAAATATTTGTTTATGTTTACCTTCACAGAAGGAAAACAAACTGTTTTTCTTCAGTTTCTTCTTCTTCCATTAAGAACAAATAAAGTCAATGACCTGGACCAGAAGGCTGTCACCATGGTAACTGGTGCTGTAGGACTAGGAGACACCCTGTGGTGTTGGGCTACTTATGTAGCAAGTGACAGGACAGATTTAGAGTTGGAAGGGCTGGTCATCACCATGCATATACATGGTAGTGTTGGAGTAAGAATAAACATGCAGTAGTTTGTTAGGCTAGACCATGTGAAGGTAAACATTATGCAAATATAATGGTTACCTTTCTAGTTTAGATTTACATTTAAGTTAGACTAGGGCTCGAAATCTGCGTATACATATTCAAATATTCAAATTCAGATATACAGATAAATGATAAAATTGTAACTCAAAAGAGCAGCTGTGCACTTAATTTTAAACCGTTACACCATGCACCAATATATTTGTTTAGGGTTTTTGTAATATTCTACATTTACTGTATTGTAAAACAACATAATTTGTACTTTATTTCATGTACATTGTGCACTCAAAATTTTCAGGTTAGATGCACCAGTGCGCATGTAATATTCCCAAAAATGAATTTGAAGCCGCTGGTTTTCTGCCTGTTGACTTCGCTCTCCATGATTCTGAGAACCGTTGACTCATGCATGCCAGGTCGGCGACTCATGCGTGAGGTCGATTCGTGACCCTGAGAATCTAATGAGGTAAAACTCAGGGTGGGCCGAGGAAAAAAGTGTTGTGTTTCCTGTTTTGCTAGAAAAACCTTCCGACCCTAGCCTTTTTTTGGAAGGACCCCTGCAAGGGACATAGATTTTTCGAACTGATCGACCTTTTGAGCTCCATGATCTGACATCTGAGTGATGAAACATTGTATAATTGATTTTTCAACATTCGCATTGAAAATAGAAGCATCCTCATGCAAGTTTTACTTTGTTAGACTGTGTTGTATACATGTAGCTATAACATATATCTCTACCTACCAACCCTAATTTTTTTTATGTTTACCGAAGGAAAACATATTGTTTTTTCTACATTTCTTCTTCTGTTCCAAACACTAACCTGACCTATCCAATGGCCTGATTTGGTGACGTCTGTCACCATGGTAACTGGTGTTGGGTTACATAATATTGCAATTTTACTGGAGGGATTTAGACTCCTGTCTGACCATATATATATGAATGTGCATGTATTTGAATAAGAAGAGCAAACCATATGCGAAGGTTAACATTATGCATTTGCTTTGCAAATGTTACCTTTCTAGTTACCTCCGGGGGAGGAGACATCCTTCCGTGGAAGGGTTTTGTGAGAGATTTAGATTTTCATGTTCGCAGCTGTTTCTCGCGTTTGGGTCGACGGATTCTTTTGAGACTCGGTACATGTTTTGCTATTGGGCTGCAGATGATGCACGTTCTTTTGTTTTTATTGTATATGTGTTTTAGGGCGTGAAAATGGTACCTTTTGGTGGCCCCAAAACACCCCTTTTAACGTGAAAGTGGTCGCGACCATTGACCTTTGGCGTGTTTAAGCTATTCTCGGTCTGGTCCACGTATATGACCCCTCACACAGAGGGGTGTCTGGTCTCGATAATTTTTTTTTTTTAAATCCTATATAAAAATATACAATAAAAAGCCCGGAGGTATAAAATCTCAGATTTTACTTGTTTAGTACTAAAACAGGAAACATTTTTTCCTAGGCCTTGCATGTATAATGACTCACTCATGTTCACATAATTTTGAGTTACTCTGTGAGAGTATTGTGAAGGGCAAGCCAGTGCATTATCTGGGTTCTCTGATTTTTTTTGGCAGAAAATTAATTGAATGGGTTGGGTAAACTAAAGAGTCATGAGAATAACGTACTAGGCGTTCTGTGATTTTAGATTGCCAATCTTCCACTGTGCTGTGTAGGAATTTTTAATGTAGAAATTAGAAAATAACAATGATGAATTGAATGGAAAATACATACAGAATACAATCACAGTAATTTACAACAAGAAGCACTTAACATGTCATACAGGTATGAGGTCACCGAACTCTAGTTATTGATGATAACTAATGAGAAATCGTTCATAGATAAACCCACTCAGCCAGTTTGCCTCAACTGCTGGACTATGTTTTTGTTTGATGTAAATTGTTCCATGTGCCACCCTCCCCACATGCATTCACCACAGAACTGAAGATGCTTGCAGCATTTGACAAACATCTCGACTTGGAAACCATTTATGTCTCAGTCGTGTTGTAAGGCGACCCTCTTCAAAGTGACCACCTGTCCAAGGTGACCACTTTTCTTTGGTCCCCTGGGCTTGGTGGCCGGCTTGGACAGGTTTCACTGTATTAGTATTAGGTTTCAAGGTTTGCCCTTAAAATGATTGTATAGATTATTCTCTTTAGCAACACATAATCTTTGTGTGATGAATTTGTGATGGAGAGGTCACCGCAAATATAAAACCAGTCTGCAAAGGTATTACTTTCAGGATTTACAGTAATTCCAAAAAAAGTCTACAATATTGTGTGGCAGAGCATTTGGCTCAGAACCAAGAGATCCTGGGTTCAAATCCAAAATCCAAATTTGTGCCCTTAATGGAAAGGCACTTTACATGACTTTCCTCAATTTTCTCAGGTGTTAATGAGTATACCAGAATAATCATTATCATGATCTTGATTGTGGGCATTAAAAGAAAACTAAACCAAAGAAAACCAAGCCAAGTAACATGTTTTCAGACACTGACTTAATTCAAGCCTGTACTTCTCTCTCTCTCCCTGTTTGAATTCCCATGTATGCATGTTGAGCTGTGCAGTACATGTACATGTAGTTATTAAACCCTGTATAACTGGAGATTGATCGTAGGTCAAGTGTATATTTTCTGACACTGACTGAATTGAAGCCTGTACTTCTCTTTTTAAATTCCCATGCATGTTGAGCTGTGCAGGACATGTACATGTACATGTAGTTATTAAACCCTGTTCTATATGACCAGAGATCGATCGTAGGTCAAGCATACAGCTGCATACTAAGTGGCCTGTAGGCTAGCAGTGCAGGGCATTGGTCATCTTGTAAACATTAATACTGTTTTGTTTACACTTAGTCTAACAAACTTAAAGGTTAATGGTTCAAATCCCACGCCAGTCAGTTCAGACCTGTCTGTGACTTTCTCACAAGGCTTTAAGTGAAATTTTGATATTTGTTCTCTTTGAGATTCATTAATGATGTCTAATTTTTTTTCAGTTGTAACTGGCAAAATTACCATTGTTGATATTTTTCTGCAGCCTCATTTTTTTTTGGGGGGGGGATGGTTATTGGTTTAGGTAGTTATTATTATTAACTGCTACACATCTCAAGTATTACTATAAAACAGAACCCAACAGATTTTCTACAGGAATTACAAAATGGCAATAAACGTTCTGGTGACAGTTCCAGTCGACAGTTCCAATGTATTGGTCTTGTATTTGCAGCTTGTACTAATTACCAGGAATTGTGCAGTGTAAGAGAAGTGTGGTTTGACATGTGGCTGGTGGTGCTTGAACGTGAACTTGTACTTCATCAGGTTGGGTTAGTCACACTCAGTGGCATGTAGTGTTCTACAGCACTGCTCTTTCCACCCTCGTGTTCACGTGCGCACATGGGTCTGAACAAACGTACAATTTCCTACATGAGCTACAAACTACGCCAACACACAACAAACAAGTATCAGTAATGGCGTGGGGTTGCGTTGCACAACGGCAGAGTCCTTGGCTTGAAACCAAGAGGTCCCAGGTTCAAGTCCTGACATGCCGCCGATCTTGTGCCCTTGGGAAAGGCACTTTACACGACTTTCACTTAACTCAAGTGAAAATGAGTACTAGTATTGTCCTGTATTAGTTTCTATGTGTGGGACACAACACCAGCAACGTCGCATATCCAGAGGACCCTTTCCATGATCCATTAGTTTGCAAATCAGGTGAAAATGAGTACCTAGCTTCGGTTAGGGGCGTCTTATCGGATGGGAAGTTAAAATGGAGGTCCCGTGTTTGAGGAGGGACACACCTCAAGCACGTTAAAGAACCCACGTGAGCGGAAGTGGAACAAACCATTATGGTCTAAAAAGGGGTAGGGAATTTTCCCGACCAGCCTTGTAACCCCTGCTTCTCCTATTGGGTCAGTAACTGTTAGTCCTCACTAATTGTGAGAAATTGGGCTGGTCTCAATCACGATGTTTCTGACTCAGGGAGAAGAGTTGCTGTTACAGTTCTATACCTGTAGCTCTATGCCTAGAAGTGGCCAAAAATGGCCTTGCATTGAGCGACACCGTTTAAAAAAAAAGAACATGACCAGTAACTGGTACAGGTGGGCTGGGGTTGAACCTCGTGACTTGTAACCAGAGTTTACTGCTACCAATGGATCCATGGCACGGTACTGGGGATGCACTTCAGGTTCTGAACAAGCTCAAGTTTGTCACGTTCTAAGTCATGTAGTGCTTTTTACCCTTGCTCTTCTTGAGTCTGGAGTCCCACTCATGTGTACAAGGTCGTAACAAGGTCGTACAAGGTCAGCACGTGACCTTGAAGAGTAGCTGGAGAGGAACGTGGGTTGTTGCACGATACTTGCTGCTGTACGTGTGTGAAGAGTCTCTCATGGTCCAAACTGAAGTGTTTTGTGTAATCCAGCATTTCTACATGCAGTTTCACTTAATCGTGCAGAAAGAATTTCAAATTAATAGTACTTAATGGCTTATAATTCTTATGTTTACCGAAGGAAAACATATTGTTTTTGCTCTGTTTCTTCTTCTTCAGTGACCTGAACCAGACTGTCTCACACCATGGTAACTCAGTGTTGGGTCACATAATGTTGCAATTTTATAGTAGGAGGAATTTAGACTCCTGTTACCATGTGTGTGAATGTGTTTGAGTAAGAATTAACAGAGCAGACCATATGCAACGGTAAACATAATGCAAACGTTACCTCAATCCGTAGTTTACTAAATATTTATTTACTTCAATGTTTGCTTTCCTGACAGAAAGGGTAAATGTTCAGTGATAAACACCTTATGAAGATATGTTTGGACAGTTTTAAGTGCAGCAGTGTAGAGTTTGCATTTCTAAGCCACGTCTGTGGAAAATCAATTGAACCAGTGTGCTCAGTCTGCCATGTGGGATTAAATGAGCATTAAGCATTGAACAAATATCTAACTTGGTGATGGCCATGGACTGAAAGTAGTAAGTAAGAATCTGACTAGATGTGAGTTATTTTAGTTGTTTCACAAAACCGGTAAACTGGTTTTTAAAGGCATAACGCACCAATTTTGTACTGTAAGACTGGATTGTAAGGTTTGATATACTCACTCGGGAAGGACCCAAGCAATTTTCACATGCCTTCAAGTACCAGAGTTATCAGTCAAGGATTGAGGTGTTCAAGAATTCATTCTTTCCTAGAACTATTGCAGATTTGGGATTAGTGACTAATCATTACACACTCAATAAACCCAGTAATGCCCCACATGGGCACTTCTCTCCACATGTTCAGACCTGTCCTTGGTGCTGAAATCATGGTTGCCATGCCTTCACTTGGAACTAGGAAAAATACAGCATCTAGTATGACCTACATCTACATACCTAACCAGCAATTCTTAAAGCTTATAAGCATTTCTCTCCACAAGTACCTGTCCTTGGTGCTGAAATCATGGCTGCCATGCCTTCACTTGAAAGTGGGAAAAATACATCATCTGCATACATAACTAGTTATTCTAAAAGCTTAGAACCATTTTTTCCACAAGTACCTGTCCTTGGTGCTGAAATCATGGCTGCCATGCCTTCACTAGGAACTGGGAAATATACAACATCTACACACCTAACTAGTTATTCTAAAAGCTTACAAAAACTAGCAGAGGAAGTGTTTTTAATAGAATTTCTCCATTTACAGCATATACATACTGAAATGTTACAGGTTAGCCGTTTATTACATGGCTTTGGGGGATCAGTGACTAATAATGACACACTCAATAACCTCAGTAATGTCCCACAGAAGCATTTCTCTCCACATGTTCAGACCTGTCCTTGGTGCTGAAGGCATGGCTGCCATGCCTTCAATTGGAACTGGGGAAAATGCAGCATCTAGTATGATCTACATATACATACCTAACCAGCAATTCTTAAAGCTTAGAAGCATTTCTCTCCACAAGTACCTGTCCTTGGTACTGAAATCATGGCTGCCATGCCTTCACTTGAAACTGGGAAAATACAACATCTACATACCGAACTAGTTATTCTAAAAGCTTACAAAAACTAGCAGAGGAAGTGTTTTTTATATTTCTCCATTTACAGCATATACATACTGAAATGTTACAGGTTAGCCGTTTATTACATGGCTTTGGGGGATCAGTGACTAATAATGACACACTCAATAACCTCAGTAATGTCCCACAGGAGTATTTCTCTCCACATGTCCATACCTGTCCTTGGTGCTGAAATCATGGTTGCCATGCCTTCACTTAGAACTGGGAAAAATATAACTTACATCAGTATGATCTACATACCTAACCAACAACTCTAAAAGCTTAGAAGCATTTCTCTCCACATGTCCATACCTGTCCTTGGTGCTGAAAACATGGTTGCCATGCTTTCACTTGAAACTGGGAAAAATTCATCCTTAACACACCTAACTAGCAGTTCTAAAAGCTTACAAAACCTGACAGAGGAAGCTTTTTGTAAATAAAGTTTCAAGATTTTAAGGCATATAAATACTTGTTCTTGTGTTAGTAGCATTTGGTGCAGGTTTACATGTATGAGAGGTCTACCAATATGATAGAGCTACAGTAAAATGTCTAGAATTGTCTTTTTTCCTTTTTGTGTTCCAGTGATCAGTTATTTGGTTCCTCTAGTCTCACAGTTTGTTCCTCTTGACCATAGATCCAGTGGACCAAGCTGAAGACCCACCCGATATGTCTGTACATGGACCAGATCGACATTGAGATGGAAACATGTGACGAACCCAGGGCACCAAACAACCCCTCACCTTTCATGAGCCAGGGGTAAGTACAGCTAACCCAGGTGACCTAACAACTAACCCATAGCACCCACACTGTCATGAAATGGGTTAGTTAGTAAAGCTAACCCAGGACACCCAACCACTCAAGGCCACTCATAACCATTCAAGAACCATGCAGGGTTACAGTAGTTTATTTAGTAGTTAGTTGTTACTTCACTTGAAATTCCTTTAGTTCTTTTGATATTATGTTCTTTTTCTTTCTTCCTGTTGTTTTCTGTCTTTTTCTGTCCTTTGTTTCATGATTGTGTTTTCTGTTTCTCTGTGTTTCTGTGTTCTGATGTGTCCACAGTCCCACTTCAGTATCTCTGTCCAAAGACCCCGTCAAGCACCTTTCTGAGAGGAGGTATCAGTAGTTATATTCTGTCTCATTGGGAAACTTTGTGCTCATGGTTTTCAAAGCGTGGGTGTCCGTTTTATCGAAGAACGTACAGCAGAAACTTTAGTCTTTGTAAATTATATTGACTGCAACCGTGCTTGAAAAGAAAGACTACCAGAAGCAAATGTGTATTTCCCAGAAAAAAACATAAGTTGGAGCAAGTTACTGAGTTTTGGCCCTTTGAGTTGAATTGAGTTGTATTATTACTAGTTTGATGTGTAAGGAAGGAACTCTTGTTATCTTTACTGAAGGAAACACATTGTTTTTGCTTTGTTTCTTCTTCTCCAAACAAATAAGGGCAATGGCCTGAACCAGACGTCTGGCACCATGGTAACTGGTGTAAGGGTATATCATGTTGCAATTTTATAGCAGGAGGGATTTAGAGTCCTGTCACCATTAATACATTGTATATGAATGTGTCTGAGTAAGAATTAACAGAACAGACCATATGTGAAGGTAAACATTATGCATTTGCCTTGCCTTTGTGGTTCATTAAAATTTTGTTTATTTGTTTGTTTGTTTGTTCCAGAGGTGACACGAAGTACGGTTTTGCAGAGAAGGTGGTGGACGGGATGTCTCTAACGATCAACTCTGTCACCATCCGATTTATCTCTCACGCCTTCCACGCTTCCTTCCAGGTAAAATGTTCAGTTTTCAGCTTTTATTTTACTAATCTCCAGTACCAAAAGAAAACAAATTGGTGCAGCATTGATCAGGAATTTTGACTCATTTGGTTCCAAAGCAGATTATGATTTTACCACCATCATTTTCCAGTCATGCTCTATTTGTAAAGCAATAAGAGGTCCAACCCACTACTGGTGTGTAGTGGCAATCGAAAACCCATCAAACTTTATACTAGATGCGTTAGATATACATGTGTGGCAGGTCTGTGACTGCTCATTGGAGTAACTGCACATTGGAGACATTCAGTAGTGGGTTTGCTGTACAAGCTTCAGCTGTCTTGTCACAAAAATGATTATCATTATTGGATATTTGTGGACTGTTGGGTCAGTCATTATATAGCTTGCTGGAAATCTGATCGTTTAGCAAAAAATAAAACTATGTGTGCATATTTCCATAATTTTTATCCTCCCATAACTCAATCATCATTTGCTTACTAAGATCTGACACCTTCAACAGGAACTCTTTCTTCCGAAACACGATTTTCTATGCATCTATATTTTGCTAATCTGATCGCAAAAAATTAAGCTATGGCTGCATTCAAAGAACGGTGAAATTTTTCCTTTACAGTGAAATGCCTATGGGCAACCTAACTCCAGAGGCGAATTGTTCAAACATATTTCCAATGTTATTTCAATCTGCTTCGTGAGAGGGAAAGATTTTATGTGGTTGAGAACTAACGACCCAGACCCAATAAAAACCTAATTGGTGTGTCCTGACCAACTGTTCTGTACAGCGGGTTAGCAGAACTACTGGGGGAGAAGTAAAGTTATTCACTGAGCAGCAGGACTCAGTAAAGAGACTCTTTTTACACAACCAAGTGTTTTATTCACAGCCGACGTTTCGGTGACCGTCTGTCACCTTCCTCAGGGCAATTCTGACTGGTTCACATTGCACTGCAGCACAGGTGTCACTGCTGTAGACACTTGATTGTTTAAAAAGAGTATCTTTACTCTGACCTGATGAAACTATTCACGGATGTGAGCGTCAGCTTCAGGACTGCTTCAAAACAACATCGTTAGCAAGCAGCATTACTTTGAACAGCTCCATTTCATTAATTACCATATGGCTGGTTTTTTTTTTCAACAATTTGCTTGGTGCAAAGCCAAGAGATTATTTCTAGGCTAGTTTTGGTTACTGGAACAGAGAAGTAAGATATTCGCTAAGCATCAGGACTTCACAACGACATCATTAGCAAGCAGCATTACTTTGAGGAAGTCTTAGAGCATTACGTTGAGCAGCTCTAATGTATTAGTTACCTTTTGGCTGTTTTTTTTTCTTTAACGATTTGCTTGGTGCAAAGCCAAGAGACCATTTCCTTTGGAACAGCAACTCTTTCGTCTAAGTCAAATTAAAAACAGCAATGCTGAAGACAAGCCCGACACACTAATAGTGTGTAACTGTAACTGTAATAGTTAAGCATTATTTTTAATTAGATTCTCTCATTTAGAATTTTGTTTGAAAAAGAAAAAAGAAACATTCCAAATCATTCATAAAAGCTGATTTCAGTTGTCTTTTTGAATCTTCAGGTTTGGAGTTATTGTTATTTACTGTTGTTTAGAGTTAAAACTTTAGGTCCAACACAATAAAGTTCTCTCACCTAGAGCTTTCAACCAGTCACTCTGGTCTTCCTCAGTAGACTGACCCTGTGAGGCTTGTCACATGGCTTCTTTGAAGTGTGACTTCAACATTGGGTCAAAGGTATCTGGTAAACGATGTTGGCCCCCATTGCAGTTATTTACTGTTTGTTTGTTTGTTTGTTGTTCCCAGCTGTCGAGAATACGAGCCCGCAGTACCACTCCGCAGTGGAAGGCGGCCGACCTTCGTATGACCCGGATCAAGGACACGGAGAGAGGGATGGTGCTCACGTTCAAGGTCAGCGCACGGAAAATTCCTGGATTGTTTTTGAGCTAAAAGTTCAAACTTGCATTTTGTCCATCATTCAGTCATTTAATTGTTGTTTCGAAGCTTATTTAAGAAAGTGGCTTCAAGTTGTATTAATTATTTTATTTTGATGATTATCAATCAGTTCCATCCACAATATAATGGCCCCATCGGTCAATATATTGACCATGTGTTACATGTAAGTCCATATTTGTATCAGACTTTCAGCATTGGCTTATGATGATGGCTTAATAGTGTTTCATCCTACGATAGTTTGTGGGAAAAGCAGATTTTTGGTCCCATTGATTCTGAGTTTATAATTGTAGTGATATTTCCGTGAATAGTTTCATCAGGTTGGTAAGTCACTGAGTTAACAAAATCTCTTTACACAACCAAGTCTTTTATTCAGCCGATGTTTCGGTGACCGTCTGTCACCTTCCTCAGGGCAATTCTGACTGGTTCACATAGCATTGCAGCACAGGTGTCTCTGCTATAGATGCATTCCCAAACAAACTAGAGTTCCCCGATCTCACACCTTCGCCAAATGATGTTAATCTTTATGACTGACAAAGTTTAGATTAGATTATTCCCCCCTGATTTAAGAAATAGGAACCTAATTTTCATGAATTATATCATTTTATCATAATCTCAACCAAAAGACAGTCTTATATTAACAAAGAATGCATTCTAGCATTTCCTAATAAATTATGCAAATGAGGTCCTGATTTGAATAAATTATGTTTAATGATGTTCACCTCAATTTAACTTTCAAATACCACATGTATGAAATTCCAGGCAGTTATCATTACATAATTGTAAAATTTTCTCATTAATTATGCAAATTAAGTCATTATTAGCATAATCAACATCTTCCTGTGTTTCTCTCGTTGTCAATTACCAATGTCACAAGCTTCAATTGTCCTATCATGGAATGCAGCTGATTTATAGAATTTCCCCATAAATT
>NW_017804209.1:834578-840463 GCF_001625305.1 Branchiostoma belcheri
TCTCTCACCACCGTTCTGCCCCCTCCCCCACAGGACTGCAGTGTGGTGTCCTCCAAACTGCACCTGATCCTAGATGACCTTCTGTGGGTTCTAACTGACAGAAATGTGGTCTCTCACCACAGTTTGCGTAAAGATCTCTCACCAGCGTTCTGCCCCCCTCTCCCCCACAGGACTGCAGCGTGGTGTCCTCCAAACTGCACCTGATTCTGGACGACCTTCTGTGGGTTCTGACGGACAGCCAGCTGAAGGCCATGGCATCCTACATGCAGTCTCTCAGCAAAATCATCCGCAAGTCGACCGAACAGAACAAGAGAGATGCCTCGGCCCAGGTAAGAGTCTGTATTCAAGATTTCTTGGGTTTACAAGGTCACTACTGAACATATTTACATCCTAAAAACTTTCAAGTTAACTCTAGGAAAGTTTGCCATGGCCTGAGCGTTAGTCTAACAGTTGACTGCTGCAAATATTTTGCATTTCTACATTTTGTTTTACATTCCTATGCTTTAAAAAAGGTGGATACTGAGAACATTATTTGTCTATTAAATAATCATATCATTTACGTATCTTGGTAGCCTAATGATGTGGCCGGCCCAAAAAAACTTACACAGTGTAGAAATTAAATACTTTTTTGAACCTATCACAAAAATTAGGTTGCCCATCAGAATTTAATTAAGGTTGCCCCACCTATAAGTTACTACTTTCCTCAAATTAAGTAATGTAAGTTACATTATAGTATTACTGTAACAGTCTTTGACAATATTTCTAACAGCCTTTACTTAACTGATACTAGTAATAGCCATTGATACCTAAAATTAAAAAGCATCTGCCAGATATATACAGTGGGGCAAGCCAAGTGGGCATGATTATTTTTTTTTGGGGGGGGGGCGATTCTTAAAATTCAGGTAGCACACTGGGCTACCTAGGTTCAAAAATAGGTTGCCCAAGTAAAATTTGGTTGCCCGGGGCAACTGGGCAACCAGGTATTTTGCACGCAGTACAGTACATTTGTACAGTCAAATCTGCACAAATCACCACCTGTACATTATAAAGCCCAGTGTGACTACTCTTTGGTGATACTAGATAATTTTATGTTTTTCGTATTCACACAAGTGATAAGAGTCCTGTTCCCCCCCCTGCAGCCTTCACCACCCTCTCCGCAGCACCACGCCACGCAGCGCCCCCACACGGCCACCAGCGGTACTGCGCAGCGGAACCCCCAGCTGGAGGCCGTCAGCAAGTTCTTCAGCAAGTTTGACATGGTGGAGACGTCTTACCACATCTTCACTCGCCGCTTAGACCTGCACCTGTGTGACGATACGAACCCGCTGGAGCAAGGTGTGTATGTTGACTTGTACCAACGCAGATGAACTTTCATGCTACTTGTGATGTTGGATATTAGGGTTTTCTTTTTACACAACCTGCTTACGTTTCAATGTGTAACAGACTCCTTCCTCAGAGCTGAGTACTGCCTCTGACTGGAGTATGGCTTCTCGCTGCTACATGTATAATTATGTACTAGCTGATGTAGATAGACATTAAAACATAAGCAGGTTGCCTTGTATGTCTTAACAGCAAGTCAGAGCTTAATTTTGGTTGCAAATTAAATTTGTAATCATTTGAGTTTTGGGAGAGAAAAATGTTAACTCTGCTTTAAGATTGGTGGATATTATGATGAGAGAGTGTTTTGTCTTGCTGATTTTGTTTCTCTCTTTATTTTGCTCAGCATGTATGGAATAACCATTTTTACTTACCTACAGTATTTATTTGTCCATTATAATATGATCATGATTCGACCATTTAAAAAGTGTTGAGTGTAAAAATCCCTGACAGGAAAAAGGGACCGGCTACACTGGTGGCGAGTGTGCAGTTCCTCCGAGCAAGGTACACCACTGTGTAGTCTGTCGCCATGGTAACCTGCGGGGTTACCGTGGTTACGTGGTGTTGGGTCAGGATGTGCCGCCCCCCTCCCCACCCTGTGTGCACAGTTGTGACTTTGTATGTGCCTGTTTTTGAAGATGCTAACTGCAGATGGTCGATGTCTTCTCTGAGACTTCTTCTTCCAAGACTGTCCACTTTATAATCTCCCTCTTTAGACCCTATCTTACCCAGAACTGTGTCTTATCTAGTTCTATGCCTGGCCTGAATAGGTTGGAGTGACAATCAGGCAAGGTTCTGTGTAGAATCTATTGTATCCAGAACTGTGCCTATCTAGGTCTACATTAATTGTATCCTGAAATGTGTCTGTCCAGTTCTATACCTAAACGGATGATGGCTAGGATCAGGCATGTTTCTTGATGGTCTTTGCATATCCAAGATTGTAGGTTGATGCAGGTATGGTTCTGCATAAAACTGTGGACTACTAGTATCCAGAACCAGGCCTGAGCATGGTTCTGGATGAAGCACAGTTCTGGATATATGCATGGACTACTAGTATCCAGAACCAGACCCAAGCATGGTTCTGGATGAAGCACAGTTCTGGCTACAACAGACCTTTCTCTATTTCTTCCGTCTAAGTTCTCTAACATCTTGGTTTGACTGTCTTGCTCTTACTAGATCTGCTTGCTTGCATCTTATTTCTCAAGTTGTCTTTAACGAAGATTCTTCTTTCCTTTGTTTGTTTCCCTGAACAGTAGACCTTGCTTCAGTACCTCCCATTCGCCAGTTCTGTTTTCGTGACCGTCTGTAGCTAACTGAGTTTGTGATCTTGTGTTGTTTTGATCATGTGCATGACGTTATAGTTTTGCATGTGGATATTACCATCATGATGATAAATTGCATGCATGAGCATGTTTTTTGTCCCAGTTCCAAACCCCACAGGACAATTATTATCAGTCAGAATCAACACAATCATACAAAGTCATGAATGTGTGTAGATTTTTTGGAAGGCTTTATGGAAGGCGGTGATGAAGGTACAAAATGGTATCACAGGAACTTGCTTGGACTAGAAAATAGGGATATTTCTGACCTCTGCATGACAGGAAAAGAAATGGAACACACAACTTTTATATATAGCCTGAGCAGAATTGTGTATTTTTTGACAGAAAAGTGTGCAAGCAACTTTGGAATGAAAATATGGCTTGAATGATCATTGAATTCAAAATTGTTGTTTTAGGGGAATTGAGCAATAATGCACGTTTTGGGCAAAAAAATCTGTATTCTGAAGAATCTTTTTTAAATTAGATTCTTTTTTAAGTCAAGTACCAGGCCTTCAACTGAAGTAAAAAAAAAATCAAATCCATTAAAACAACTCATCAGTGGGGCTGTGTGGCGTAATGGCAGAGTGTTAAGCTCGGAACCAAGAGGTCCCGGGTTTGAACCCTGCCATGTCACCGATCTTGTGCCCTTGGGAAAGGCTTTTTACGCAACTTTCTGCGAACCCCATCTCGTATTAGCCACAAAAAAGGCAGAAGAATCTTCAGCTAGTTGAAGGTGGCTGCCTCAAAAGGAAAGAAGACAACCAGCAAGAGAAGTTATAGTTACTGTAAAACGTTGAACTTTATTCCAACACCCAATTTACAGAGAGATCAAATTTTCAGCGACCACTGTTGCCTTCATCAGGATAATTAAATGACCAATCACTTCACAACGTGATCTCGAGAGAGTTATGGCAAGAGAAGTTGTGTTTTCTGTTTGTTTTCCTGAAGACCCAGCAGCCTTTAGGGTGTCTGTGCTGCATGCCCTGGGAGCCTGACTAACAGTACAGATGGCGGTGTGTTGTTCTCGTGCCGATGTTGTCCTGACTCCGTCCTGTTTTTCCCCACAGAAAAGTTTAACCGCCGGACGGACGGAGGGGCCATGCAGATCACCTTTCACCGCCTCATGCTGGATTACTACCCTTACCACTCTGTCGGTCAGTAACTAGATGATTCCAATGTCTTTGGACTATTTTGCCAACAATTTGCAGCCTTAGCATAAATTTCTAAGTTTGTCTGAGTTGGTAGAATTATGTACATTATGGAATGATTAAACAGTTTACTGAAATAATTTTAACTCATTTTTGACTGAACCACTCAGTCAACTTTCTAACCCAATCACTAAGAGGACACGTGACTTTATGCACAATGTCATGTAATGTTCGCAATGTGTCAAAGATTGTTGGAAGTCTAGTGAGTCCAATTTTTTTCAGTTAGAACAGTAAATTAATTGTTCTGTAACATTTCAGCCTTATGCCTGAGTTGCGTATACAAAATTGTATTGATGTTAGCCCAAAATCACAATCCTGCAAACAATTGACACACTGGTACTGTAGAAAAGAATTAATTTACAATTAACAATAATTATATTTCAACTTTTTGCATCATATTTGCCCAGGTATGAACAAAAAGCACTGGTTCCGCCACAATGAGTGCATGGACGCCCGGGACCAGTGGGCGGAACTCCTGCTGGCTGAGTTTAAACACCAGCTCAAGGAGTGGAAAAAAGCCACCGCCGACGCCGCCGAGGGTCAGGAGTCAAGGGATGGAGGTCAGGAGGAGGTCAGAGGTCAGCAGCCTGGGGTGAGGGGTCACAAGCCTCGCCCTAAGCTGATGAGTAGTGGGATCATCTTTCGACTGGAGGACTTTGAGCTGTACCAAGTGAGTTCTTATCATGATACTGCACGTGTCAATGTGCTGAGGACATATTATTGTACTCAGTAAGTTGTGTCAAGATTTACATTGTATAGTGTTTTGAAAGTCCAATTTAAGGCTAAAAGGGGGAAAAGCTTTTTTTTTAACGGTGTCGCTCAATGCAAGGCCAATTTTTGACCACTTCTAGGCATAGAGCTAGAGGTATAGAACTGTAACAGCAACTCTTCTCCCTGAGTCAGAAACAGCATGATTGAGACCAGCCCAATTTGTCACAAGTAGTGAGGACTAACTGACCCAATAGGAGCTGAAAAGATGACCCTAGATTTTGTTCCTACATGTTCATGAAAAACTTTTCTAGGTTTATTTGTATAATTATGTTTATTTTTAAATATTATTAAGATTTAAGACACTATACAATGTACATGTACATGTACAGGAAAGTGCTTACCATCAATCTGTTACTGTGAGTGTGACACCATTTTTCGTTTCATGAAAACAGAAGATATCAATACCAAATGGCAAAGGTAACAGTTACTCAAGCAACTGGATAGTTTCATTTATTTCATTTATTTCGAAACCTAGTTCATGAAAATATTATCACCTGGATGTCAGACCTTCATCGACCTAAATTCATGTGGCCCGTATTTGATTTCATACCTTGATAGTGATACTTCTACAGGAGAGAAGGCTTGTCAGCCTGTTGTGTCCTCGTCCTCGCTCCTACTGCATACTTTTGTCTTTCTCAGTGATTATCTAACCTGGTTTTGAACTGAGTTACGGTTTCTGCAGTGACTACATTGTCTGGTAGGGAGTTCCAGTTGCTAAGTAAACAGTTCTGATACTGAAGGCTTGACTTTGCCAGTGGGACTTTTGAGGGGGTGGCTTCTAGTTACCGATTGTTCTACACAGGAGTGAAGAAACTGTCAGCTGGGATCCTTTCAAAACCTTTCATGATTTTGAAAACCTGAATGTTCATGAATCATTATTTTTACCCTACAGGTGAGCACCTCGGACACGAGGCACTCCACCCCCAAGAAGTTTTTCTCGTCAGACAAGAAGGCTCTTTACCTGCCGCAAGAGATGTCAGCTGTGCACCTGGAGTACACCGAGTACTACTTCCCCGAGGGGGTCGAACATCCAGGTAAGTCATGAACACCTGGACATCCAGGTAAGACTTGAACACCTGGACATCCAGGTAAGACATGAACACCTGGACATCCAGGTAAGACATGAACACCTGGACATCCAGGTAAGACATGAACACCTGGAGTACACCGAGTACTACTTTCCCGAGGGGGTCGAACATCCAGGTAAGAC
>NW_017804209.1:840807-847702 GCF_001625305.1 Branchiostoma belcheri
GGGGGGGGAGTCTGCCATCTCTGACTGCCTTGTTGTTGTTGTTGCAGTTCCATCCCCGAACATCTACGGTCAGATCAACGCCATCCAGCTCACCCTGGACTACATGACTGTGCTGTGGGCAAACCAGTTCCTGCTTAACGTCGCACAGAGCATGGTGGGTACAAACTTTTTAAAAAAAGTTAAAATCCACCCCGCAACCATTAGCATGGTCGCATATGGCGGTGCCCATCTCCATTTCTGTAGCCCTTGGGCCACACAACTGTCTAGGCTAGCAGACACAAGATCAGAAGGATGTTGTGACCTTGAGAAAGGCACTTTTTCTCTCTCCATCCTGGTGTAAACTTGGTACCTGACTTTGGTTGATAAGATAAAAGGCAGTGAAAGGAGATGGATGGGGTCGGTCTTCCAAGGTCTACCTTGAAACAGTCTGTGGATGGTCTTACCTTTTACACATGTTTGGTCAGTCGTTCGAAGTTTGATACTCCTTGAAGGACAGAAAAGTGCCCGACGTAGTGAAGTGACTGCAATGTGACGGTTGCCATGGTGATGTGTTTGTCTCTCCTCCAGGCTGCAGCTCCGATGGACCGACAGGAATCAGTGGAGGAGCCTGCCCCGGCCTCGCTACACGTGGACATCCGGCTGGAGATACTCATGCCTAAGGTACGGGGCTAGGGCTAGGGTTAGGGTTGGGGATAGGGATAGGGTTAGGGTTAGGGTTGGGGTTAGGGTTAGGGTTGGGGGTTGGGGATAGGGTTAGGGTTGGGGTTAGGGTTGGGGTTAGGGTTAGGGTTAGGGTTAGGGTTAGGGTTCGGGATAGGGTTAGGGTTAGGGTTGGGGTTAGGGTTGGGGATAGGGTTAGGGTTAGGGTTAGGGTTAGGGTTAGGGTTAGGGTTGGGGTTAGGATTGGGGATAGGGTTAGGGTTAGGGTTGGGGTTAGGGTAAGGTATGGGTAAGAGAGAAGCCAGTCTCTGACCAGCCCGACTGACCGAAGGCTTTTGTGGTGCAAAATGTGATATCTTTCCATGCACTGAACAGTTCTACCTTAGTCAGTGTAAACTGGTTCAAGATCACTTCCATCTTCACTTCCAGATCTCCCTACCAGCGGAGAAGCCCGTCCCAGACCAGCCGGACCGTCCCCAGGCCCTGGTGGTGCAGAGTTCCCGCAGCGTGCTGACAAACTCGCGTGTCGGGACCAACTGCACGCGGGACGACCTCAAAACCGTGCTGGAGAACTTCTCGGCCTCCGTGCTGTGTCGGGAGGAGGAGAGGTTTCCTAATAAAGATGGAGACTTTCTACAGGTGAGGTTCAGTCACAATTCTGAGACCTCAAAATGTTACCTTTTTTGGGAGGTCTTTGATATTTCAAGACCTAGTCTTCAGAGCACTGGATGAAAATGGGGAAAGGTTTTCTAGTAAGACTTTCAACAGGTTCAATTCATTTTCCATTCTGAGACTATCAAAGTGTTACCCTAGATGAAAACAGGGCCTAGGGGAAAGGTTTTCTAATAAGACTTTCAACAAGATTGGTTTATTCACACTACAAAATGTGATATTTGTCCTTCCATTGAGCATTTTAACATGTAGTATTTGCTGTGGTATATTGACATTATGTTCCTGATTTGATATCCTGTGAGCAGTCTATACCAGAAATCATTTATATTTGTTGAAACAACTATGCTGTCATTCTCAGGTGTGCAATGAATTCTGGGACGAGGCAATGCATGATGGGATCTCGTTCGACACCTCCGCGGCCCGGCCGCCGCCCATCGGGAGCACAAACTCTAAGGCAAACGTCCTCCGGGGTGAAAGGTCAAAGGACGTGTGGCTGATATACTTTGAACAGTTCTGGGTTGACTTTGGCGACGTTGCCAGTGCCAAGGGACGACCTCTGCCCTTTATCGATGCTATTCCGCTGCATTTATGGATTTGTAAGCCATTTCAAGGTCAGGACGATCCATCGCAAATGGGGGAGGAAGGTCAAACTGGCGGCCATATTGGCGCCGTTTCATCCAGCCCATCTCAGGTCAGGGGTCATAGAACCCTCCAATCACAACGCAGGAGACATCAGTCCGGGGAGGCTGACCAATCACAGCACAGGAGACATCAGCATGGGGAAGCTGACCAATCGCAGCACAGAAAACATCAGCATGGGGAGGCTGACCAATCGCAGCACAGAAAACATCAGCATGGGGAAGCTGACCAATCACAGCACAGGAGACACCGGACTGACCAGAGGCCCGCGTCTGGCAGCCAATCAGGAATGAAGTCGTATCAGAGTGACCAATCGTTGAAAAGGCCACATTTAAGTGACCAACCAGGATCGAAAATTTCGTACCAGAGGACTCAATCGGAGCCCAGAGGTCACTCTCTGCGACACGAGGAACGGAAAGGTCATCGCGGCGCTCAGCAAGGCGGCGGAAGCGGCGGCCATTCCTCCGAACATGGGAGTAAAGACCGGCGCAAAAGGGACAAACATGAACAGGGCAGCGAGAGACACGTCCGAGAGCAGCACCAGAGACACGGCGAGGTTTGGTTTATTTGCAATTCTCTCTGAGTCTATCAGAGTGTTACCTTTTTCTTGTTTTGGGGGGGTGTGTTGGATATTTCATGTCTTCAAGTCTTCAGAGCACTGGATAAAAACAGGGAAATGTTTGTTATACTTGAAAGTTCATCTGTGTTGGTACTGTATACGTAGTTACATGTTTAAAGTTAAAACTTTCGGTCCAACACAAAGAAGTTCTCTCACCAAGAGCTTTCAACCAGTCACTCTGGTTTTCGTCAGTAGACTGACCCAGTGAGGTTTGTCACGTGGCTTCTTTGAAGTGTGACGTCTACCAGATACCTTTGACCCAGTGTTGACGTCACACTTCAAAGAAGCCACGTGACAAGCTTCATTGGGTCAGTCTACTGAGGAAGACCAGAGTGACTGGTCAAAAGCTCTAGGTGAGAGAATTTTATTGTGTTGGATCAAAAGTTTTAACTTTAAACATGATAATCAATATTTTGTTAAAACCAGCATCATCAGCATCACCATGGAGACGAGGAGGCTCGTGATGAGAAACGGAAGCGTCTGATGGAGTACTACCGCGGCGGGCCGACGTCGTCGAATCACCAGGAGCCGGCGCGGAAGGAGAAGTCTCCTGGTTCGGAGGAGGATGAGCTCGTCAGAGAGATGTTCAGCAACCAGCCTCCGTCCAAGAGACTCAGCTCCACTTTCAAGGTGAGAAATACTAGTACCATGCTTGGCTGCCATCACAAAGAACACTTAGGATTTAGACTTGTTCTTAATTCTCATTTGTTATGTCTATGACCAGTCCTGGTAACATTTGAAGCGAGGGTTGTATATACTTACTATATTGAGTAAAGTTAACTCTCTCTCCATCTCTCTTTCTATCTCTCTCTTTCCCTATATCTCTCTATCTCTCCCTTTATCTCTCACTCTCTCTATCCTCTCTATCCCTCTCCCTGTCTCTCTTTCTGTCTCTCTCCTCTCTCTCCATCTCCCTCTCTCCCTCTCTCTCCCCTATCTCCCTCTCTCCCTCTCTCTCCCCCTATCTCACTCTCTCTCTCCTCTCTCCCCTCTATTTCTTACTCTTTCTCTCTCTTAAGACTGGTGCTGAATAAACCATATTTTTATATAAGGTTTTCATATTAAATAATAAAACAATTCTCTCCATCTCTCTCTCTCCAGACCAAGTCGCTGTCCGACAGTGACTCGAGTCCTGACCAGGAGAACGTGTTCATGAACGGGCCGGTGGGACAGAAGGGCGTCGTAGACGCGGCGTCGGCGCACCAGGCGGCCGCAGTGTTTTCCGTAGCGGAGATTCCCGCCTTCCGGGAGAGAGACCACCACAGGCCGCCGCTCGACCGTGCGCCGCCGGTTTCGCACCATCGCGGCGTCATTCCGGAGGAAAGGCCGCTCCACCAGGACTGGGAGCAGAGACAACAGCGGCCGATGCTCTCCCGCGACCGCTCGCTCTCCAGTCCGGAGCTCGACAAGGTAGTAGTAGTGAGGCACTGTATAGAGGCACTCACAACGCATTGCTTCAGGAGACTGACTCACCTGCATTCACACACGCACACATACTCACACACACGCACGCGCGCACACACACACACACACACACACACACACACACACACACATACACGCACACACGCGCGCGCACACGCACACACACACATGCACACACGCACACACACATTCACACACACACACACGTGCATGCACGCATTATACACACACACAAAAGGTTGTGTAGAATTGTTTATTTATTTAGAACCTCAAACATACACAATACGCTCTGACAACAGACTCGCAGGCAACCTTATTGGATGCCTCAATTGTTCTTTGGTCAACACAAAATATCATTAGAATATGCTTTTTTTTAATTTATTTAATCTTCGGACACCTGGGTGGCCTAGTTCAATTTTGGCAAATTGATTTTCAATAGGGCCCAGTACAAAATACAATAAAATCAAAGATACGGATACAAACAAAGACCGATACATGTATAAACAAATCAGAATCGTAAATCCATAACTCGTGTTGATTTAAACAGTCCAGGTCAGTATTATTGTTAAAAACATTTATAATTTTGCACATTATTACACATTGCTAAAGTTTATATTAATTATTATAAGTATTCCTCTGCTTTAGACATTATGCAGATCTGGAGTTATAAATGGTTTGAACGTCAATAATATAATGCATATTTCCAAATAGGCGTCGGCGTTCGAGCGGATGCTGCGCGGAAGGTCGATCAGCGTGGAGGAAGTGTTGTCCTCGGATGACCCGGCGGATTTTGACGCGGGCCGGGAGTTCGGCCGGACGGAGGCGGACTCACACATGCTGCTGCACACGCCGTCGAAGGTGCGCCCTAATCACTCACTCACTCACTATCCGTGTTTAGATTATTCTGCTGTCGGTTTGTCTGTCGGTCTAATGTACATCCTAATGTACCTGTATGTTATATACTACATGTACAATACATTGAAATAAATCATTATTATAACTTATATATATGCATGGAGCATATCTAATATTCACTCAGTGAGTGAGTGAGTGAGCATATTCAAAACATGAATATTAAGCAACGCCATATAAATAGCTGACATTATAGATTAGCTTTTAAATTAGTATCATTATGAATTAGCTCTGTCAGAATTGTATTTTAGTCTACTTGGGGTGTAGGGGGCTCTGGATAGAGGTCTGGACCTTTGGCGGCCTAGTTTTGTATAGTAATAGTATTTAAGTATAGTTCATGTATCTAGTACCCAAATTCTTCTTTGCCATACGTTGTAGCAGTTACAGTTGTTGAGCAATAAAGTTTATTCTGTATTATCATTACTAATTAGGTATGCGGTGTGGTGACGCACGACCAGTACCTGTTCCTGCTGAGGCTTCAGGAGTCCATCGCACAGCTGCAGGACTGCATGGAGGAGGACGCAGTCGCTATACGGGGCCGCCCGTCCAACGTTTCAAGCTCCTGCATCGCAGCCTGCTGCAGACAGGTCAGTTTGTTTGTTTGTTTGTTGGCATGGAGGAGGATGCAGTCGCTATACGGGGCCGCCCGTCCAACGTTTCAAGTTCCTGCATCGCAGCATGCTGCCGACAGGTCAGTTTGTTTGTTTGTTTGTTTGTTGGCATGGAGGAGGACGCAGTCGCTATACGGGGCCGTCCGTCCAACGTTTCAAGTTCCTGCATCGCAGCGTGCTGCCGACAGGTTTGTGTTAGAAATGCTCATCTACATTATTGACTTGCGACATTGACTTGGCGCTCCCAGCCCTAAGGACAGACAACACAGGAGCGGAATGTAGTAGTAGTAGTAGTAAGCCTTTATTTAAACTCGAAAGCTTGTTCGGTTACAAATGACCGCTTTTCAACAAGGTCGAGGGTGAGGGCGGGGTCACGGATTGCAAATCAAACCAAAATATAATACAAAATCAAAACAAAGTGCAAATCAAAATATAATACAAAAATAAATAATAAATCATCAGTCCGTTATCAGTCCAAGTTCCTTATCATACTTCTAAATGTTCCCAATGACTGGGCAGCTCCTATTTGTAGTGGATGCTGCCCGAAACGTCTGACTGTTTCCAAAATCATATCCAGTTGCTTGAGTACCAGACTGTTTTTTTGGCATATCTTATTACCTGGATGTCTAACCTTCACCGACGTATTTTTCGCCCTGCAGGTGAAGGTGTCTCTGATCCTCCCTTCCCCACCAGTTACAGTAGATGCTACCTTATGAAGCGCCTGACCATTTCCCAAATCATGATTAACATTATATCCAGTTGCTTGAGTAACTGTTTTTTGGCGTATCTTATTACCTGGATGTCTAACCTTCACCGATGTATTTCTCGCCCTGCAGGTGGAGCTGTCTCTGGATTCTCCCCCTCACCCACCAGTGGGGTCGCGGGCTTCGGGCAGCGCGGCCGGCAGCACAACGGACGTCGGCGCGGCGTCCCAGCAACGCCGGAGCTCGCTGCAGACCGACACGCTGATGGTCCCGGGGGCAACGACACCTCGGACGACATCCCCGTCGCCGGTGGACAGTGGCATTGCGGAGAGCACGACCGCGGGAAACGGGAACCACGTGGCGAAGTCGCAGAGCGACACCGCGCTCATGAGCCTCTCGTCTGACGAGGAAAATAACGGGGGGGAGAATAGGTACCTCCATAATACCATTTGCATACCAACTATAAAATATATAATAATATAAATATACTTCCTGTCTGTTTCTGATAACAACGCTTGAAATGAGTTGACTATTCAAACTTCTACAGTAACAATTTATCCCAATTTTAGGCCACACCAATTTAATTTGTTGGTTCTCGGAATCGCCGCTTCTGATTTTCGCCAAATCAAAAAAAAAAAAAAATTAAATCACTG
>NW_017804209.1:847722-848357 GCF_001625305.1 Branchiostoma belcheri
ATCAAATTATATTTATTGCAAACCATTTAATAATAAATCAATACATACCTATGTGGGAATAAGATCATAGGTGTGAAAACTGCAGTATACGTAGAAGTAAAAGTAACACGAGTCCCCGGGCCCCTATTTCCAGTCCTGGCCTCACCTATCTAGAGTCTTCTTTTTTTTTTTTTTTCGCCCTGTCGCTTCATGTTTTTCGTAAAAAAATCCGAGAACCAACAAATTAAATTGGTGTGGCCTTACTTAAAAAAAAAAGAAAGACTTCTTCTTTTAACTTCCCAAAACTCGCTAATTTTGCAAAAGGTGGGACATTATGTCTTCCACCAATTACAAAAGAGAAGTCAAACCCTTCAGACATAGTTTTAGACATAGCACTTTTTTTTATTAGCAGCTATAGTTTTAGACAACTACCTTTCATCATGTAGATTTTAGTTATTTTATACTCTGTTTCAATGTTCTATGTTAACTTTGTACTTTATTCACAACCACTTGTTTGCCATTGAACCGACATTTTGGTGCCTGATTCCAGGAAAAGGCGGAACCTGTCGTCGGGGGAACGGCCGAAGAGTTTTACGGAGGACGGCGTGACGACGTTACGGAAGTCGCCATCGCGAGACGGACCAGACAGTGGCCGG
>NW_017804209.1:848377-848804 GCF_001625305.1 Branchiostoma belcheri
ATTAGAGGAAAACTTTGCGCAGGTTTGTGACCGTCTTTGCCGGTGGGTTTGATGAACTATATAACGTTATTCCTTGATATGTGATGGACGAGTCCAAAGTTATTCTGAAGTATAAAGTTTAGCCATCAGGAAAATTATCCTGATAAATCTATCGTTCTGTACACTGTTGGTTTTTGACTTTCATGAATAGAAGACAAAAATGCACTTGGCAGTAGAGAGATGCACTGCATATATATATATATAACTTGCATGATTTCTTGTCAGGTTTAACCAAGGAGGTTGAACTGAGTTCCCCCTTTTGTTAGAAGTTTCAACTACATTAACATGTACTGAAAGTACCCTTCACCAGCACTGAATAGAAGAAAAAAATGCTTCTGTTTTATTTTTAGATTATAATTTATACAATTGAAGATTGCCTGTCACCTCG
>NW_017804209.1:850054-868627 GCF_001625305.1 Branchiostoma belcheri
GCACGGATAGCGGGGACCCTTACCTCATGGCAGGGACGGAGATGTCCACACTTTCAGTCGACACCCTCTCCATCTCATCACAGGTTAGTTAGTTAGTTAGTTAGCACGGATAGCGGGGACCCTTACCTCATGGCTGGGACGGAGATGTCCACGCTATCGGTCGACACCCTTTCTATTTCTTCACAGGTCAGTGGTTAGCCTGGCAGCCAGAATATTTTGACCAAAAAGAAATCAATTTTTTTTAATTCAAAGGCACAATATTTGTGCCATTTGCTGCCAAAATAACATTCAAAAGGATTATTTCATAAAAAAATATTTCCATAGGGCTATCCGACCTGTGGGTGGGCCAAGATAATTTAGAAAGGCAGATGGAAATTCTGACAAATGACAAAGAGAAGTTTATTGCAAATTCATGCCCGGGGGCTAATTGCAAATTACAAATTTGTCTAAAGCTATAGCTATGTCTAAAACTATGTCTAAGGGGTTTAACTTCTCTTTTTTAGACCATGGAAGACGTAATGTCCCTGGCCACCTTTTCCAAAATTAGTGGGTTTTGGGAAGTTAAAAGAAGAATAGTTTTTTTCAGTAAATGACAAATTAATATACTTTTTCTAAAAGTGCAAATTGGTTGTAGTAACGTTATTTGTTATGTCCACCCAGGGTAGTAGGAGCGCCCCTGTGAGCCACCAGTCGTCAGAGGGATGACTACGTGTGCGAGATGTCGTGTACTTTATACACACATCAGTAGTAATGTTATATGCTGTATCCCCCCCAGGGTAGTAGGAGCGCCCCTGTGAGCCACCAGTCGTCGTTTGAGCGTGGCGGTGACGGTGAGCCGACCAGACAGGCGTCGCTGGAGGACGGCAGGGACAGAAGGCCTACTGTCCTGGCAGGTGAAGCAACGGAACTGTGCTTTTTTTTTTATAAATGAACAGTTACTGAGTGTATATTCCCTAATTCATACACTTAAGGCCACACCAATTAAATTTCTTGGTTAACGGATTTTTCTAGAAAAATAATGGAGCGGGCGGCCGAAAAAAAAATAAAAATAAAAACAGGCCTAGGCATCCTATTATGGCCCAAAATGGTACGATAGGAGCCATGAAGTCAACACACCAGGCTGGTTCAAAATTTAAACAATGAATTTTGAACTTTTAATGATACCACTGCATTGAAAGATGGAATAACTGTAACTACTAGGATGAAAAAGACTGTTTTCAACTGTTCAGGGCAAAATATGAGCATTTTGCAGTTGATTCTGGATTTTTATTTTTATTTGCAAATCAGAAAAAAATGAAGCGGTGAATCCGTTAACCAAGAAATTAAATTGGGGTGGCCTAAGCACTGTAGAAAAGTTCATATTCCTAATGCAACTAGACAAACCTTTCATTGAAAAAAGTATCAGATTCTGTTCAGATTCTGTTCCTGATCTCTACTATAACTGAAAAGGGAGGAGAAGTTGAATTTATCTAAATGATCGTTTTACTGTATCCGGTCAACACATTTTGTTGTGACCTGTACTTAGCCCAGTGTGGCATAAAATGTGCTATAAATGTCGTCATTAATATGATCTTTAACCAGTCTGAGTTCAAAGAAATCAAATCAACAATTTTTACAACATCCGTGAAAGATTTAAGATGCAAGTTTCGGAAGCTTGAATGATCATAACTCCATAGCATATCTGATTCTGCGTCAGCTGAAAAGATCTCTCCAATGAGACCAGGGTAGGAAATTTTTGAAATTTTTATGCACCATATCTATTTAATGTAACATTTTAACAGTTAACATCCATGTCCATAATATTGCCACCTTGAGAAACAGTGTGCTTAAAGATATTTTTACTGCAACATACTTTTGGTATGCACTCCTTCACACCTCAAATGTACATACCTAGGGTATGTTGCAGTAAAAATATTTCTCAAGGTGGCGATATTATGGACCCTGGTGATATTATGGACACGGATGTTAAACATACCAAGAGTTACATTTCTTGTATATTTTTTCCAAATCTGTGTCCTGTAGGAGACGGAGAGGGTTCGACCAGACCTAAGAAGGTGACTCTGGAGTACTGCGACAGCGAGAGTTCTACAGAGGAGGTTTCACAGAGCGCCGGCAGTGCAACAACCATAGAGGAAACCAAGAAGAGAAAAACTGTAAGCTACACTACATGTGTAATAGTCCACTGATTGAGCTATGCTTATAACATAGCCACAATAATCATGAACTGTATTTAGTCTAGCAAAAATTCAACTTCGAACTGGCTGAAGGAAATAATTCGCCTTATCTCTCCTTAGCTCTTTGGTTAAATAACAATCTTTAAGGATTTCATAAGGTTTTATACGGTACACGAAGCCAAGCCAAGAGAGAGATATACACAAAGTAAAGCACTTACCAACAAGCTTTCCTCTGACCCTTCTCAATGTGTACAGAATTAGCATGTAAAATAATTTAATGTTGATTACTGTCACTCACAGTAGTTTTTATTTGATCCCCTAGGACAGTGCTATTCTATGTTTCACAGCTTACTTGTGATGGACCTACAAAATGTACATGTACATGAACATGTGGTGTCTTATTTTGCTGTTGCTCCCCCTAGGCCACAGTGCTGGTACTGCACCTGTCAGATGTTGGGTTGGAATTGTCGAATCACCAGCGGGACAACTTCACCAAACTATAGGGCCAAGAGATCGAACTAGCAACTAACTAACTTACTGTGCATCTGCACCCTCTAGGCCACAGTGCTGGTACTGCACTTGTCGGATGTTGGGTTGGAATTGTCGAATCACCAGCGGGACAACTTCACCAAACTTCAGGGACAGGAGATCTGACTAACTAACTAACTAACTTACTGTGCATTTGTGCCCCCTAGGCCACAGTGTTGGTACTGCACTTGTCTGATGTTGGGTTGGAATTGTCGAATCACCAGCGGGACAACTTTACAAAACTTCAGGGACAGGAGATCTGACTAACTAACTAACTAACTTACTGTGTGTTTGTGCCCCCTAGGCCACAGTGTTGGTACTGCACTTGTCTGATGTTGGGTTGGAATTGTCGAATCACCAGCGGGACAACTTTACAAAACTTCAGGGACAGGAGATCTGACTAACTAACTATCTAACTTACTGTGTGTTTGTGCCCCCTAGGCCACAGTGTTGGTACTGCACTTGTCTGATGTTGGGTTGGAATTGTCGAATCACGAGAGAGACAACTTCACCAAACTTCAGGGACAGGAGATCTCATTCGAGGAGAGGAGAGAGGTCGATGTGCAGGACTTTCTCGCTAAAATCAGCCAGAGTAAGAACTGTTCTCCCTTACTCACGCTTTCTTTAGCTTTGCAAATGCGAATGTTATGATTGCTACTTAAAAAAGAAAAGTTACAAGTACTGAGTAGAAAAAGAGTAGAACATGTAACTGTAGCATGGTACATACCGGGGGTATATGTTTTACTTCGGATCCTTTTGCACCAAATGTTGTCAGTCAAAAATGAAATATATTGTGTAAAGTTTTAGTCAGAGATAACATCTGCTTTGAAATTCATAATAATTTTCATACATACTTCTATGGCAATCTCTCAAGTGCTACCAACTTAGCAAAGGCGCGACCTAGCCTGCTTCAACTGAGGTCTACCAGAAAATACTTTTCATATTCTGAGTGTATTGATTTTCCAGATTCAAAATGATAACCGATGTTGCTTTGCAGGAAAGAGGCATCGGCGTCACTTCAAATTCAGGACGATGTTCCCGACAGAAGACAGCCCGTCCCGCAGGAGAAGGGGTGAAGATCAACGTTGTGGTTAAACTTGTCCTGTGGTCGTTTGATAACCATGCCCATAGCCAGGGGGGTTTGGGGGATTCGGACGAAGGCCAAAGGCCCCCCCTCCCCAAGGCCCAAAGGTCCACTTTTTGGGCTACGGGCTCCTGGCTACGGGCATGATAGCTGTATAGTTAGAACCACATCAGTCTCTAAATAAAACAAAAATTGGAAACTGTGTGGCCTGTGGTATTGTATCCAGAACAAGTTAACTGTGCCTATCTAGTTCTATGCCAGAATGGGTTAGGGCTAGGATCAGGCACGGTTCTGGATAGTTTCTGTCATATCCAGAACAATGTCAATCCAGTTCTATGCCTGAAAGGGTTAGGGTTAGGATCAGGCGCGGTTCTGGATAGTCTCTGTGTATCCAAGAACGTAGATTTGCCCCAGGCACGGTTCTGGATACTTTTAGACTATCCAGACAGATGGAAGTTCTGGATACAATATGTGGCCTCTTGTACAATTGTGACAAAGACTAGCTCATACATTTTTAGGAACTTGTCGGAAATTTCCAAAATCAATCAAAACAAGGATCTTTTCCCAGAAAATATTTGATAGACCAGTGATTGACCTTTTCTCACCTTTCAGACCTATGCTACTGTAGCCCTGCATGCTGCCTGTGTGTTAATGTTTATTCTGTTCTCCAGTAGAGTTAGAATTAGGCTGTGTTATCATCACTTTGTTTTGATGCCTCGTTTCTTTTCCCCTTTTCTCAGATCCATCCCATCATTCCCTGTCAGGGGCTCCTTGGTTCCGGCTACCCATAATCCTTTGTTCCCCGCAGTTGTTTACTTTTTCGATTCCTTTTATTTCTATTGATACTAATTTGATTTGTTTGTTTTCAGGTATTCGCTTTCAAATTGTTTTAAAGTTTTTCATATCATATTGTCATACAGATAAATTGAACCAGATTATTTTTTATTTGAGATATCATATATTTTTTGTTGTTGTTTAGTTTGTAAAGTGTGACACTAAAAGTTAAGAACTTAATATTTGCATGGAGTGTTTATTAAGTATAGTATCTCCATAATCTTTGATGGACAAAAATCGCGGTGTAAATATAGGAAAAGAGATGTGAGAGTCATGGAATTAAGATTAATTTACTACCAACAAAATTTGCCCATCAAAATGCAAGAAATAGCACTAGTGTTTCAGAAGGTCAAGATTTCAAAATTCGCTTGACATGATGCGAACAAAATTAAGATGACAGAACAAAATTTCAAAGTGGCTTGAGGCTTTTCTTACAAGTTCGTGCTTATGTTGTACTCAGTTGTTTTTATCAGATAACCTTTATCGTACATTCATGTCCTATTGGGCCAAGTACAGGTAAACAGATGGCAAAATATTTAAGGTATATACATGTTTTTAGTACAAGAAGGACTACTGATACAAACATAAGCTCTAAAAGTTTAAACTACTCTAATACAGAATTGTTACAACATTAAGCTCCAAAAGTACTCTAAAGTAAAGGTTCGGCTTCTTCTCGTTTCTTTGTGATGTTGAAAATATTATTTATAACGTCCTTTTCCAGTTAAGAAGGACGTCCCGCTGCCCACAGCGACTGACGTTCCCCCCCACGTGTCGGCCCGACTGGAGAGCGGCCCCCACGCCGCGCGGTACTCTCCCAACGCCCCCAAGCTGGGCCACCTGGAACTGCAGCTGCAGGGCGCGGCCGGGGTCGTCACCATGTCAACGCTCACGGGGGTCGCCAGCCTGATCGAGGACGAGATTCTCACCACCCCCATGCCCATGAGAGTGGACTTCGTCGACTCACAGTTAAGCCTTGTGGTGAGTTTTTGTTTAAGTTACTGTTACAGTAGAATTACATTCAATATGTACAACTTGTGGGTTCAGGGGTGCCAACGAATCCATACAAATTTTATGGAATCCATCAATTTTACAAAATACATTATGATTTATTACAAGTAAACATATGTATAGATACAAATTTTACGGAATACTAGTACATACTATCTATTACCAGAAACATACAAATTTTACAGAGTACAAAAGATCCATTACTCTAAAAATATGATTCTTACTGATTTGATGATCCAGGCACAGGTCACCAAATTAGTAAGGATCGTATGTTTCTGAGTAATGCATCGTATGATGTGTATTTCGTAAAATTTGTACGTATTCTGCAAAATTTGAAATGTATGAATTCTTTGGCACCTCTGGGGTTCTAGATCATGGTACATTCATCTGTTGAATTTTGCTTTTGCCATTTCATCCAATTTTGACTGGTTTCTGAACACTTTCTACATCGTCACGTGTGAACAACTACTTTTTGCGGTCTGTTTGACACACATTTTTCCTACTTGTTTGTCACAAATGTTTTTTATTTGTTCCCATGTTTTCTGACAATGTTGTTGCACTTTCTCGTCTGTATCTCTTGTTCTGTTGTCTCAGATCAAGCTTTTTCTACCTTTGGTAAGTTCCAAACAGCACATTATTCTTGAACAGTCAAATTGTCACCACTAATATTCTGCTTCTTGTTCTACATGGAAAAGCAAGCTGTCTAGTACATGTATTTATCACCCATCTTTCTACATTTTCCCGCTCTTCTTTCTTCATGAAACCCGGTTTAGCATGTCACTGATGATTTAATACCCTCAAAGTTAGTCATCGCCCTTGTTAGGACATTTGGATGTTCCTGCCAGATTTAAACTTTATGCTGCACTCAGTTTTCCAGACATTTTTTTTTTTTTGAGACTGAATTGTGTTGATTTTACACAGTAAATTTTTAACTGTTGTAATCCGAAATATCATTAGCATTACAACCACAATCATAATTATTAAAATTGAGATAGTACTATACAAGATGATTCAAATATGACAAAAGCACAATAACAGTCATTAGCCAATAATGGTAAATACCTTGACCCCCCCTCCCCCCCACCTTGTGAGCAAAGCTGCTGTATGTATTGATAACTGATGAATAACTGTGGTTTGGGTTTCCCTGCTGGCTCTGTTTAGGACTACTGGGTAAGACTTCAGAAACTTCTGCCCCCCCCCCTTCATATCTATACTCGAGGACATGTACATGTATCTGATTGTACTAATTGACTAATCTGATTGACTGGCTCAACCTTAAGCTACATGTACTTGTTGACAAAAAATATTAACTTAAAATATTTAAGAACAAATGCCAGAAAATAATTATAACAGCTATGATTTCCCCAAGTATTGGTTCAAGTATATTAACATATATTAAGTTACAATTATAGAATCCATAAATATTACAACCTTCAAGCCAACTTCACTTTTCTTGGACTAACTTAGATCACAAACTTCAAGAAAAAACTAAACTATCCTTATTGTCCAATTGTTAACTTTGAAACTTATATAGGCATATTAACAACACACACCTTAAAATTATATTTTATGATTAACAACACACCCACTTAATAAGAAAAAGAGAGAAAATTTCAAAATTATTATTGTGTTCTCTGTCTTAGTGGTAAGTAAACTCTGTTCTCTCGTACTTTTAGGACGATGGCCCTCCCCTTAACCCTGGTTCTCCCGGGAGCATCCCGCTCGACATCCATGTGGACCGCGCCACTGTGGTCAGGATGGAGGACGGGATATTCCATCTCACTTGTAAGTATCCCTTTGGTGTAATTATTGTAAATAGCCATAACTGAGTAGCCTGGGTTCCATCCTGGTTAGTTTACGTCCGCTCCTACAATGGTTGGTGGTAGCGACTGTAGGAGCGGACGTAAACTAACCAGGATGGAACCCAGGCTAATAACTGAGCACCCCCGAGGCTGAATGGGATAGTCCAGTCTTGGGGGTCTGTAAGTTAGAACTTATATTATGTTAACCTTTGCAGAAGGCAAACATATTGTTTTTGCTCCATTTTCTTCTTCTTGCCTTTCTGCTTCTTGCCTTCCTAACAAATAAGGTCAATGACCTGGACCAGACGGCTGTCACCATGGTAACTGGTGCTGAAGCCAGTGGTGTTGGGTTACATTATTAATTTATGTAGCAAGTTGCAGGACAGAGTTGGAGGGGGCTAGTTACCATACATATGATCATTGTGTTTGGGTAAGAATAAACAAAGAACTGTAGTCTGTTAGGCTAAATGATGTGAGGTAAACATTATGCATTTTCTTGGCAAAATATTATCTTTCTACTACATGTAGTTTGGATCAAGTTTTTATAAAAAAAAATTTACATGATTTATTGAATTCTGACTGTTGCAGGTGTGTCGCCCTCCCCACATCTGGGTGTGGCTGTACCAGGGAGAACGGCAAACCACACGTCACCAGGGTTACAGGCAGGAGGACACAGTAGTGCTGCTGCTGCACAGGTCACAGCTCTGAAGGTGGGACAGGGCTAGGGTTAGGGTTAGGGTTAGAGTTAGGGCTGGGGTTGGGGCTAGGGTTAGGAGTAGTGTTAGGGTTAGGGTTAGGGTGGGGGTTGGGGTTAGGGTTAGGGTTACAGGCAGGAGGACACAGTAGTGCTGCTGCTGCACAGGTCACAGCCCTGAAGGTGGGACAGGGTTAGGGTTAGGGTTAGGGTTAGGGTTAGGGTTAGAGTTAGGGCTGGGGTTGGGGCTAGGGTTAGGGGTAGGGTTAGGGTTAGGGTGGGGGTTGGGGTTAGGGTTAGAGTTACAGGCAGGAGGACACAGTAGTGCTGCTGCCGCACAGGTCACTGCTCTGAAGGTGGGACAGGGGTAGGGGTGGGGGTAGGGTCAAGGTTAGGGTTAGGGCTAGGGTTAGAGTTAGGTTCAGGGTTGGGCTTTGGGTTAGGGCTAGGGTAAGGTTTAGGGTCAGGGTTGGGGTCAGGGTGAGGTTTAGGGCTAGGGTTTAGGGGTAGAGTTATGGTTAGAGTTAGGGTTAGCACTGCCACGATATGCCACAAAAACAAATGCTGCAAAAATGCATGTTCCAAAAATGAATGCTGCAAAAATCCAGGAACCAAGAGTTCAAATTGGCTTCTTCTCGTTCTACTCCACAGGAGGAGAACGATCGCCTGCAGAGGGAGGTTGCGCGGCTGAGGGAACAGCAGAAGAGCAGTATGACATCACAGCTTCTGTCGGAGAACCTCTGCCTCCAGGGGGAGAAGCAGCAGCTGAAGGAAGAGCTGCTGGATACCCAACATGCACTGCAGGTATAGGAACTACCTTTGAGTTATTTCCTTTACATATCAACAAGGAGGTTCAAATCAATGACTATATGTCATTGAGTCTTTTTCATGTTCAACCACTTTTGGAGTGGTGGATGTTACTTGAAACTTCTGGAAATTATCTCCATAATTTATCCAGTAGTAGAGTTTGAATTTCTTGTGAGTATTCGTGCCCGTAGCCAAGGTGGGTTTCCAAACCCCTCACAAGGATCAAAGGTCCACTTTTTATCTAAAGGTCCAAGATTTTTCTTTAAAAAGTGGACATGCACCCAGACGTTGTGTCGTTTTGAAAGGCACTTGACATGTATTTCCCCCTTCAGTTAGAGGGATACTGTGCCCTACCAGGGTTTGGCTTGACGTTAGGAAGGGCATCCAGTCGTAAAAATCTTGCTTCAAAAAAAAAGATTTGCATTTGATGCAAGCACGTCTAACCCAAAGTTAGGGTTAAGAAGAGTGTTGTTTCCCCCGTATGTCTAACCCTCACCACTAACCCATAACCCTGCAGGAGGCTGAACAGGAGCGTACGACGCTGCTGAGGACTCTGGAGCACGTTCAGGAGGAGATGCTGCAGGCAGACCGCGAGAAGAACTTCCTCCGAGACCAGCTGGACAGGAGAAGCCCAAGGAAATGATGTGTAAAAACACCCCCCTTCTAATTCCTCCTATGCCAGGGTCTGTACATGTAGTTCTACTACCTGAAGCAGAGTTGCGAAAGTTGAGCTGCGAGAAGAACTTCCTCAGAGACCAGCTTGAGTGGAGGAGCTCAAATGGAAATGATGTACAAAAACACCCCCTCTTCTACTTCCTGCTATGCCATGCTATGGTTCTGTAGTAGTACTACTACTTAAAGCAAAGCTGAACCATAATTTGCAACACAAGAATTGGATTTGCGCAAATTTTTATTTTCCTCCAAGATCAGCACATTAGGAGAAGCCCCAGAAAATGATGTGTAAAAATATCCTTCAATTCCCCTCAACCTTCTCCTATGCCAGGGTCTGTATACTACTTCAGTCTAAAGTTGAGCTGTCATAACTATGGTTACACTGTCGAAGTAGGACATTTTTCTCAATTTGGCTTATCGCGAGAACTTCTTCAGAGAACAGCTTGAGTGGAGAAGCCCCAGAAAATGATGTATAAAAACACCCCCCTTTAGTAGTACTACTACTGAAGCAAAGTTGGATTGTGGGGTGGGTGTTTTGGTGCAAAATTTGAGCTGTCAAAACTATGATAACACAGTCAAAGAAGTAGAACATTTTTCTCAATTGGGTAAAGGATGGACAGAAGAACTCTCTCTCACTGGTCTGGACAGTAAGGGTGGACAAAACATGTTTGTACAGAACAACATGTATAAATATGCAGCTTCAGACCCCCCTGCTCTTTCTAACATTCAAGCACAGTCAAGATTTCAGCAATTGCTGCAGAATGCCTGTAGGTCACAACTCTTTCCCGTAGCATGCAAGTCCCAAACCAGGGTCATTAAAGGCATCCAGTGCAGTTTTTAGGGCTTGGAAATCCGATTTTTCAAAGCCAATATTCTAGTCATTTATCGACATACTGAGTTGAAACCGCCACAAAAATTACCAAAATTCTGACGAAAAATGGTTACTGATTTTTAGGGTACCACCCAGAAAATGAAGGACTCATCTTGAGGCTTGTTACTGCAGTTTTAAAAGCCCAAAGTATAAAATACTGACAGAAATGTGCTAATGTGAAGCAGTACATGTATGTGTCAATATCAAAAAGATTGCCTTATTCAGAATATTTCTAGTCTTCCTGCCCTGAAATCGCACTGGATGCCTTTTAACACTGCACCACACACCCTACACACTAGTACACAGACTTACTGCATCACTCAATCAACTCAGGCTTCTCAAACCTCTGATAGAAAAAAAGTACAAAGAGGTGAAGAAACAACTAGAGTTTTTAGCACAGGACATTCAAGGTTTGATAGAAAAGTAACAGAAAGTTGCCGGAAGAAAATTCTCCCTGTAAAGACGAATTTGTAACCCCTATAATATACTAGTAATCTCTTTGCAACACTAGTAGTATGATAAAGTAATAAATAATAATTAAATGCTGTAAAAAAATCTAGACCGCGTAAGGCTACTGAACCATTTGACGTGAGAGTGAAAAAAAGCACTATATTATTGCCTGTTCCATATACGCCTAACTCATGAACTGAGACAAAGAGATGCCTTGTGGACTATACCACTATGTACCTTCCAACGGGGAGGTATAACTGGTGATGGTGGTCCTTTGGATGAGACAACAGGAAAACTCAAAAAAAGTTATGAACGGTTTTTCATGATTTTTTTGTTTGATTTGTAGACTGCGTATGACAGATCACAACATGACAACACAATGCAAAATCCCCTTAGATAGTTTTGATGTTTCCAATTTAAAGCAATTGGCACAGTTTGAAGACATTTGGCATAAGTACTTAAGGTTTCCATTGTTTGTACTTTATGGCTAGACTGACTTAATTAAAATCTGGATTTTTTTAGAGAAAGCTTAGAAAAACTCAAATAGGGAGGAAATGGAAAATCATGGAGTTTGCTGCAAGCTGCACATGTAATAAGCTATTTCCCAAGTTTAAACTGCACATGCACAGTATATTATATTATATCAAAATTGAAGGGCCCTGAGACATAAGCAAAACAAGTCTGGACAAGAAATGCAAAATGAAATGACTACTTTTGGGTGAAGTTGTTTTAGCTTGGGTTTTGCTGCTGTGTACTTAAATGTAGTTCATCAATGATAATATTGATATTAGGCTAATTTCTGTTTTCTTTTGAACAGTTTCTTAAAATTTGTTTTGTTTCTTTTGAAAAGTTTCTGCATTTCATATACTTAAAGAGCTGAGTAGCATTTTGTGATATGTTTTTCATTGATAATGTCTGAATACTGATGTTACAGCCATGACAATAATGTGTAGTGGTGTGGAACATAACTCTGCTGCTATATCCGTTTGTTGTTGTTTGCATGTGAAGAATGTTTACTTGTTTGTTTATGACCCTTATGGTGTATCCATGACAACTGATGTTGCTATGGTAACCATAGTTCTGTATCCATGATGCTACCAGTGATATTACCAAGGTGACAGGTATATATTGTGGACAATTTGATCTTTCAGTACAGAACTGTGTTATCAACTCCATTATAATAAGTTGTTCGTAAGAGAACTCCCAGGCCTCTCAATAATATTGTTACCTGATGAAATAAGCATCATTACGAAATGCCATCAGTGCAATACAGTGTACATTGGTTGTGTTTAATTAATGTTAATTATTTCTGCTAAGCAGAAAAGCAATCAACTAAGAGACATAATGATAATTGTAATTATCATTATTTAATTACTCAATCTGACGGCAAAAACTTAGCATTATGAGCCACGACAATCTCACGTTTTTAGATGGGAAGGTCAAAGGTCAGGTCAGACATGCTAACTTTTGACCATTGACCTCTGACCCACCATGCCATGTTAGTGTGCTCAAATACAATCCATCCGTTGCAATCGGTGCATTGACATTTGAATGATGTTAGAATTTTTTATTAATATTGAAATTCTACATGTATGTACAAATTGTTATCATTAATATGTCTTGTTATCATTAATTGTCTAATTACTAATAGGTAAAAATCTGTTTCTGTTGGAGTCACTTGGAGAGTTTACGGGGTTGTCTTTCATGGCTTGTAGATAATATGCAAATTACTTGAATGTATTACATTATGTAAATATTGTTCAGGTGGAGAGCTAACCAAGTCTTGTAAGGTTTCCTTAGCACCCTCACCTCTACAGGCTGTGACCACTGGCTGACCAAAGACTTGGCGGATCCCTCAACAAATTTCGTTTTTGTGTTTCTTTCATCCTATTCCAATTACAAAACTAGAAAATTAACATTTCCAAAGCAAGTGCATAATGTTTACCTTCGCATATGGTCTGCTCTGTTAATTCTTACTCAAACACATTCATATAATTATATGGTGACAGATGTCTAAATTCCTCCTGCTTTAAAATTGCGACATTACTAGTATGTAACCCAACACTAGTTACCATGGTGACAGACATCAGGTTCAGGTCATTGACCTTATTTGTTTGGAGAAGAAGAGGAAGAAGAAACACAGCAAAAACAATATGCTTTCTTTCTGCAAAGGTAAACATAATCAAGGGTCACACGAATCCAGTTTTGGTGGATCAGCGATCGCTGTCGAGTGGAAAGCGTGAGAACACAGTATGACCTTCAATCTCCAAGCAGATCCAAGCTTTCGGTGGCCACAAAAGACAGTATTGAATTGGCCAGGCAGTATCCAATAGTCAGATAGTATCCATTGGCTAAATGCACACTCCTCTGGCCAATGGATACTGCCTTGCCACCGTATGATCTGCTTGGAGATTAGGGCCTGTCCTGTAGTAGAACACAGTACCGTAGTACAGTACTAGACAGTTTCTCTACACCTTAACCCTCTCCCTGCTGCCCAACCCTGTAACCAACACAAATTGTGGTACCAAAAGGCCACTTCAGCAGGGTAGGGTTAAGGCACCTACATGTAGAATTATAGCAAATATTCCCCAGTCGCTTCTCTACATTGACTCCATGCACATGTGTATAGTCATGGAACAGAAAACTGGATGAGTTGAACTGTACACGAATGTTAGACTTAAACTTTGTTGATGATTCATAGAAGCACAGACCCAAACACCTCATGTTCACTGAGCATTTAGTGGCTTACTCCCCTAAATTCTGACAACCCTAAGTTCTTATACTATTAATGATACCCTATGGCAATAACTTGCTGTAGAACTCTTGTTAGGATAAAATTACAAGGTTGCAATATTTGTCACCTGTAATTGGTGACAGGCTTTAGAACGTACCAATATGATTTTATGGGTAAAGGTTGTGGCACGTGTCTGATAATTTAAAATCATATTCATTACTTTTATGTTATATCCCCCAACCAATGTATTAAGGACGACGACATAATTTTTTTAAGAAGGCAGCAAAGGTATGCTGGCCACAGTATACAACCGAACCCCCCACCCCCAAACATACACATTGCGTACATGTAACTAGACTGCTATAATGTCATAGTCTGGGGGGAACGTTGGTGAGGGATAAAGCCACATCCAAGCCTTCACATGAATTTAATGAAATTTACGCCACAAACTCACAATGATGCTATTGACTGTACTGTAGCATAACTGTTGTTGCATGTAGAACATTTGCTTTGTTACTTAGGAGATATTTTTAGGGTTAGGAAATTTGTGTCAAATTGATAAAGGAATGTAGCATTAATTGTACGTTTTGTCTGTATATGTGACAATACTGATACCTTCCATAGCTGTGTTTGTATCTTATTCCTCTGAGACTTTATATTTCTGCGAACTTACTTTCCTGTAAATGGCGGGAAAATTGGTGAACGGTGTCTTACATGGCCGAATGCTACTCGTTGTACGCGCTTCAACTAACCTGTATTATATAACCGTTGTTACTTCTCTTTGAGCATTTTACGCTGTAATGTATCGGATACCCCTCCCCATCCTCTGTAGCGGCGCTTTTAATAGCTGTGTACAGAGAGTTGGAGAGAAAAATGCTGCTGGTTAAATTTCTTTGTTCTGCTGCTGACAGCTTTTTTCTTTGTTCTCGTGTGTGTAATACCTTTGGCAAATTAAAACAAGAAGTGGAACTTGTACCTTGTTGTTCCTTGCTGTATTCGAAGTGTTTTGGCGTTGTCATATTGACACGTGGGGTCGTGTGGCGTAGCATGATCATGAAAATAATTATAATGTTCAGGTTCAACATAATATAGTAACGTTATATCGTAGTTTCATCATCCTCCGACCGAGTAACGCCAGTAGCCAAACATATATATACTTTTTTTATTTGTACTTAAACTGTACAAAGTTCAGGTTTAAATTGCAATTTTATTAGCTGACATATTGTAGCAAAGACGAACCTTCAACAGGCAGGTGCCATCCTGAGCTCGTTGTACTGCAGTAATATAAATGATCGCTAGGTGTGATACCAGCAACTTGCTGAGGTGACAGCTTGACAAGTTTTGAGCAACTCAGTAGTATTGTAAAGAGTTCCAGTAGAGATCGAAAGATCGCTAGAATGCGACGCCTGAGTAACATTACGACGTTCAGCAAGTCAAAACAACGAGGGTGATTTATCTTAACAATCTAAGAACTCCATATGAAATGACGTTCAGATTCAACATAATATGGTTTACCGTAGCTTCTTCGAGTAAAGTCACTTGCGTTTTCGTGTATGAGCGCAAATGAAGAGCAAAAAAAACCAACGTAACACGTTTTAGTAACAGGCTATATGCCAAGATTAGAGGCTATGTAGTAGAGATCTCGGACCAAGCAAGGAAATGATAAAACAAGGTGAAATAAGAGAACACCGGCACCACCAAAGAAAAGTAAAGCGCAACTGAAAGGAGAAAAACGCAGCACATGAGTGAAATACACAGATTTATCTTATATTATCATGGCTTGACGTGAATAAAGATGTTGTTTCTCTTTATTTCATATAGCAAAGCGATCATCTTTTCGGTCTATCTTTTATTTCATTCCGTTTTCTTCATTATTTTTTGTGGTAAAAGTGACGCGAAATTCTTAAAATTATACTTAAATTTCCGCCCCCCTCCCACACTCCGGCTTGTGTTTACATTTCGCGGTTACCGCCGCGCCGTTGATAGGGAATCCCTGTATATGCAAATTTTAGAACGTTCCACTCGTTTCAGTAGGTAACTTAGATTTCTTGCCAACTAGAACATTTAGACAAAAACGTATTCATAGTACAAAACTAAACTATTGCATATAGTTTATAATTATGTATAACAATAATTGTGATTTTAAAACGTCAAAACAATCGGTATGTGGTGAAAATAATTTACGAATTGCCATGTTCACCCCCGCGCGAAAATAAGTGGACTCCGCGCAGCGCACTTAGCAACGAATCAGGAACATTGCTCATCATTCATCGTCTGACGCCCTCAGAGCGAACACAGCGCCGAGAGCTCCAGAGATCTTTTTCGTCCTGTGACTGAAAAAACAGCGCTTCTGTAAGTTTTACAGATATTACGATGTTCCTAGAACATTCACAGGCATTTCTAGCAGTAACTACCAGAGTTTTACCGTACGTTTAGGTGAAAATTCCGAGATCTGGAGTATTTTTTTCCAACGAAATCCAAGGGTGGGTTTGGCGGGAGGGGCAGGATTTTTTTTACCGAACAGTTGATTTAGGAATTTTCTGTAGGTCATAATAATTCATAAAGAACCACTTTCTTGTTTATTGGCAGAGTATTAACTTTTACACAAAGTATAGAAACGCTACGGAGGTCAGTAAGTAAAAAACTAACTGCACAGTCAACACATCTACACAGGCAGACAACCCGATTGACTCGCTAGCTTTGCAGCGATGGTGGGGAGGGGGGCTTCGTAAATTACTTTATCAATATCAGAACTTTCCCCATAATCTTAGCGGCTTAACTACTGATAATGTCAGGGAATAGGTTTATTGAAAAATCAGATGTAGTCATAGGAAGATGGCTGTTTCATCCACACCGTTACAACTAGTGCTGAGTACCTAAACCCACATTTAGGTTCAGGTGCAGATTCAAGTCCAGAGGTTTAGGCTCAATTCCGGACTCGTAAGTCCGGACCTAAACCCATGGCATATACAAAATTGCATTCCGGAATCGGTTAGTGAATCATCATTGAAAAAAACCCCTAAAGTTTAGATTTTATTTTACTTGAACCTAAAGTTAACATTTTTACAATTCTGGAACCGGTCCAGTAAACCGGTACACAGCACTAGTTACAACTACTATTTATTCATGTTTTGAATGAATGTTCTCTCTTCCTCAGGAAAGTCTATATGTTCAGCCTGGGCAGGATGGCCGTTCGCGGCTTCTTGGGCACCGTCCCACCTGCCCAGGCATTTGCTAACTTCAGTACCTTCACGGTGAATCCTGGTAAGATGGTCTCTTCTTCTCCTGTTATGCTGTAGTTTGTTTGTTTGTTTGTTTTTTCTGGCCAGTATAGACCCAATAGATAAGTGCTAAGATTCTGTATGTGTTAAGAACTTTTTCTAGAGCTCTATACCCATGTCAAAACAATCTCTATCTCAGTTGAGGCTCTATTTTTTCAGGTGCTTAAGTTAAAATTACATGGTTTTTAGACTTCTTACACCTGGTGACCTGAACATTGAACCCAAACCTTGTTAGTCCTTCATAATACAGGAAGAAACTTTCAAAAGGATCTTATGTGTGCTGTACTTCCACTGAAACATATTGTGGTTTCAGGCGAGTTTACAATTAGTTTGTGTACTTTCCTTCCAGTTTGGAAGAAGGCAGCGTTGAACCTGGCCATCTATACCACGAGCGGCGCTCTGTGTGTAGAAGGCCTTCACCTGGTGGGTAACGTTTCATCCTAATTCCCATGACTAGATCTCATACATATTATATAAACTTTAAGGTAACAGATTACGCAGCAACTGTGCATGCACAATATGAAGAAGTCAAACCCAGCAAAAATAGTACCATGTATGTTGTAGAATATAGTATAATGCTAGACGTATAGTCTCACATACCACTGTATTTTCTTTCTTATGTTGCTTGTAACTGCAATTAGCCCTCGGGCAAGTATTTGCAATAAACTTTCATTATATAGTTATTGCCTGAATCCTTGGTGAGACCAGATCAGAACTGAGACTGATTTCTGTTGTTCACTGTTTTTGTAGTACCAGCTTCTGAAAGAGCAGAGGGAGAAGCCGGAGAAGAAGGAGCCCACCGAGCCCAAGGAGGAGCCCACACGAAAGGTTCCGAACTACTGGACTGGGTTTGCAGCCGATTACGTGAGCGGCTACTGATGTTTAGTTAAATGCCTGGGAAACTGGGAAGACAAAAAAAAAAGAAATCATTGTATCATTTGCATCATTATGTGAGGTAAAACTTGACAGTTTAGTCTTTACTTGTCAGCCTGTTAGATAAAATGTATATGAATGTAGAGCAATGTGACTGATATAATTTGTTACAGCTAGTTATCATGAGATCACTTCAGATTTTGTGAACATTTCAATGTTTACAATTGGTTAAAAAAAAGTACACAGAAACACACTATATACAAATATGTACAAACACCATTCAATCTACAACAGGAAATAGCAGACATAGGTTTTCAAATATCAGCCATTATCACTGTTATTGTAGAGTCTTACTGCACAATGTAAGTCACATCTCAGTCAGTTAAGTATCATCGACAATGAAGGATGGGTGAGTGTGCAAATTTGTCCAATACAAAATTTGTAATTCTTTAAAATTTCAGAAATGTTATTCTTTAAAATCCCAAACAGGACCCATATGCCAGGAGACCCAGCAGACCAGACTGCTACCGGCAGTAGTCCGGTCTTCTTTGCCGGTCCCGGGTCTCCCTTATAATCTAAACGGCATGGTGTTCCTGGGCGGGGTATATATGTCTCTAAATTTATAAAACATGTTTGAACTGAATTCCCAACTCAAGACTCTACAAGACTAAAAGTCTTTATTTGTATTTTTTGGGGGGAAGTTTCAGGTATTAATGTTTAAAATCATGAAGTATAAATTTGATGTCCCTTCCCTCCCTTTC
>NW_017804209.1:868647-915558 GCF_001625305.1 Branchiostoma belcheri
AAACTTTCTTTTTCTTCTCTTTCCTCCTTCCCTTCCAGTCCAGGACCCATGCCACAGGAGGCCCCAGCAGTCGGACTGCATTGCACAGGGCCGCAGTCCGGCTGCTTTTGGGCTGGGGTTTCCTACGTCACTAACATCTGACAGCATGGTGTTCATGGACTGGCAACTTTGCTTTTCAATTTTATTTCTTCTCATTTCTGACCAATAATTTTTAATCATGTTTGTCCTAACCTCTTATTTGTCTCAGCAGTTTCAAATTGGTTTTAGATTTGTCTCAGTTTTGTCTCAAACTCTTTTTTCCTCTCTTTCCTCCTTCCCTTCCAGTCCAGACCCATGTCAGGAGCCTCAGCAGTCGGACTGCATTGCACAGGGCCGCAGTCCGGCTGCTTTTGGGCTGGGGTCTCCTACGTCACTAACATCTGACAGCATGGTGTTCCTGGACTGGCATCTTTTCTTTCACTTTTTTCTTCTCTTGTTTTCTTTGGTTTTTTCTTTGAATAATGTTTGTCAACCAACTCTTAACACCCCAAACAACCCCCTGGATCTCTTCTGCATCCCAAATTTTTTCCTTTTTTGATGTCTTTTTTGGGGGAGGGGGGACCCTGGTTAAAATTTCTTTACACATGTTCAAATGGTCAAATTAAAACAATTACCACACTCACTCACTCATTACTCTTACTCAGATGATGGCACATGTACTCACTGCCCCATGTAATTCTTTTAGATTTAAGGTGATGCAAAGACTCAAAATTTAAAAGTTTACTGCAACAGTTAAATTCTGTTTACCAAGATGTTGAACCAGTAATTTGATAGTACATCTAGTTTGAATGTTTAGATCTGAATGGCACATGTACCTGAGTGTATACAATTACTACATCCACAATTTTTTGTGTGTGAATATACTTTGTTTGCACAGACTAAGAACAATGTAATGCTTTCTTTGCACTAGTATGCAACTTTTGTATATACAAGGACAATACAGTCAATGTGGAATCCAAATTACAATCAATGATGGAAAACAACATGTATGAGATAATTAAAGCACCAAGTCTCACTGTAATGTACATAGAAATGTAAATGTTACTGTACACAGAAATGTACTATGTTACAGTACACAGCATATGTTACCGTACATACATGAAGAAATATAATATGTTACAGTACGTAGAAATGTATATGTAATACCGCACATACATGTAGAAATGTACATATTTTACAGTACATAGAAATGTACAATATGTTACAGTACACAGAAATGTATATATGTTACACTGTACATAGAAATGTATATATGTTACCGTTACATACATGTAGAAATGTAACATTACATATATTACAATACACAGTTATGTAATATAATTACACTCCATAGAAATGTACATGTGTTACAGTACATAGAAATTTCACTAAGTATCCTACGGCTGTGTACGCCATATACAGAATATATGAATGTACAGTATTATGATCAGCCTTCGTCATCTCCCAATAAAGAAAAAAAAAGTCTTCCCAAGTTTAAACAACCTTGTCTTTGTTATATTTGGTTGGCAAATGTTTACTATAGGTTATATATCAGGGTAGGGAAGTGCGTGAGTGAGTGAGTGAGTGAGAGTGAGTGAGTGAGTGAGTGAGTGAGTGAGAGAGTGAGGGAGTGAGTGAGTGGGTGTGAGAGTGAGTGAGAGTGAGTGAATGTGAGAGTGGGTGAGTGTGAGAGTGAGTGAGTGAGTGAGTGAGTGAGTGTGAGTGAGTGAGTGAGTGAGTGAGTGAGTGAGTGAGTGAGTGAGTGTGACAGTGGAACAGAAATGGTGCAAGGGAAGGGACACTTAGTCAGGGAAGACCATTTTATTTCATTCAACCTTACATTAATTCAGACTGGATAGCCATATTGGACTTGGATCCCAGGAGTTCCATTAGAGCAACTTACTCTGTATGAAACACAAAATCAGGGTATTATAAATTTTGTATTAAAGCAGTAAAAGGCGGCCATTACAGACCCTAGGCTGCATGACTTGTGTGACTATAGATTTACAGACTTGTGGACTAATAGGGCGTAAAAGGTAGCATGTTCGGCTCAGGACCAAGAGGTCCCAGTTTCGAATCCTACCATGTGACCGATCTTGTGTCTTTGGGAAAGGCACTTTCCCCACTTCACGTAGTTGGAAATGAGTAGTACCTAGCTTTGGTTATGGACGTGCCTAGGAAAGGTAATGGCATCCTCCATCATTCACCCTCTCACTTACTCACTCATTCACTCACTCATTCTCCCTCCCACTCGCTCAATCTCCCATTCACCCATTCTCCCTCCCATTCGCCCAATCTCCCATTCACTCAGCCACTCACTCACTCACTCACTCACTCATTCAACCACCCACTCACTCACTCACTCACTCACTCACTCACTCATTCAACCACTTACTCACTCACCCTCCATCCCACTCACTCACCCACGCATTCACTCACTCACCCACGCATTCACCCACTCATTCATTCACTCACTCACTGATTCTCCCTCCCACTCGCTCAATCTCCCACTCAACCCAATAACCCACCCACCCAATCATTCACTAAATCGCTCGCTCGCTCACTCACTCACTCACTCACCACCCTTTTACTGGCACCCAGGTTATTCCACTTTGTGCATAACCCTTTATAATAGCCCTCAGGTAGCTCGGTAGCACCGGCTGTATGTCTTAATACACGGGTAGTCCTGGCCCAACAAATACTGTAAGGCCACACTGCCTTAATTTTATGGATGACCTCTTCTGAAGACCCCCAAACTAGTGCGCGCGGGCGAATTTAAAAAAATTCCAGCCAAAAATAAAAATGGTACTAAACCAGAGGAATATAAAGCTGGTGTTGTGAATTTGCGGCAGTATTTAGCGACGTATACAAGGCCGTTTTAATTCCACGTAGAGCGTAGCCGGGCAGCTCTAATTCAAAGTGGTGCGCAATTGGCGCATTTTGCCTAGAGCGTAATTCGAGCTTTAATATTCTACGTAATGCGTTGTAGCCACTTGGAATTTATCGTAAAGCGTAATTGAGAGGTTTCCGAATTCAGCGCAGAGCGTTGTCGGGACCCCCCCCCCCAATGTAGGCCCCTTTTGGTACTGCGTTGTTGTTTTTTCATTAAAAGGTCCCATTGAAGAGCATAGGGGTGGTGCCCATCTCCATTTCTATAGCCCTTGGGCCACACAGTTGTACAATCACTACATCAGGGGGCTAGTCCGCTAGTTGAAATTGGCCGAAATAAAGACTACCCAGACCTAGAGCCAGGCCAGGGCCTCGGAGGACGTGATCTTTTTTTCTTTTTTTTTTTTAGAACAGGCAAAAATCAATGTGCGCAATAAAATTAAGTCGGTGTGGCCTAATCAGAACTGTACCTGGCGCAAACCAGCATCCAAGTTGTTCACCTGAAGTAACACCTCCTTCTCCATATCATTTACATCTCAATGATAGATTCATTAAATCATAAAATATACTTAGTCTAATAATGTCCTCAAAGCATTAGCGTCCACAACTTGACAGGTTTTTAAGCATTTAAGTGATACAATATTAACATTATGGCAGAACCCTCCCCTCAACGATTGCCGTCTCAGCTGTGTAAGCCCCACACGCTGCCGGCTCAAGAACCAGACTGAGTTATAACTATTACTTTATAGCCTGTTATACTTCATAAACAGGCAAATTATAGGAAACGGTTTGCTTGAATACTGTCGGAATAAAATAAAAATACAGCATCATGAGTGTGTTATTGTCTGAGTGTTGAAGAGGACACAGGTGAGGTTCTCTAATATGTTCACATACTAGGTTGCAATTGAGTCCTTCAGATGTTAGATGTTAATGAATATATGAACATTGACAGACGGAAGGGTACACAGTATCCCATATGTGGTAACATTCATTCATTATTGAGCAAATTTCAATGCGAATTGAGATAATCATTTGGAAGGTCTGAGGTCTTTGGGTCATATTATACAGATATTACAAGTACGCAATGTGAGGAACTTGAGAGGCATACCGTGCCAAAATCCTGACATTTATGGTGGCTGGTTCGTTGAGGACTTCCTCAACATGTCATGCATAAATTTCAACTTAGCACTTTAATAATTCTTGAGTGGTTGTTTGGCCGAATGAACAACTGTGTGTTTCCTATGGTCACGATATATTAATTGCTGCACATCTAGCAAGTCCTGGCATACATCTCGGACATACATCTCTGCGTCCGGACTCAACAGACGTTAAAGATGCGGACCTTTCTTCTCGTGTTCGTGGCTGTGGTCGTCTGGCCGGCGTCAGCACAAGGTGGGTGTGGCATGAGTGTGGATTGTTTTCTTGATAATGGTTGATGACCAAAAGTGAGATGGTCTTTGTTTGTTTGTCTTCTGAGGGCGTAGTTCAAGGGTTAGGTGTAACAAGTCGATCAGTGTGATATAGCCAGCTGCCGCTGCGCCGCTTGCCTGCGAAGCTGGTGTGTTACGCCGGCTACACAGATACAGCCCGGTTGTTGACGTAAAATGTAAAGGTTGAGGGTTCGAACTCCAAGCAGACCCCAGTGGTGTGCCCTGGGGAAAGGCACCTGTTTTATCACTGGACTCCGGCTAGGTGGAGTACCAAGGTTCGGTTAGGGACGTCCTCTCCAAAAGAGAATGAGTACCCACCAGGCTGTACATGTTAAAGTATGTTTTGCTTCTTTGTTATCATCATGTATCCAGGCAATCATTTACCCATTACTTGATATTTCCCACCTCCATCGAGTTTATTTTAAACATGTATTAGGTGTGTGTTTGTGTGTGCAAGTGTTTGTGCATATTTTTGTGTGTTTGTGTGTGTGTGTGTGTGTGTGTGTGTGTGTGTGTGTGTGTGTGTGTGTGTGTCGTTTCACTTATCGTACCTTTTTTTTTCCAGCCGAAACGTATTTGGCGACATATTCAGGCTACGACTACTTCAAAGTTCCCGCCACTGGGCAGATGAGCAGCGCAAACATCAAGGCAGCCTGGGACGCAGCTGGTTACGTCACACCGTGTCCCGGGGACGGGAACTGCCGGTATTCGTCAGCCTACTGTGACCAGACCGGGCTTACTGAATGCGCCTTTTCAATGAACCTCGTATCCCACGTTCTGTGCGGTACCGATCCCCGGTATTGTCCTGCGTTTGACGGAGTGTACATCTTCGTGGCCAACTGGCTCTCTGGCTCTGCCTGTGGTGTGGAGAGTGGCACCTGGTGCACGATCGGTAATAACTACTATAACCGCTTCGCCTTCTGCGCCCGAGGTGAGTACTTCACTTCGTATACATAATGATCAGGGGGATAAAAAGCCATATATACAAAGTATAAATATGTTAGCATATTGGGATTTTTCTTATACACAACCAGACATTCTTCTCACATTGCTTACGTTTCGATGCCACGTCTGGGATTGCGTCCTCGCCGCAAAAGCGCCACCTACATCGGCTACACAGCGACGAGAAGCAGAACTCCAGTCAGAACCTCTGAGGAAGAGGTTTGATAGACATTGAAACGTAAGTTAGGTAGGGATACCTGGTTGTGTATACGAAAATCCCAATATCCTATGTTCCACCAACCTGAGGAAATTATTTCCGGGTATGAATATATTAGATAATATATACTTCTTACTTGTACATATGTACTTGAGAATAGGTCTCCTCATCAGCTTAGAGAGTGGCCTGCGTTTTGGGTATACAAAGCATTAATACTGATAGATCAAGGCATCCTCATCTGTATGGTTGACCGATGGGGCACCAGAGATATTCTGTCACCTTCCTCTATCCTACTTATTCCATTTGTAAAGTATCAAACAGCCTTGCAAATGACGTACGCATACGCTTCCGACATATCTGAATGTAGTTTCTAAAATTGCGGAAATAGAAAACCTCTAGCTGAATGATACATCTGTATACATACATGTATATCTGTATTTCCGTAGACGTAACCGTTCATAACTTTTGTCTGCAATGACTGATACACAGTACTGGAGGAGGATCTTCCATCGCCTAAAGAGGAGACTCATGCATACATGTATGATTATGATGTAATCAGTCTCTGTTTGTTTCTTTCAAATAAAATTTCTAATCTTTGTGTCAGCTGACACCGATTACTGCTTGTCCTCCCCATGTGTACACGGAACCTGTACTGACGGCGTGGCGAGTTACACCTGTAGCTGTGAGAACGGCTGGACAGGGAACAACTGCGATCAAGGTTAGTGAATGTGCCACACAAAACTGCACCAACTTACAATGTCTATCGGGTAAGCAAACCATGATCATTGATCTGATTAGTGCTATACGACTTCGTTTGCATAAAACGCATTATCGGTAGCCTGTATGGTTCTGGGATGTTCCGGGTGATAACCCAGCCCGAAAGTGAAGAAAACAGTCCGTTAACTACCCTGCGGGACCCTTTTTCAATTTATGAATTATGATAGAATTGTTAAAATTGTAAAACATTATTCTTTATAGCTGTTGGTTGGGCTTCGTAAAATACTCAAATGTTGCTATTTCGTTGCTTTCCAGTGTCTTTTGGCGGACAATGCTACCAGTTTTCGTCCACCGCTCTGTCCCAACCAGAGTCGGCACTCGCCTGCAGCGCCAATGGCGGCCGCTTGGTGGACGTGAGAGACCAGGAACAGCAAGGTTTTCTCGCTGAAAGCATCGCGGCCTCTTCCAGCGTTTCCCACTGGCTCGCCATGAAAACCGCACCGGCAGAAATTCTCAACAGTGACGGATCTCCGATTTCAGGTATAGTGTCGCCTTGTCACAAAATGGACAGCTTAGAAACATAAGTTAACTTAGAAACATCGGTTAAATGACTTGTGCACTTGTAAACCTAGTGCTAGCAATCAAACGCCATCTGAGGAAAGGAAGGGAGAAATTCAATGTATATTTGCTGAGTAGATGTGGATTGCCCTGGTAAAGTATATGCTAACATTGAGACAAATGTACAGTCTATGCAGTATCCATGGGATTTTGTCAGCCTCACGGTAGGGATAGTGATGACAAGAAACAGGACCCTGTAGTAGGAGTTGCTTTTGCTCTAAACATGTGATTGTGCCATTTCAGGGCAACTTCAGTGGTCTTCCAGTGAACCTGCCGAACCGTGTGACCTGTGTGTTCTCCTGGACAGCTCCGACAACTATCTGGCCAAGACGGCACCGTGCACGGAGCAGCAGAACTATGTCTGTCAGGACGGTGAGTCAAATTTCTTTGAGCTAGCAAAAAGTAAGGACATGTTTTTTTTATTCTAAAAAACACCAGGTTCTTATACTTTTTACTTAATAACTAGATCAATGCTTTGGGTCTTCATTGTCTGAAAAAAACAGTACTGTACAATATCTTTAACATTTAAAAATTCTAAGACTCATGTGAGGAAAGACACACGTACCTCAAGTACGCGTTTCATATTAAAAACTGTATAGTAGTTCAAACTTTACAGCCCGGTCTCAAGTTGACATCTTGAAAATTAGTTGTGTCAATCCTTCCACATAATAATGTGGTACATCTCAATCAATTCTAGCTCAGGTATCGTTTGACCCGAACGTGTGTCAGAACGGCGGAAACTGCATCTCCTGCTTCAACGGGTCTGCCACCTTCTGCCGGTGTCCGGATGGGTTCGAGGGCGAGTTCTGTGAAATAAGTGAGTACCCACAGCCTTACACACACATACACACACACACACACACACACACACACACACACACACACAAACACACACATGGTCCGCACAGTCAATGAGAAAAGCGATCTTCCAAAGGACTTAAAACTTGGGGGGACTGTAACTACTCATAGGATGGCCTCTGTGTTGACACCCCCTCCCCAACTCCCAAAGAATCAATGTTTTCAGACCGAACTGACACGTATGAATTTACCATTTAAACAGACATCGACGAGTGCGCCTCCAATCCGTGCCAAAATAACGGAACCTGCCAGGACGGCATCAACTCCTACAGCTGCAGCTGCCCAACCGGGTTCCATGGAGACCACTGCGAGTTCGGTTCGTATCGTGCTTTTTTTTTCAGTAAGAAGTTAGCACGATGGCATTGCCGCCAGTCTCTGATAAGCAGAGCTCTAGAAATCCAAGCCTGCTAACTTTGCTACTCTGTGCAGCACAATCTCTCGCTGATTGGGCCTTCTCCCCGAGAGCTTGTGGCTTTATCGTCAAGAATATTACCCCAATAGAAACTCAGCATTCTCTGTCACTATGGAAACCACTCATCACAGCCTCCAACACGATAGTACAATTTTCTATCTGACAATGGTTGGTCCATGCTAGCACATATATATTGCATAATCAACAGGATTAACATGTTTCCAATTGATTGGAGCTGTTAGACATTAAAATTCGAGGTTCCTGACCATTGGAAGGGCTGCTAGAAGCGTGATGCAGTCAGGCCGATAATTTTTCCTGCATTTTATGTTTATGTTTTAAGACACGGACTGGTGCGATCATCCTGAGGTCCAGTGTCCGTTCGGCTGGTCCTGCCGGGATGACATTTCCTCCTTCGAATGTTACGGTAAGTACTTCAGCTACAATATGGCTGTCGTATATTCTCTAAGCATTGAGGCTTCGGTCGGGGTGGGGGGAGTGGTCGATTTCATGCATTGTGGAGGGAGGCAAATTAAAAATACCTCAGTCACTTCGTACTGCCTCCCAAATATGAGGGCCCGCATGCCCTTTTCCGTAGAGCGTAATCGGCGGTTTTAATTCTACGTAGAGCGTAGACGGACCGCTCTAATTCAACGTAGAGAGTAATTGGCACATTTTGTGTAGAGCGTACTTGTAATTCGCCGTTTTATTTCAATTCTACGTAATGCGTTGTAGCCACTTGGAATTTTCGTAAAGCGTAATCGAGAGATCTAGCGTACAGCGTTCTCGGGACCCCCATGCAGACCCCCAAATATGCCTCTGCTTGGAAAACATGTGCTGCGTTTTGATTTTCTTTTCTTGCCAACATCATTTCATAAAATAATCTTTACAAAACGTGACAAAATATTGCATGACCATCTACATCTAGATCCGAACCCCATCGTCCGAAGGAGCGCCTACTCGTGCAGCAGCGCCTCTTGTCCGGTGGGCATGTACTGCAGGGAGAAGGGCGCGGCATCTTTCTCCTGCAGCGCAGAGTGACGTCAGAGCCGGGACCTTCCAAGCGCCACAAGCGGCCCGAGGCTGACACGCGTCTTACGACAGCGTTCCAACACTGACTTTAATCAGTGATAATAAACCATTAAAAACTCTTCAGTCTGTTGTCATTATGCCAACACAGTACATCATTGAAGAGTGGTCCATTGGCTCTCTCCATGATTTCTTTCTTATCAATTACTATTTTGTGAACATTTTATTGCAAGAAAATGAATGAATTACCCACATACCAATCGTCATACAGTCGGGAGCTGTAATAGGTTTGATAACCAGGCTGTTTAGTACGTACGAATGTGATTTCCTAAAGGTTGGGGCATGATTTTGGCGTGTTCGGCTCGGAACCAAGAGGTCCCGGGATCGAATCCTACCCATGCCATCGATCCTGTGCCCTCGGCAAAGGCAGGAGTAAATGTAAAATGAGTACCTAGCTTCGGTTAGGGACGTCCCTCGGATAGGACGTTAAATGGAGGTCCCGTGTTTGGGGAGAGCCATACCCCACACACGTTAAAGAACCCACCGCACATATCAAAAAGAGCAGGGGTCCTTCCCAGTGTGAGTGGTTCAGACCTTACAGTCCGGTCTTACGCAGCATGTACTTACATGTACAAAACTGTTGTTTTACGCCTAATAGCAGTTTACCGGCTATGCGAAACAAAACAAGGTCGTCCAGAGTTCAGCCTATTGTTCCGCACAGGTGTCAGGAAACAGAGTGGAAAGTGAGCCGTAACATAATGCCATATGGCATTGACAAAAAGTAAACGTGGCAGTGTTTTCGCAAGGGGAGGTGGATTTTGAGATACCTGGAAATGAGTAACCGATAGTCAAAACGTCTAGCTACACAATACATGACAAGAAATAATCAATGTGGTCCTATCGTAGGCTGACACCTTTCCCAACATCACTACTACACAGTAATCTCTAAGCAGACCATACGGTGGCAAGGCAGTATATCCATTGGCCAGAGGAGTGTCCATTAGCCATCGATGGCCGTGCAAACTCCTATGGCTAATGGATATTGTCTTGCCACTGAAAGGGATCTGCTTTGAGATTACTACGTAGCACTACATTGTGTACTACCCTTACGACTACAGATGGCTAGTAGTACTATTTTCATCCCCACTACTAAGGTCTCGGTTATCCGTGTGTACGTAAACAAAGAGGTCATGACTTCCTTGTTGAGAGCTCGCTGCAATGAAAGGAACGGGGATATATTAAACTGTGCGCCTCTGTGGTGATTGTTGTGTGACATGATACGATACCTTGGTGTATAGGCCCGTGTGACATCCACACCGCGGCCGCGTGACTTGTGAACTGACACCTGCACTTCTCGGTACAGGTCAGGGCTTTCCCGGTAACATCCAAGGTTGTCGTAGGATTTTGATGTCGTGAGATTCCCATGCAGAGACCAAACAACCACGACAAGGGTCCAATGCAGCCTTTTCGGTAACAAGGCAGCTGAATTTTGTACGACATACGTGCGACTGTCCCAAGAATTCCCTCAGTTTGTGATCTTGATCTTACGAAGATCGCACGATGAATGTGAGACTCCTTGTTGTGAGCTCTCTCCCAGTGAAAGGAACTGGGATATAACTGTGCTTTTGTATGCTGTGTGACATGGAACGATACCCCGGTGTTTAGGCCAGTGTTATGACATCCACACCGCGGCCCCGGGACTTGGGAACTGACACCCGCACTTCTAGGTACTGAGGTTGACATTCCCGGTAACTACGCGATCGCATTCGTCGCACTTGTTGCGGTAGGATTTTACAACCACCGTTACGACAGGCCGTGACAAGGATTGAACGTTAATAGCCTTTTTCGGCAACACAAGGCCCTTATTTAAACGTCGATGAAGGATAGACGTCCAGGTACAGGTAATAAGATACGTCAAAAAGCAGTTAAGCAACTGGATATGATTTTGGGAAAATCATGAGTAACTACTCTTTGGCGTACAAGACCAGTCATAATCTACGCAACCATCTAGCCATAGACCTTAAAAAAGGCTTGTTAAATACTCATAAGCTCAGAATGGAATCGTCCACAAACGTTTTAATATATCAAACACTTGAACACGCGAAAACTTGAAATGGCCATACGAAATTAAGAATACGGATATTTCATACAATACATCAACCATGTATGACACAGATGTACTCATATTGAATTATAAGTTCACTTCGAACAAAAACTCCAACATATGCATACCCTGTCCTGGTGCTCGCCAGGTGCCATTTTACATGGATTACCAGTGTTCAGCGGGCCAACACGGCAAGGCCGCATTCTAATGTCTGTTAATCGTGCCTGGGGCAAATCTACGTTCTTGGATCATGATGCGAAGACTATCTAGAACCTTACCCATTCAGGCACAGACTAGAGAGTTACGGTTCTGGATAATACGATAGGCCGTCTCTCTAGTCTGTACCTGAATGCATTTTTTTTATTATTATTTTATTATTATTTCCAACATGTAATCACAAGACGTGGTGACGGCGCACTCAAGTTTTTTTAACTTATATTAATGCCGCCACCAACACAGGGAACAATAAAATACTCATTTATTTTTTCACATGAGCGAAGTGAGGAAAGTCGTGTAAAGTGCCTTTCCCAAGGGCACAAGATCGGTGGCATGTCAGGACTCGAACCCTTGCAAGGCCTTTTGTTCACAATAAACGGATATACGATCTGTCATCACCGGTAACCCAAGCGTTTATATTAAACAATGAATCACCTGACAACTTTAAACATTGGTCGGTGCGCGGGAAACGGTATAGCCCGGGGGTCAGAAGAGGTCGCCTGTACCTTACGGACGTTGCTAGGCAACAGGTTGACATCCTATTCACAGAAGGTCATGATTGTTAGTTGGTGGACTGCCGAGTCATTGCGTAGTTTTTAACTATACACATGACCTCTGTCTAGTCACGGTTTGCTGTCGATGCGAGCGAACCGCCAGGCTAGCCTCATAGGCTGACATCCAAAATTCAAAGTAATAGTTTTCAGAAGTTTTCATTTTGGGTCTACCTTGCTGTGCCGTACTGAGAGACAGCAAGGAATTTGAGCTGGACACGAAAAACAGGAGGTAGGTTGCTTTGGATTTGGTACAAGCGCACGCCAGAGCGGATGGAAGGATCCGACACCACAACCCCCGTAGTGCCTCTCGGCCGCAGTGGGAGGTACGGTCGCTGCGGGTCGTGTACGTGTCCGTGTACATGCGGCGGTGTGTTCGCCCGCTGGTGCCAGGGACCATTCTGGTGGACCAAATGGCTGCGGACGCGGCTCGGCAACGACGTCAGCACCAAGACGGCGGGCGCGCTTGTCGCCCTGCTGACGTTCTTCCTGGTGGGTTTCGGGGCGGCCACCGTCTTCCTTAATTTGGAGTGCACGCGGTCTAACCCCCTGGAGATCCTTTACACCTCGGTGGTGGCAGCGGGTCTGGTCAGTACACTTATGCTGTTATGGGCCGCGCTGCGAGACCCTTACTATAATGCCATGGTAGAAGAAACAGAAGAAGAGGTGAAAGAGGACCGCGTGAAGTCCGTCGCGACGTTCGTCGTGCTCGTGTTGCTGGGTGTCGCCTGCGTCGTCGTGGACATCTCCGCCATGTACGTGTCGGGCTCCTGTGGGTATCTGAAGGACTGGATCCTGCCCTCAGGTTGATTTGATTTGATTTATTAGGCTGATAACACATATGTATACAGCAAGACTGCCCAACTAGCCGGAGGCTATTATAAAGGGCTAGCCCTCATAACAAGAACATAAACAATTCGGAACAGGTAACAGTTAACAGTGTCAGTTACACAGTGTCAGTGTCAGATAAACATACTATTACATAACAGACGTTGCGGTCTAACGTTAACAAGCTATGAGATCCGGCCTAGTCGTCGTGCGTTTACTACAATTACATTGTGTACTATATTTACATGTCAGGTTAACATACTATTACATAACAGATGTTGCAGTAAAATCTGGCCTAGACGTCATGCATTTACTATAATATTACGTTGTGCACTATATTTACATTGTCAATACAATTCTATTGAACTCGTATCCAGGTCTCCACACAAGCACGGCGTTTCACGCGGTGAGGCTGGTTTTTGTGGTGGCGCAGGTCTGCTCGGTCGGGTGGCTGCACGCGACGCGGAAGTGGGCCAAGCAGACCGTCGGCGCCGCTTCCCTCACGGCGCTAATCGTCATGGCGGACGCGGCGTCCTGGCTGTACCAAGTGTCCGAGAGCACCGACGTCATCTGCAACACCTCCAGCTGTTGGAGCGCCGTCGCCCCGACAACCGTCACCCCGACAACCGTCACCCCGGCAAACGTCACCCCGACAACCGTCGCCCCGACAGCCCAGCCGTGCGAGGTGAGCGACCGGGCGACGCACTGCGACTTCCTCACGCTGAAGCGCTACTGCGACCCGCTGATCGGCCAATTCAGCCTCGTGGCGGCTGCCACAATGCTCGCCCTGTGGTCCAAGGCGCGGGGTACCCAACACGCAAGGGAGAGCGAGCCAGTCGTAGACCGACGACGGCCGCGGGACTTTCACGGGAAAGCAGCAGTGGTTTGGTTTGCTCTTCTTGTCGTCATGTGTGTCTTCTCGGTGGCGCTCTTCATAGTCACGCAACAAGCCCTGCCACCGGCCGCCGAGACTACAACAGCGCCGAGATGGCAGACGACGACACCGAGATGGCAGACGACGACACCGAGATGGCAGACGACGACACCTCCAACTACAGCCGCGCCAAAATACGCGGACTATCAAGCCGTCCTTACCTACCAAGGGTTCAAAGTCGCGTACGTTTTCATCTTCGCCCTGACAGCGCTTTCGGCTGAGGCCAGGAGCAGCTCCGCCGGCCGGCTGGACTACAGGCCACACGCTGCCGACATCGCGCTACTGGTCCTCGGCGCGATCGGCACGTCTGCCTTCCACTTGCTGTCGTTCTTCGCGCTCGCGAGATCGGAAAGCGTAACAGGCGAGGACCTGGGGAACTCCGGCTGCCACCTGTCCGTGCCTCCAGAAGCCAGCACTTTCATCCATCTTCGCGCCCTTCTAGGCTTGGACGCGTCGCTGAGCACCCTTCTCATCATCTTCCAAACCACGTTCCTCCTCACCGCCCTGTGCAAAGCGCAGGACGGCGGATCGCTGAACACCCGCTACAACTTGCTCGCGCTGTTCAACCTCTGCCTCTGGATCAACGGCAGTTTCTTCGAGGTTCAGTCCGAGCCCACGACCACCTGCTGGACGAGCCCCGTGCAGCGCGTGGCCATCGTCGGCTACTGGAACAAGCTGGTGCACCTGTTCTACCCGCTCTGCATGCTGTACTGGCTGCTGTCGCTGGTCGCTACTCTAACCCTCCGGCTCAGGAGCGCCGTGCTGAGCCCACACCACGAGGCTGGCCGCCGGGTTCAACCAGGGACAATCCAGCCGGCACAACGTCGACTCGAACCTCTCACGAACAGCACCACAGATGCCATTTTAAACTAAATCTCTCAAGAACAACACCACAGATGCCATTTTAAACTAAATCTCTCAAGAACAACACCACAGATGCCATTTTAAACTAAATCTCTCAAGAACAACACCACAGATGCCATTTTAAACTAAATCTCTCAAGAACAACACCACAGATGCCATTTTAAACTAAATCTCTCACGAACAACACCACAGATGCCATTTTAAACTAAATCTCTCACGAACAACACCACAGATGCCATTTTAAACTAAATCTCTCAAGAACAACACCACAGATGCCATTTTAAACTAAATCTCTCAAGAACAACACCACAGATGCCATTTTAAACTAAATCTCTCAAGAACAACACCACAGATGCCATTTTAAACTAAATCTCTCACGAACAACACCACAGATGCCATTTTAAACTAGTCGTAAACGTGGCCTTTAAAAGTGACTCTTTTCTCGAGGCTAGAAGTCTACTAGAGTCAACAAAAGATGTACAGGCAATGAAGTGTTCATTTGATTTTTTATGAGTTTATCATAAATTCCTCAACACAATTTTGTATCAATTTAAGCTTACGTTGTGTTCACTTATGCTTGTATGTATATGCCTTTGTACATGAGTTTAATGGTGGCGTCAACCTGTTTCGTAAGACTGAGTGTATGTAACTGTCTCTACGTACTTTTTAAAGAAAAAAACTTGGATATTTATCCATCTTTCTCTTTTTAGCATTCGCTGTTGAAGAAATAAAATTTGAACAATGAACAATTTGTCCCGATGAGAGTTTTTACCAGTGCACGTGAGAGAGAAAAAGAGGGAAAGAGTGAGAGAGAAAGAGGATGGAGAGAGTGAAAGAGAAAGAGGATGGAGAGAGTGAGAGAGAAAGAGAGAAGAAAGGATGGAGAGGGAGAGAAAGAGGATGGAGGCGAGGCCAAAACACAGGCTTTTAGATCTATGGTATTTACTAGAAAGCATCAATGTTATATACAAATCCGCGCTAAGAAAGAAAGCATGGCCCTCTTCACAATGGTAAAGAAAAGGTCTGTTGTACACAAAACATGGGAAGCTTCCAAAACATGACCCATTCAACAACTGCCAAAAGGAAACAAAGAAAAAAACTACTTCATTACCGCAAAGCACGTGTTTCTGCCACCCGATCCGAGGTATGGATGTCAAAAACAAAGGACGAGCAAACAACTTTGAGCGCAACGATCTCTACGTGCGTGACGTTTCGAGGAAACCACCCCTGGGGTCCTGCCAACTTCAAAGAAGTGAAATCAATCAGACGTAAACAGAACACGTCCTGCGTTTTGTGTATATTTTACTGCGTACCACTCGAACCTCTGGTCGTGTATACGTACACCACCCACACTCGAAAAAGGCAGTTGCGTCCGACCGATGGCCTCTAGAGAAGACCTCGTAGCGGTTCGGAAGAACCGACTGCCCGCTTGCTGCTCCTGCAGTAGATGTTTTCCCAACTTCGCGACGAAATGGGTCGGCAGACGTCTGGACGGTTCTCCCGGCGCGAAAATCGTGATCAGCATCGCCGTTTTCCTGGTCGTTTCTGTAGCCCCTTTAATGTCCCTGGCCATCAATGACGCCATGGACTGTGAGAAACAGTGGGAGAGTCTGAGGATTATTTTCATCGTGCTTGTCTACCTGGGGATCCCATGTGTAGCGGTCATCGCGTATGTCATTCGGCGGGAGCCCTTTGTGCGAGAGGACACCGACCAGGCCGGGGTTGGAGCAGCGGAAGGTTTGGAGCTGTCGCTTCTTTTCGTACCGGTCGCGCTGCTGGCGGTCGGCTGCGTCGCGCTGGACATTGAGTTCCTCCTACTCTACGGTTCCTGCGCCCATCGCGACGAGGGAGCCTTTCCCGTCCAACCCAGCTACGTATACTCCAGCGGTATGGCGTTTCACGTGGGCAGACTCCTCCTTGTGGTGTCCCAGACGGCCATGCTCGGGTGGTGCTTCGGCACCAGGAGCTTCGCCAGGCAGAAAGTCTACACGGTTCTCCTGTTCACGCTCGTCGTCCTGGCCGACCTGGCCTCCTGGTTTTACGAAATGGTGGACAGGCCGTCGGTCCTGTGTAAGACCGTCAACGTCAACGACGTCGTCGTTAACAACGTCAGCTACAAATTCGTCAACGTCGACCTGACATGCTGGGACGCCACCATCGATAAGTCGAGCTCCTGTAATTACGCTACAGGAGGGGACACGACGATAAACTTGTTCACGGTGGAGTACTGTACGTTCGTGAAGTTCCAGCTCTACTGCCAGCCGCTGGTCGGAACTTTCGCCCTCCTCTCCCTCGCCACGATGTACTACATGTGGGCCAAAGCGCGTGAGGGGGAGGGGGGCGACGGCGCGGCGGCGACAGGGCGCCAGACCGTCCCGAATACGCGCCACGCGGCGGGCCCGCTCATGCGGTTCTTCCTGGTGACGGTGGCCGTTCTCTCCGTCGGATTGTGGGCGATCACCCAACAGGCCACCACGGTGTCCAACAAACCGGACTACTACAAAGTCATCCTGTATTACTCCTGCAAGGTATTTGTCGTCTTTGTCGCCTATTATTACACGGTCTCTAGGTGCTGTGTTTTACTCGAGATCGTTAAAAGTTCATGATAGCTGCTGGCTCTCTTGGATTTGACCCTTGTTGGCTGTATAACTGAGAGATTTGTACGATAACTAATTTCGTCTACGAGGTATTCTCTTTATGATACCAGCTGCAGTGACGATGTCGGCATCTGTTTGGTCCTTCCTGTACTTTGGTCAGTCCATCCTTTCCACATCACATCACATCCAATATACTGAGAGAAGCGCTCTATCTGTACATTAAGTCCATCTTCTCTTCATGATACGAGCTAGCGTACCCTGGAATCCAGAGCTCGTTTTCCGGGCCGCAAGAGCCCTTCGCCCGCTGGTGTAAATTACCGCTACGCCTACGGGGGAGTCTAGCCCGGGGGGAGTTCGGCTGGCCGGACAACGTACAACGTAGTTCTAGGGCCGGAAAAACCCCTCGGGCTCAACTCCCCGGTAGCAGTAATTTAGATAGGCGGGCGAAGGGCTCTTGGCTGCCGAAGGAAAACGGCTAAGAGTCCGATACTAGTTTAGCATCCAGGGTATACATTAAGTCCATCTTCTCTTCTTCATGATACGAGCTAGCGTGACGATGTCTCCATCTGTCTTCCTCCCTCCCTCCAGGTCCTGTACTTCGGCCTGTTCATCCTGTCCACGCTGGCGGGGTGCGTGCGGGTCCAGGCCAGCGGGCCGTGGGAGTTCCGGTCTCGGGGAGCCGTTGACGTGCTGCTGTTGCTCCTCAGCGCGGCGGGAGCCCTGTGGATGAACGTCCGGGGTCTGGAGGGATGGGCCAAAGCGTCGGTCGACCTGGCGAGGCAGGGCTGCCCTCACGACGCGACGCCGGCAGACTTCGTCAAGCTGCGAGCCCTGCTGATGGCCGACGCCGTCCTGAACCTGGTCCAGCTCGTGCTGCAGACGACGTTCGTGTTTTCGGCAACGACGCACGGGCGGCTGGAGGGGAGGGTCGGGTCACACTGCGGGCTGCTCTGTCTCTTCAACATCTGCGTCTGGGTCAACGGAAGCTTCGTCGAGGTTTGTAGATGTACATGTTTCTATGTCTGTACACCCTTCGGCGGAAGACACCAGCTTTTGTACATTTGTGAATTTGTATCTATGGATTTGTGTCTGTGTTTTGAGCCTCAGGAGCAGTCCCCAAGAACATTTAGGCCGGCTGATTCCTCCTATACGTGTATTTGGTATATTGCCCCACACCTCCTCCACCCATCCTGTAAATTTCACTACGTGCATGTCTTTATAAGATAGGGAAATCTGTTTTTCTTATAATTGTAATGTAGATTGCTAGCTCCACCACATGAAATGATATATATCATTCAGTCGTCGCCTTGGCAATGATTTTTATTGCCTCAGCCTTGTTGTCTTTGGCTCCCAGGTGCAGTCGACGCCGCAGACGACCTGTTTCACTACGCCTGTGCAGCGCGCGTCGTTCGGGCCGGCAGACTGGAACGTGTTCGCGCACCTAGTTGTTCGTACAGTCTGGCAGCTTAATTGGTTCTCTACTCTTTTAGTTTATCTTTGTATTTTTTGTTGTCTTTGGCTCCCAGGTGCAGAGGACGCCGCAGACGACGTGCTTCACTACGCCTGTGCAGCGCGCGGCGTTCGGGCCTGCTGACTGGAACGTGTTCGTGCACCTGCTGCAGCCCGTCTGCACGTTCTACTGGCTCTGGTCGGCCCTGCTCATGCTGCGCCTGGTACTGCGGCAGGGCAGGCCGCCGCCGCGCCGCGGGAACGGAGGAGCCACCACGGTACACGTCGGGGAGGCCGCCAGCATCACTGTCGGCTGATGTCGCCAGCTCCTCAATAACTATGGACTGAACCCCTGACTGTTGTCTTTTTAAATGTAGTACAGTGTTCTGCATCAAATGTTGTCCGGGAAATTTATAATGTATGGAACATGTGTTTTTATTGGTTTGTTAATCGTACGCCTATATTGATTGCAAACCTGTAGTTTTCATATACTAATGTTTTGTAAATTGGTTTACAATTCAGTTGTTTTTAACTGCGAAGAACCAATAAATCCATCTTGAATCTTGATCCAGATACCTGGAATCCAGACTGCGGGCCTGGCAAATCTACATGTACGTTCTTGGATCATAACCGTCGAAGACTATTCCTTCTTTCCTAGACGGTACCGCAGAGTGGAACTCGCTGTCACCAAGTACAGTACTGGCATTGTCATTAGATAGCGTAGATTTGCCCCAGGCACGTGTTATCGAAGACTATAGAAAGTGCGGCCTTGCCGTGTTGGCCCGCAGGACAGTGGAAATCCATGTAAAATGGCACCTGGCGAGCATCAACAGGGGTATATTATATTTTTTTTTCGAAGTGATTTCTTATTGTTATGATTCGATATGGGTGCACCTGTGCCACGTATGGTTGATATTTTGTATTCAATATCCAACAAGCATTCTTTATTGTCGTATGGCCATTTCAAGTTCTCGTGTTTGACATACTAAAACGTTTGTGGACGAATCAATTGTGAGCTTATGAGTATTCAACAAGCTTTTTTAAGGTCTATGGCTAGATGGTTGCGCAGATTATGGCTGGTCACACATTCACCGGGCAATCTTCTTAAGATGGCAAACGGAGGGTCGTATGAAAGTCGGGTTGCTGAAAAAGTCTATCAGCGTTCAATTCTTGTCCCGGCCTGTTGTAGAATCCTACGGCAAAATAAATCGTGCGACGAATGTAACGCGTAGTTACCGGGAAAGTCCACCTCAGTACCGAGAATTGCACGTATCAGGTCCCAAGTCACGCGGTGTAGATGTCAAAACGGCGAGCGAACAAACACGAGTGCGAAGGCCAAAAACAGTCACTTAAGTAACTGGATATGATTTTGGAAACGGTCAGGCGTTTCAGGTAGCATCCACTAGCTTTCGTCAGTGACACCGGAGAGTTGTCAGAACAGTGTATGAAGCACACACTGACAGAGGTAAACACCAGGGGGGGACCTGCAAGGGGGGGGGGGGTCCCGACAACGCTCTACTCTCGATTACGCTTTACGTTAAATTCCAAGTGGCTACAACGCATTACGTAGAATTAAAACGGCGAATACGCTCTACGCAAAATGCGAAGAGCGGTCCGTCTACGCTCTACGTAGAATTAAAACGGCCGATTACGCTCTACGGAAAAGGGCTTGCGGGCCCCTACCAGGGTGTCGTTCATGTCACACAACAATCACCGCAGAGGGGCACAGTTTAATATATCCCCGTTCCTTTCATTGGAACGAGCTCACAACAAGGAGGTCATGACCTCTTTGTGTACGTACTCAGGAAGAACTGTGACCAAGCGGGGACGACCATGCCTAATCTCCAAGCAGATCTTTCAGTGGTCGCAAAGAGCAAATTCCATCATTTTACTTTCCAATTCAGCCTACCTCCATGCTAGCCTGGGTGCCATCCCCGGCAGTATTCGCCTGCTCTATAATGTTGCTAGCTACCACTGTACCAGGCTACCTCCATGCTACGAAAATATGATGACAAAATGCAATCCAAATCTTTTTTTTAAATATTCTGCTGTATTTCAACTCGAAGTAGGGTCGCTAGAGGTCCAATACTGTCAAGATGTTAATAGGCCATGTTGATTTGATTATATGGATGACATCCACGTGCGCATGAATTTTCGGCAAAGTTTCCAGAAAAAAAAAAGAGTTACGCAAAATGCGAAGAGCGGTCCGTCTACGCTCTACGTAGAATTAAAACGGCCGATTACGCTCTACGGAAAAGGGCTTGCGGGCCCCTACCAGGGTGTCGTTCAAAAAAAGTTTTCAACCATACTGTAAATTGTACAAAACAGTTGCAAAATGAGCAAATATATATACCGTAAGTTGGAAAAAATATATTGGGAAACGATAACTTGTCGTAGAATGCCAAAATCAAACGAAAACCGTACTCTTAATTTGTTCAACCTTCTTGACCACGTAGATTTCATAATGAAAGCAATTTTTTTTGCCAAACCTTTTTTATTCGCACGCTCGCATCAGTTTTGGGGTTCCCAGAGGATGTCATCCATAAAATCAAATCACCATGGCCTTGGCCAGAACAGTGAAGTGTCAAAAGTATGCAAAATCACGAAAATGTTATAAAACTTTTCCAAGTCATAATTGCCTGAACAATGTTCTAACGTTAGATAATCAACGAACCAACAAGAGTTCCAATACTGTGAGGTAGTAGAACTGAGGTGACAAAAACTTTCCCACCAAAACGAGGAACACCGCTCATTTGCTGAACGTCTCAGGCTACAATATATTTCACTGAGAAATATTATGATATATTCTTTTCTGCTATTTAAATGTATTTTACCTACAAGACCGGCGTCACGTGGTGTCTTTGCGTGTTTGCGGTCACGTCTGCGCTAGTGACGTCAGAGCACAAGGTCAGAGTTGAACGGAACGGACTACTAGCATTTATAGGGGGTTAGCAAAATAATTTTACTTCTCCTTTTAATCAACCAATTCTTATACTTTTCAATTTTTGCCATCTTGGTAAAAACGTAACAATTTTTCTTTGATTAGCTTTAAGTTATCGTGATAGCTTCGTAGAGAAAATGTTGTTTATATTTTATGTAACTTGACATGGTATGACCCGCTGGCCATATGACATGTCCTACATTTGGATCGTGTTTCGCCGGGGGTGACTGGAGTTCGGACGGGTCTTGAAGAGGAACTGTGGCCTTCCTGAGCTTGCCGCTTGCTTCAAGACATTTTCCGCAACTTCTTACCCGCCCGTGCTGCTTTCTTAAAGTCTTGTGGAAGACATTCGAGCATCGGTGTGAGTGAAAAACCGTACAAGCGTTACCGAAACGGATTTTCGCCGCCCAGTACTACTAAGTGTGCACCGGTGACCAACAACGTTTAGCGTGTCTTACTAAAGTCCTAAGGACTTGGCGAAGCTCCTTAAAGTTAAAGATGGATGGTGACTACGCTGACTACGACGACAATGGACCCATGGGGACCCAGAATAAGTGGGTGTTCGAAATCTCCTACGAGGTCGCAAATAAAGGTGAGTTGAGAACACGCTAGCATAGCATGCCAAAACTGGGGGTTTTGGGGACTTCGGGGTCTTTGGGAGCTTTTATGTGCTATTTTCTGATTGCATATACTATATAGACTGGCCTGGTTGAATTACCCCCGTTTTTTAGAACTGGGCTAATCAGAAAACAGCCGAAGACCACCAAACCCCCAGTTCTATAAGCCTGCTACGAAGGCTAATAAGAACACGCCCCCCTCCCCACGTACTTCGGCTGTTGCCGAATATGTGGTGTGCGTCCGACGCTTATGGCGACATGTATGCACCATGCATCTCACGTGGATTACGTAGGAATAAAATGCCAACTTCTGTAAGATTTTATCCTAAATATACTATCATTTGAACGATTTATAAAGCTCCCGCGATCACTTTTTTTATAAAGTTGTCTCAGGTGCTATAAAATTTTAGTCCTTTTTTCTTTAAACACCCATGTAAATTGATAAAAATTATATCTGAATTCAGTTTTGTGCACAGATGACAACATATACATTCTGGTGACAGTCTAGTAACGAAACTCCGATTGCAAAATTGCTCCAAAACAAGACGCGAAACGGTTTGCTCTGGTGTGATCGATCTGCCAATAGTTAAGTGTTTAAAGCGTGTGTATTTTAAATCCACACGGATACGCCCCTTTCTGTGACCTTCAAAACAACGTCTGGTTTTCGCTCCAAGGTTTGACTCCAGATTCCTGCCAGACAACACCAAGAACACAAGGAGAAATCACTGTATTTTCTCTGCGTTTTTGCTCCGAAATCAGTAACTTTTTTTGCTGAATTTAGTGTTAGATTTAAGGCTGTATCTAGCCTATTTAACTACGAACTGTACGTAAACAAACTTAGTTATCTAGGTTAAACTCTAGCTACAGCATAAAACCTACGTAGCTCCTAAATGTAGAGCACAGAAAAAGGGTTGAAACATTATTTCAAACACTTTTGCTTATACTAAAAGATAATAGACATTTACAAGGAACATTAACTTAAGATTAGAAGTAAAACTGCATTGGTGACCATGTAATGTGTGTTCAGCCTATCTCAGCTGGAAAGGTCAAGCAGAGGTCACCCCAAAAGGTTGCCACCAGTTGCATCATAGAAACAGCTTCAGAATTGGTGGAATTTTCATAGAATCACCAGCTGTGTTCAGAATGACCTTCATAAACGTGTGTGAAGGTCAACATGACCTTGAGAAAGTGCTAGGAAGTGCAGTGGAAGTGACTGCATTCTTATACCCCCCCCCCCCATTGTGTATAATGTAAACAAACAAACCTGTTTGGGCATGCATAGGTAAGGAGTAACTTGGAGACAACTTTAAAAGGTGCTCCTTATAGAGGAACGTGTTAAACCATGTGCATGCGCAAACAACATCTATTAACCCAGGCGTTGCAGTTTATTTAAAAGTGACTCTATTATATACTTTCAAGTATTTTTGCATGTATTTTTCAAATTGCATGCAATTTTGTATAATAATGATATGCAATGGGTTTAACGTTTAGATCCAGACTTTTGTCTTTAAATCTAAGTGACTGTATTTAATGATGAAGTGTTTTCTTGAATTGCAGAGTTACAAAATTTTGACATTCTCATCAAAAGTTTACAGCAATTATAAACTTTCCCCCCCCCCCCCAGTTGGTGGGATCTACACGGTGATCCGCAGTAAGGCCGGTGTGACGGTTGACGAGCTCGGAGACCACTACTGCCTGATTGGTCCGTACAACGAGAACTCGGCGCGCCTGGAGGTCGACCCCATGGAACCGACCAATGAGATCATGCGCAGGACCCTGGAGAACATGCGGGGCAAAGGGGTCAAGGTCAGTAGGGGGTCAAGGTCATCATCATCATTGCTGATTTTTTTGCTGATGTAAATTTTGCTTCAATCCATATATAGGCCATGCCACACAAATTTAATTAGTTGGTTCTTGGATTTGAAAAAAAAAACAGATTTCAAATTATGAATTGACCAAAAGATGCTCTTATTTTGGCTTCAACAGTTGAAGAAAGTCCTTGACTAATCCTAACTTTTTTTACAGTTTTTCCATCTATCAGTGTAGTGGTTTAATTAAAGGCTTGAAATTAATTGTGTAAATTAGCCAGTCCTGTATGGTTCCTATCATTATAGCATTTGGGCCTGCATGTAATAAATACATAATCATAGGATGCTTGGATTTGTTTTTTCTTGTCACCTTGTCACTTTATATTTCTTCTTAAAAAATCAAAGAAGCAACAAATTAAATTATTATGGTCTTACTGGTGCTTGAATCCTGTGCCCAAGGCAAATAACTTGACTTACATGGCAAATTATATTAATAAAGGTAATGTCATACCTTAATTTGTCATCTTCATGAAAATAGAATCAAAATTCAAAAATTCATTAATCCTTTTGGGAATCAGACAATTTTCACACACAAATTTCTCAGTTGCTAACTTAAGAAAACTTGTGTAATTTCTGTGATGGTCCCACATTAGCCTCCTTGTCCAGGATCAGTCTTTTTTTGAGGGGGGGTTCTTATTTTCTGATCAAACGTAGATCACACGCATGAAAAATTTTGGCTGCCAAGGCAACCCTAGTATGCCATTCCTGGAACATACTAGGAATGCCATACTAGGCTTAGGGCCGGAGCTTGAATACGTGCGATCTACGTTTGATCAGAAAATAAGCGCTGATCCCATAAAGCCTGCCAAGGAGGCTAGTCTCACATTTATTTAATATCAAATTGCTGTTAAAAAATAAAAAATAAAAAATTTAAAAGACGAAGCTCATTCCACCCTCCCATGTTGCATGGCGACTGTTCTGCAGGTAGTGTTTGGGCGCTGGTTGATAGACGGCTATCCCAGGGTGAGTACACCTCTGTCTCTAACCACCAACACTTATATCCACAGGTCGAATACGGACGCTGGCTCATCAACGCCTACCCACGGGTGAGTGGTACAGTCCGGTTAGCATGCTGCATGGTGGTACCTGCACTTATGCACGGAACATACCATTCAGAGATCATTAGGGGTGTGTGAGAAAATCAGGGGGTGTTAGAAAATGGAACTTTTAAAATTAACCTTTAAAGAAATCCATTCTTCAGCAATGTCACCACTGTGTTTCTTTCATGTTTTTTCATAATCCACTGATTGGGTTAACTTACTAAGTATACTTGTATATAGTGATGCATACCTAAACCAAATTTTAGGTTCAGGTCCGGATTCAAGTCCAGAGGTTTAGGTTCAGGTCCGGACTTGTAAGTCCGGACCTAAACCCAAGGCATATACAAAATTGCATGTTGGCAACCTTGCAATGTTGTCTGGGTGAAACTTTGGCCACATAACATGGAGGCCGGTACTTGACGATGCCTGATGGCAATGTTTTCTTCATTTTGCAGCAAAGATTTTGCAATCTACGGAAGGTTTTAGGTGGTTTGGAAAGAAAAGGAGTATGTGAAATGGTCTTTTATGGTAATAAGTCCGGACTCGGTTCTTGACTTTTAGTTTTTTTTGGACTTGAACCTTAACATTCTTACAAGTCCGGATCCAAGTCCAGTGAACCGGTATGCATCACTACTTGTATACAATGTAACTATCCATAGAAAAGGTTACGTAGTACTTGCTTTGGATTGGTCAACTTCAACAGTTTAACAATGAAGCAGAAGTAACTGTTACTGTTAGTTACCACCGTTAACAGTTTGACTCACTCACAATAACCACAACCTTGTTGCGCAATTTTGCATTGTTTGACCTTGACCTTGTGTGCCGGTTGTGTTGTTTGACCTTGATCTTGTGGTTTGGTTGTGTTGTTCGACCTTATGTTTCGGTTTGACCTTGACCTTGTGTGCAGGATATGTTTTTGAGCTTGTGTGCAGGTGGCATTGTTTGACCTTGACCTTGTGTTCTAGTTTTGTTGTTTGACCTTGACCTTGTGCGCAGTTTGTGTAGTATAACCTTGTGTTGTTTGACCTTGTATGCAGGTTTGCATTGTTTGACCTTGACCTTGTGTACAGCTGGCAGTTTGACCTTGACCTTGTGTGCAGATAGTGTGTTTGACCTTGACCTTGTGTGCAGGTGGTGCTGTTTGACGTTGGCTCGGTGTCGTGGAAGCTGGACGAGTGGAGAAAGGAATTCTGGGAGGTAGCGGGGATCGGGATCCCGTGGCCGGACCGGGAGTGCAACGACGCCGTGCTGCTGGGGTTTCTCGTGGCCTGGTTCCTCGGCGAGGTCAGTTGGGATCATTTCTGGTTATGAGTTGCTTATTGCAAGTTCTTGCCCGAGGGCTAATTGCAAACAGACATTGACAAGAAAAATGTGGTGATATAAAACTATATGCTAACATGAAGTTCTACGTGTAATTTAACCCAGTCTATCTCTACTTAAATCTATTTCTGGTGGTGCATTGGATTACGTTATGTAGCAAGTAGCAGGACAGAGTTGGAGGGGCTGGTCACCATCACTCACTCACTCACTGTCTGGTTTATCGTCTGTTGTTCCCAGTCTTCTGAGGGTTAGATGTGCTTGCACTGTGATACTGGGGCTTGATGGCAGCCCGCCACTTGCGTCTGTCCTGTGGGTTGATGTTGTCTAAGTTCAAGTGGTGGAAGTCCTCCCTTACATATGAATTTCCTCCCCAGTTCCGAGCCCAGTGTGAGCAGTGTGAAGGTAAGCAGTACCTGGTGGCGCACTTCCATGAGTGGATGGCGAGCGTGGGGCTGGTCCTGTGCCGCTGCCGTAACATCGACGTGTCCACCATCTTCACGACGCACGCCACGCTGCTCGGCCGGTTCCTCTGCGCGGGGAACGTCGACTTCTACAACAACCTCGACAAGGTGGGTCACAGGGAAACACAAACAAACAAACACTACCTTTCGTCAGTGGCACTGGAGACTTGTCAGAAAGACTGTTTTTTAAGCAAGAACTATTGATTGATATGCAAATGAGTGAACTTCAAGACACACATTTTTTTGGAAGTTCAAAAGGAAACAAAAGTTAGACAAGACAAGACAAGGATGATGCAAATTAGCCTGCCTTTCTGACAAGTCTCCAGTGTCACTGACAAAAGGTAGTGGATGCTACCTAAAACGCCTGACCGTTTCTAAAATCATATCCCATTTCTTGAGTCACAGTAACTGTTTTTTGGCATATCTAATTACCAGTAGTATTACCTGGATGTCTAACCTTCACTGACGCATGTACGCGTGTCCCATCTGTAGTTTGACCTGGACACAGAGGCAGGAAACTGTGGGATCTACCATCGGTACTGCATGGAGCAAGCGGCAGCACACTGTTGCCACCTAGCAGTTTTGGTGCAAACTGCATGTATAATATATACATATTTCCCTACAGTTTGACCTGGACACAGAGGCTGGAAATCGCGGGATCTACCATCGGTACTGTATGGAGCGGGCGGCCGCACACTGCTGCCACCTAGCAGTTTTGGTGCAAACTGCATGTATAATGTATATATATTTTCCCCTACAGTTTGACCTGGACACAGAGGCTGGAAATCGTGGGATCTACCATCGGTACTGCATGGAGCGGGCGGCCGCACACTGCTGCCACGTGTTTGCCACCGTGTCCGACATCACTGCGCTCGAGGCAGAACATCTACTCAAAAGGAAGCCAGGTACTTTTCTTTTTTTTCTCTCTTTTTTGTATTATTTTGCATAAATTTGTGTGACCACTCACTTTGGAACATATTAGCAAAATGGCCACAGTGCACTGATGGTCAATATAGTCAAATTTTTGAATGCTCGAGTTAATAGGAAAATGTGGCTACAATGGCAAGGTGGTCACTAGCATTGGACACTGTCATGTATAAGCAAAGACACACACACACACACGCACACACACACCAAAAACAATACCTCCATTTTTCATGGAGGTAGAAAAATCAGTGACGTTTTGATTTGATTTGCCTGTGGGACAGAGGCAGCTGTTGCTGGTGTTGCGTCCCACACATAAAAACAAATACAGGACAGGACAAGACAATACTCATTTGCACTCGAGTTACGTGTAAGTGAGGAAAGTCGTGTAAAGTGCCTTTTCCATGGGCACGAGTCGAGCTGTTACATCACACCTCATTGTGACGTTTTCACTGTTTCAGACATCGTGACTCCAAACGGGTTGAACGTGCAGAAGTTCCAGGCGATCCACGAGTTCCAGAACCTCCACGCCATCGCCAAGGAGAAGATCAGCGAGTTCGTACGAGGACACTTCTACGGGTGAGCACACCAAGGTCATTTGTACTCACTGGTAGCGTGCGTAGTCCAGTGGTTAGCGTATCCTGCCTCTGGACCGAGAGGTTGGGGGTTCGATCTCCACTGTCGTCGCTCACATGACATACACGCTACTGAAAAGGGTCGCAGTCCTTAGGACGGGACGTTAAGCCGTGGTCTGCTGTTCATTGTGCTCGTCGAAAAGATCTAGGGGAATTTCCCCGGTACAATGAACCTGTAAATACAGTACATAGCGTCTGTCTTCTCTGTCACGACCAGTGGAAGATTAGCTCTTCAGTGAGCTAAACTGGTTTGAGATCACTATCATTTTCACTCGTCATAGGTTTGCAAGAGAATGGGGTGGGGGGCTAGTATAGCAAGGTTGCTTGGATGTAGACTACCGGTAGTCACCACTATTTGGAAAACATTTAATGGTGATGCTTACCATTATGTTCATGAGACCTCATCCCTACTTATTTACCTTTACATTATTGTGCTTTGGACTGGTATATATAACATTACAACATTAAATGTTTTATGTTTTGTTTTGTTTTTATTACGTAATGCAAATAAATGATGATGTTGATGGTACATTACAGCTAGGGGTGCCAACCTCTAGGCAGGTTTCTAAATCATATTTTATAATTTGAGACAAATTTTCAGCAGACTTCGTGAGAACCTTAATCGTGTCTGCACCTTTTCCCAGGCACTACGACTTTGACATTGACAAGACGATATTCATGTTCACGGCCGGCCGGTACGAGTTCTCTAACAAAGGAGTGGACATGTTCCTGGAGGCACTCGCAAGACTCAACTACTATCTCAAGGTCAGACTCTACTACATGTACTATTCTCAAGGTCAACGTTTGGGCATTTGTACTTTGCAGCATCAAACATGGATCTCTAGAATCACACTTTGTATCATTTTGTTGTAGATTATTAATTAATTAATTACAGGTTATTAATTTCTATTTTATGAAATCAACCTGGTAGAAGTACAGGGTACATGTACGTCTGAATTACCTAAAGAAAACTAGCTTGATGTGAGAGATTCTTGTGCATACAGTGTTCTTGGGAGACCTTTGAGCATAGGGCCCCCTATGCTGTAATTTGGACCCCGTATGCTGTGATATGGACCCCTATGCTGTATTTCAACCAGCATATTGGTGTTTCAATGCACAACTTGAGCCCTGATAGTTATTACACTTCTGTACCTGACCCCTATGCTGTGAAAAAATCGTGGTGAGAACCCTGGCATACTCTGAGTACCACACGACTGCTATGATTAAATTTAAATTATAATAATTATTGCAAATTCAGGCCATACTTTGTTTGCCTTAAAGTTTATAGTCCTTAGAGCTGTCCTGAGGTCATGTGTAGTTAGCACGCTGGATCATAGTTCAACCCTCTGACCCTGACCTTTGCCCCTTCCTCTGACCCTGACCTTTGCCCCTGCCTCTGACCCCTGACCCTTGCCCTGCAGTCCTCCGGCAGTGAGATGACGGTTGTCGCCTTCATGATCTTCCCCGCCAAAACTAACAACTTCAACGTCGACTCTCTCAAGGGCCAGGCTGTCGTCAAGCAACTCAGGTGGGTTTTCCTGTTTATTGATAGCTTTTTGTTTGCCTGTACAACATGCTATTTAGATGATCAAGGGTTAGATGTAACAAGTCGATCGGTGTAATGTAGCCAGCTGCCGCCGCGCCGCGTGCCTGCAAAACTGGTGTGTTACGCTGGCAGGCGGTTATACCGGCTATACAGATACAGATACAGATTTGTCCTTGGTGCTGTCCTTGGTGCTAAAAACCAAGTATTAGAATGCAGTAGAGAGCCAGGAAGGGGTGACTTTGTAATCGTCAGTCAAGTTCAACTTGGCAGTCCAAAGGGTTAGATAGTCCATGACTGACACTATTTCTAATAAATGTATGAATTTTCATCTGAAGTGTGATTTTCCCCACAGAGAGACGGTACAGGAGGTGCAGAACGATATTGGGAAGAGGATTTTTGAATCATGCCTTGGGTAAGTAAGTATTACATGACATACATGTAGGCATCAGGGTGAACACTTTGTATTATCATGAACACGAATGTCCTTATTGCATGGCATGGAACAGAAAACAACACTTTTTGCATCATCCTTGTCTTGACTTTCCAAATCAATCAATAGTTCATTTTTATAAACCTGCTTTTCTGACTACTATCTGACGAAATGTAGTGGATGCTACCTGAAACATCTGACTGTTTCCAAAATCATATCCAGTTGCTTGAGTAACTGGTTTTTGGCGTATCTTATTACCTGGATGTCTAACCTTCACGAATTAAAACAACACTTGTATAACAATCTTCAAAATTTTGGCTTGGTTACCATTTGTTTGTTTGTTTGAGCTTTGTTGTTGTTTTCCTTGCAGCGGCAGCATCCCCAAGTCTGAAGATTTGTTGCAGTCGGAGGATCTCATCAAACTGAAGAGGTGCATTTTTGCTGCACAGGTGGGGAAGTACTCCACATCACATGCAAAACAGAACAAAACAGAAAAGAGTGGATTCTGCAGTAATTGTGGGCTGGTTCTAGGATTTAGACTCCAGTGAAAATGTGAACCTACAATGTATCTTTGGTTATGCTGAGGTCACATTCCCAAACCGGGACCCAACCAGGCAGTCTTACGGAACGAAAAAGTATGATACAAAGACAACAAAGCACTGGGTCAGTCTACTGAGGAAGACCAGAGTGACTGGTTGAAAGCTCTAAGTGAGAGAACATTTTGTGTTGGATCTAAAGTTTTAACTTTAAACATGTAACTACCAACACAGATGAACTTTCATGATAACATTACATACATAGTATATTCCATAGTAGATGACTATATTGTTATAATACAACATATATTTGTATTTCGAATGTATAATAATTTTTCTTTTTCCATCTGCAGCGTCCGAACCTCCCTCCTATCTGCACCCACAACATGACAGACGATGCCAGCGATCCCATTCTCAACCACGTTAGGAGAATACAGCTCTTCAACAACAGGGCTGACAGGGTTAAGGTAACAAATTCTCCCTACATCCTCTTTATATCCCATTCTCAATCACGTTAGGAGAATACAGCTCTTCAACAACAGGGCAGACAGGGTTAAGGTAACAAATTCTCCTTACGTGACATCTTTATATCTGCTATACCACCTTAACCTCAATTATGTTAGGAGAATTTTTTAGCTTTTCAACTATGAAATTTAGAAAAATCTAACCCTTCCCATTTCATATGGTATAATTCAAGTGTTACAATGCCATGATGTACATGTAATCGTCCTCTCATCTTGAGACATTGTTGCGAATTTCCCCTCTCAGAATTTTAGCTCTTCAACTATTTTGATTTCTTTCTTAAACCCTACACTTTAGTCTTTTGAGCCATGACTGTTTAAATATGGTGACCTTTTCATATCTATATACAAAATGTATAATAGAACACTGTAAATAAATGTGACCCAATGCCATGAAGGTTTAAGTAATCCTTTCATTGTGCAACGCTGTTTCATTTTGTGTTTAAAGTTAAAACTTTTGGTCCAACACAAAAAATTCTCTCACCTACAGCTTTTGACCAGTCGCTCCGGTCTTCCTCAGTAGACTGACCCAGTGAAGCTTGTCACGTGGCTTCTTTGAAGTGTGATGTCAACACTGGGTCAAAGCTTCAAGCCTCACTGGGTCAGTCTACTGAGGAAGACCAGAGTGACTGGTCGAAAGCTCTAGGTGAGAGAATTTTTTGTGTTGGACCAAAAGTTTTAACTTTAAACATGTAACTACCAAGTTGAACTTTCGTGCTGTTTCGTTTTGTTTTTTCATCTTGTGACATTGTTTCCCGCCCAGATCGTGTTCCATCCCGAGTTCCTCTCGTCGACCAGCGCTCTCCTGGCCATGGACTACGAGCAGTTTGTACGCGGCTGCCATCTGGGTGTGTTCGTTTCCTACTACGAACCATGGGGATATACGCCAGGTAAGCCAACTGGATTTATATTTTCTGAAAAGTCAGACATTTCAGACAGCATTGACCATCTTCCATCAGTAACTGAGAATGATCATGACATGATATAAAATGGAGGAAAACCGATGATCTCTGCAAGACACAGTCCAGGATATCTATTGATATTCTATTGGCTATTATATCTATTGGCAGCCTGTCATTTGCCTCAATCCTGTCGATTCACACAATATAAGTTAACTAACTTAAAGGTTGTAATGCATTTCTTAAATGTGTTTTCTGCCCCCCTCCCCCCAGCGGAGTGCACAGTGATGGGGATCCCGTCCATCACCTCCAACCTGTCCGGGTTCGGCTGCTTCATGGCAGAACACATCGCAGACCCCACGTCTTACGGCATCTACATCGTCGATAGACGCTTCAGGAACCCTGAGGAGTCTGTACAGCAACTCGCTGGGGTAAGATGAGTGAGTGAGTGAGTGAGTGAGTGAGTGTGTGGATGGATGGATGGATGGATGGATGAATGAATGAATGAATGAATGAATGAATGAACGGCAGAGCACATCGCAGACCCCACATCTTATGGCATCTACATCCATATCGTCGACAGGCGCTTCAGGAACCCTGAGGAGTCTGTGCAGCAACTCGCTGGGGTAAGACGGCGAATGAATGAATGAAGGAAGCCTAGGAAGGAATGAAAATGAATGAATGAATGAATGAGAGTGGGTGGGTGAGTGAATTGAATGAATGAATGAATGAATGAATGAATGAATGAATGAATGAATGAATGAATGAATGAATGAATGAATGAATGAATGAATGAATGAATGAATGAATGAATGAATGAATGAATGAATGAATGAATGAATGAACACATCGCAGACCCCACCTCCAGCAGAATAATCAAATCCTGGATAGTGAGTGAGTGAGTGGGTACATTACATGTATTAAGTATATTATGTATGTAAAGTGTTTAGGATATAGTGTTAAGACAATAAAGTATTACATTTTGTGTATATAAGTACAATATTTGTTTAATACCTTTCCCACAGCACATGTTTGACTTCACGCGGCAGTCCCGCCGGCAGCGGATTATCCAGCGGAACCGTACCGAGCGGCTCAGCGAACTGCTCGACTGGAAGAGTCTGGGACTGGTACGACAATTTCTTTTCTTTTCTTAAAGAGATTCACTCTTTGTCTTGTATACATACATTACTGTAATTTCTGATTATTTTCACTGTACTGTTACATGTAATGTTCACTGATTTCACTGTCATTTCTGTACTGTGAACTTATCATTTCAACAAATAATTCCTGGACTTTCTTTTTCCTGCTTCTGTTGCCACCGTGAATATATAGTTCCGTGAACATGTACATTTTTCTCAGACCATGAACTTTTGCTACCGTAAACATAGAGTGAATTACAGTATTAGTTTTAAGTAGAGATAGAAAGTTAGATTAATTATAGATCGTAGAACTTCATGTTGCGGCATAAAGTTTCATACCACTCCTCTGCACTCATTGTTCCTGTCCATGTTCGTTGGCAGTTAGCCCTTGAACTTGCAATTGGCACGAACTTACAATAAAGAAATTATCAATTATACATGAAACTGTGTACTTTAAGAATGTGTAGTGACCAACTTTTGTTACATTAGCAAAAACAGACCTCGTTTGTTGCAAGTGGCATTAAAGTAGCACTAAATTTGGGAAGAGTGTTGACTAGTTGAATGAAGTCATCATGTCAGCATAATGTACTGCGCCTGCGTTTTCGTTGGATTTTTGGTCAACGTTGCATCAGAATTTTGCCTGTTGCAGAGGATATCTTTTCCTACATCACATTTGCAAACTACAGATGGGATGTTAACCTTATATGACCTTGTATGTGACGTTCTGCTGAAGTGCTATGCACAAAACATTGCGGGTTTAGTGCAGGTGCAGTACGTTCTGCTGACGTGCTGATGAAGTCTAACTCCTTACTACCCTTTCTCCCCTGACAGTACTACCGGAAGGCTCGCCAACTGGCTCTCTTCAAGAAATACCCAGAAGCCATCAGGCCAGACAGTCCCAAGACTCCGGTAGGTCTCACACCGATGTATTTCTCTTCTCACGGGAAGGTCTCTCACAGCAGTTTTCTGTTTTCAATGGAAAGACTGTAACTTGTCATAATTCTATGGTGAAGAGGTCACCAAGAATGTCGCAAAAATAAACTCATTCAGCAAGTTTTAAGAAATTTAAACTATTAACAACACAAAATAATGGATATTAGATTAGTCACTGATGATCAGTGATGGCAATTCCATAACTTAGTGTCTAAAAGTTTAAGATAGACATGGACACCCTGATGTTGTTAATATGTTTACCTTCGCAGAAGGAAAACATGTTGCTTTTGCTCAGTTTCTTCCTCTTCTTCTTTCTTCTCGAAAGTCAATGACATGGACTGTAGCAACACCCTGTGGTGTTGTTGGGTTACCATATACATGTATATACCAGGACAGAGTTGGAGTGGCTGCTAACATATACATTGTATTATATATGAAAATGTTTGAGTAACAATATTCAGAGCAGTAGTGTGTTAGGCTAGACCAATGGACCTATACCATTATTACGTCACAGTTTGTTTACCGCAATGAATGCCGGTCAATCGACGTTTATATTGTACAGGGGTGCGTAGCGCGGTGTGTGCTTGTGTAGCGTTAGCCTAATATAAGGCTTTTAATACAGTACTACTTTCGTCTAATGTCACAACTAAATCACCCATGCGGCATGTAATGCTGTGTCAACACAACTAGACGCAGCAAAAATCAGACATACCTTACTTTGAAAACTTTGAAATGATCTTTATTCTTTAACTGACTGTTCTAGAATGTTCTTTAGAACAGGTAAACAAACTGTGACGTAATAATGGTATAGGTCCATTGAGAAGGTAAACATTGCTTTGCAAATGTTACCTTTCTAATTTAAGATGAATGGCTTTATTTTTCTTTTCCACAGCAATTCCGGTACCCTCGCCCTGCGTCCGCACCCCCGTCCCCGGGAAGTTCCCGCGCCTCCACCCCGCTCCCATCCGAGCACGGGGACGACGACGAGGACGAGAGTTACGACGACGAGAGCGACCCCAACTTCCAGCCGCCAATCAGGATGGTCAGCCGCGGGTCAGAGGTCTTCGAGCGGAGCTACCCCGTCATCAAACCGATCATCAAGAAGAATTCAAATTCGAACGGAAATTAGGCGTCCAATCATCAGGAAGGATTCAAATTCAAATAGGGTGATATAACACCAGTCGGCCATGTTGGAGGGTTATACCAGGAAGCTCCCCGGTCGCCAAGCCAATCATCAAGAAGAATTCAAATTTGAACGGAAATTAAGCATTTTCTCGTCTCAATAGGGTGTTTACAATCCTTTATTTCCTTTAATTTATCATGTGATATGATACCGGTCGGCCATGTTGGAGGGTTACACCAGGAAGCTACCCCATCATCAAACCAATCATCAAGAAGAATTCAAATTTGAACGGAAATTAGGCATTTTCTCGTCGCAATAGCGTAATATAATACCAGTTGGCCATATTGAATGGTTTCACCAGGAAGCTACCTGGTCATCAAACCAATCATCAAGAAGAATTCAAATTCGAATGGAAATTAGGCATCTTCTCTTCTCAATAGTTCAAGTTTCATTGGGAATAGGGTGTGTACAATCAGGTAATATGATACCAGTCAGCCATGTTGGCTGGTTACACCAGGAAGCCATCAAAAAGAATTCAAATTCAAATAGCGATTAGGCATCTTGAGTAACTGTTTTTTTTTTGCAAATTAGGCATCTTCTCAATAGTTCAAGTTTCATTGGGAATAGGGTGTGTACAATCAGGTAATATGATACTGGTCAGTCATGTTAGATGGTTACATCAGGAAGCTACCCTTCAGCAAACCAATCTTCAAGAAGAATTCAAATTCGACTGGCAATTAAGCATCTTCTCTTCTCAATACGATTGCTGTTTTTGTTTACCTTAATTATTAGTAGTACCCTCCCCGACGTAGGAGAGTTTTGAGCAGTGCAACTTTTATTGTCGAGCCATATCAATTATTTTCATTCTCCTCAGCCAACTTCTTACCAAACATTTCTACAGGCTTCCAGGGTCACGTGGCCTATTACCAGTCATGTGACCAGGGTCACATGTGGGTCAGTCATTGTGATGAAGGCAGATGAATCAGCTGTCTTTTTTTATACACCGTTCTGTCTTTGATAAAAAGTTGATTTTTCACTTCAATCAGTCTTTATGCACCAAGGGAACAATAATGGTTAATAGTATAAGAAAGGCAAGGAATATGAGAAAAGACTTAGATCAACCAAGGACGTTTTACAGGTCTTTGATCAAGAAGAAATCGGAGATATTAGACATCTGGGAAGTATTGAAGGGTCTCTCATACAACCTATCCTGTCTGGACAAACAGACACACAAACCCACAACTAAGCCACTCAAAACAATACTTCCATACCGGTTTCAGTAACAAACGTAACTTGCCTGGGCTTCTCTTATTCAATAACGTTACTGGCAATTGGAGCAATGCCATGAGAAAGTAAGATGATGTTGATGATAATGAAGATTTAACGGTGCTAGGTGTTGGAGTTTGACATTCAAAGCTAGTCAATGACTAGATTTGATGGGAGAGGGGTGTTATAGGGAAAGAAAAATGCCACGACTGTTTCAGTCAAAGTCTTTGCCTCACTGGTATAACGGATTTCAATATACAGAATGGATCTTTTAAAATATAAAATGTAGCAGTTCATTTGTAAAGATTTCTTGCAGATATAGCCCCAGTGAATGCAAAGATTTTTGGTTTGCACTCAAATATCAATTTGGAAGAAAAGTATAAATCCAGTTTTGAAGCTTGTGGCTTGTTTAATTTGCAATTAATTGTTGTAGTTATAATTAATAAGAAATATAAATAGGCTATGCAAAGCGATGTCTTCCTTCAAAGCTTTTTGAAAAATTTTGCAGCCTTGACTTTTTCCCTTACTTGGAAAGTGATGTGTCTTTACGTGGGTTGGCAAAAGCTAGTCTACGAATGTTTTGGTAGCTCTGCTACATTATAAAGGCAAAACTTGGTTGTGCCGAAGAGATTCTGTGATTCGCCAACCTGAAACACTGCTTACTGTAATAGGTGGCGTATGGACCCTCTAGCCGCGATACTGCCTGACCAATTTGATACTGTCTTTTTCTAGTCTCTACCAGACTAACTACGCTGGTTATATTTAGGAGAATATTTGCCAGGGGAGTTTGGCCGCCTTGGTTTGACTAGAGGGAAAGAAACTACTAGTACCTACCTGCGGCCGGACTCCCTTGGCCAATTTTACTCTCTTTTTTTGGCCGAATTCTACGATCCGTATTCCCGTAGAAAGGCCTGGTAGAGGCTAGTATTTTTTCACCCTAGGATCTGCTTGGAGATTAACTCATCTCTGTTATACAATGTAGCTCCATATTAAAGCAGATCAAGTATCATTTATACCGGCCACAGTGAATTGTGTGTAGATGAAGAAGTGTGAATTTTTATGGTGCCTTTGATGACGTTTTTAGAGAGAGGTCAGAAGACATTGAAGACGATTTTTAACGATGGAGAGCGATGGGTAGTAGTAGTGGTGTCAGGGGTGCCAGAGTATACAGTGCAATTTTACGGAATACAGTGCAATTTTACTAGTATACAGTGCAATTTTACGGAATACAGTGCAATCGTATTGTAAAATTGCACTGTTTTGCGTAAAAGTGCACTGTATTGCGTAAAATTGCACTGTATTCTGTAAAATTGCACTGTATTCCGTAAAATTGCACTGTATACTCTGGCACCCCTAAGCGTTTATAGCAGTGTACAGACTAGGTTTCTGACTTATGCCATCGAACCTGTGACTTAGAGAGGAAATGAGAAAATATGGGAGATGAATGTTTTGGATAAAAACTGAATGGTTTTGGAATTTTGGAGAGAGTTTGAATTTTTAAGAAGTAGGGGCAAACGTTTGAAATGAAAATGAGATAGAGGGTTTTGGGTCAGTGGGGTCTGATTATTTGAAACAAATATCTAGAAGGAAATAGACAAAGCAGCATTTCTTGATCAAAATCTTTTTTCCTCTTTTTTCATGAATATCCACGTACGTCTGTTGTTACACACGTTGATGGTAGATAAACTAGAATCCCAAGTTTTCACAATTTTTACACATTCTATTACCAAAGTATATTTATTGTATTCTAATTGACGTTGATGTGTCAAAAAGCGTGATTAAGATGTCATTTGCATCCGTATGTTTACCTAGCCTGCCTGGTATCAAGTCTTCTCGTGGTTGGGTCATTAGTTGGGGCAGGCTGTGTCTTCGGGGCTGTAATAGTTTCCCCCCGCCCAGTACCAACAGGCCGCCCGGTAGGAGTGTTAGGCTAATAGAGATGGCACGCCGGGGAGCTGATTTGCCCAACCACAGGGCTAGTCAACCTCCCATCGTAAAATACTAGCTAGTACCTACCGGGAAACCTAGCTGAGGCGGGCAGGGAAGAGCTCCTGCAGCCCCGAGGAAAACCCGCCCCAACCACGATATAAGACTGGATACCAGGCTATATAAAATCTGGTCTGGCCCATGGACTATATATTATTATATACCCGGTGATTTGCGCGAGTGCAGGACCCTGCCAACTGCTACACCCGCGCAGCTGTAACAAAAGTGTGCAATTTTGAAGAAGCGATTGCTACATGTAGCCAAAGTAGTGTAACAGAATTATGAGCTATGTACACATTCATGTCTGTTGACGCAGTAAAGTTGAAACTGGCATTGTTCACATTGTGTAATCGTGTTCTTTTCATCTGATGGGAAAAAGACTTTCCGTCAAAACTTTAGATCCAACACAAAAAGTTCTCTCACCTAGAGCTTTCGACCAGTCACTCTGGTCTTCCTCAGTAGACTGACTCAGTCGAAAGCTCTAGGTGAGAGAACGTTTGTGTTGGACCAAAAGTTTTAACTTTAAACTTGTAAAATCTACAATCAGTGGACCAAGGAAGATTATATTATAATTACAACGTACAAATGCTTGTAGCTTGTATCTCAACTGCATAACAATAGTGTTTGATATTATTAGAGAAAATATCTATATTCCGACGTATAAAATACACTTCAAGATTTTCATGTGGTCATTAAGAGACACGGTAATGGCACCATGTAGATAACCAATCACTTTGGTCAATGTTCCTGAGCTTCAATGATTCCACAAATCGTACGTGCGGCTTTGTATCAGTCTCCATACCACCAACGCGCAATGAGGTATATGTCCGGGGGAGTTTGATCATCACAATGCTGATTTGCCATGGCCAGTTTTTCACTGTATTTTTGCAAATTCAATTATCCATCTTGTGCATCATCTTGTCTTTTTGGACTTCCAAAAATAGTCTTCACTTATTTTCATATCAATCAATAGTTTGTGCTTATAGTTATAAACCTGCATTTCTCCTCTGGTCTCTCAGTCACTGGCGAAAGCTAGTAGATACGTACCTAAAACGTCTGACCGTTTCCAAAATCATATCCAGTTGCTTGAGGAAACTGCTTTTTGGCAATCAATTATCCAGAACCTACTAAGAAGGCCCGGTGGAGACTACATAATGTGCCCTCATGAAGCCTTGACGGCAGAAATGATTGTACATCTACTCTACAAGCAGAGGTTTTTATATATGGCCGTTTTTTTTTTCGCTACCTCCACCCGGTGGCTGGTGGCCGGCGACCTTCTCTGGCTAATGGATACTGCCTGGCCAATTTGATACTGTCTTTTTGCCACCTATAGGGATCTGCTTGGAGATTATGTCCATCATGTGCGTAGAAGGGACGTTCTCTCATCAGTAGGCCCGTTCACTTATTCACTGTATTTTCTCTAGATTCAACTATCCTTTAGAAAGGCCTGTTGGAGGCTACATTTTCCTAAAATACCCCGATCTTGAAGGCAGACTGTTTGAACATCATGTGCGTAGAAGGGACGTCCTCTCATCAGTAGGCCTGTTAACGTTCTCGCTGGCTGATTCTGCGGGACTGGTGTCTCCTCTTCTGGCATTCTGGAACCAGAAACAGAAAATTGACATTAACACGTCAGACAAAACGTCTCAGACTTGTTCATTTGGTGATATGGCAATACTGACTTTATTCTATGGATGACATCCTCTGAAGACCCCCAAACTAGTGCGCGCGAGCGAATACCCCCCCCCCCAAAAAAATGCAGGTTAACCACACGAAATACATATTGTTAATCAGCAATAGTACATAGCTACTTTCACCACAAGCCGGCACATGCTGGTGTTTTGCGGCATTTATGAGTCAGCACTGTGCTGTGTGTGTGAGTTCTTGAGTCTCGGATTGTGGCAGACTGTAAGGATACTCACATGTACATGTTCTCTCTGCGTCCTGTATGACATGGGTAGGATTCGAACCCGGGACCTCTTGGTTCCGAGCCGAACACGCTACCGTTTACCCCATACGACCCCCCACAAGTACGCGATACTCACATGTGCATGTTGTCTATGCGTCCTGTATGTAACTCCGGCCCCTTTCCCCCAGCCAGGGGCACAAGATCGGTGACATGGGTAGGATTCGCACCCGGGACCTCTTGGTTCCGAGCCGAACACGTTTACCCCATACGACCTCGCTAGTACGCGATACTCACATGTTCTCTGTGCGTCCTGTACGTAACTCCGGCCACAGCTAACACGATAAAGAATCCCAGACACGTCAGGGCGACCAGCCCGCCGAAAGAGCCCCTCTCCCCCACCAGGCCCCACGACTTGAACAGGTCCGCGTATTTTGTGTCTATCAAGGCCGTCTACACACGGTGAGAGAATGAATGAATGAATGAATTTGAATTTCACTAAGCTGTACGTCATATCGTGTAAATATCTTCCAATGTGCAATTCTACTACGACAATTGGACTCCGAGATTGTGTAGTTGTTAACGCTTTTAAAATGATTGTACATCTTTGAACGCAATTCAGCTTTCTGTTACAATGTTCATGATTTTTAGCAATAAACCATTTTGATTGATTGATTGATTGATTGGTTGGTTGATTGATTGATTATAAATAATAAAATTACACAACAGGTAATATGCCATTGTAGCTACAATCGCTGAACTGAGGCATATTTGACAATTAAAAGATTTGTATCTACAAATAGTTACCACAAATATATGGAGCGGATGAGGTTAGCCATTCAGTGGAAAGAAACGGCATAGTGGTGTCCCTCTAGAACATAAACGACTGTAGCAAAGCAGGTATTACACTGTACCTATCCATGGTCTTCATTTATTTGGTGATCTTGGTGCAAAATGTTTTTTTTCACCAAGCTCCCTATGATTTGTCATCTACTGTACATTACGAAAAATCTTTTTGTTTTTATGTTTTTATGCATACTTCTTCTAGAAGTACCCCTACCTTTCATATGTGTTAATTTTTCGGACACGCAATTCAACAACTGCAAGGAATTTCATTATTTGTTAAGGCAATATATAGCAGTAGCAAACCATCCGGTACGATTGGGACTTCGTAAAGCTCAAAATAAGTTCTCCAAGGCCCAGTGGGGAAATAATTCACAGGAGTAAATTTGAAAGAAAACTCACCTCACTTAGCCACAAGACCGGGAAGTACATCTTCCGTATTTTTTCTGTTTCTCTGAAATGTTGAGAATTACGGAAGGTCGTCATAGTCAGTATCGTCACCATCATTATCATCATCAACATCATCTTCAACATCATCACCATCATCATTGACACCATCATCAACATCATCATCATCACCATTATCATCGATAACATCGTCATCATCACCATCATCATCATCACCATTATCATCGATAACATCGTCATCATCATCATCACCATCATCATCAACATCATCATCATCACCATTATCATCGATAACATCATCACCATCATCAACATCATCACCGCCACCATCTTCATCATCGTTTACATCACCATCGTTAACATCATGATCGAGAGTATCTCCATCATCATCATCGACATCATCATCATCGACACCATTATCATCGATAATATCATCATCATCGACAACATTGTCATCATCATCGCCATCAATAGTATCATAATATCCATCATCGTCTTGGAGCTTCAGCATCTCGTCATCCCGAGGTGAAATTCTTGTGAGTATCTAGTGAGAGCTGAACATTTTCGCTCGACATCTTATACTCAAGGATGAAAGTGATACCTGCCAAAAGAGCTATTTTATCTGCCCAATCTTCTCATTATAGCGGCCACAGTAGCTACAACCATGATGATGAGCTACAGCCATGCACGACCTGTTTACCTGATGTGAGGCACCGGTCTTGCGTCCATGTTGATCTGCACTCTTCTGGCCACGTTCATCGCCAGTCCTGTAGTCTGCACAAATGTCAGTAAATATTACATGTATCAGGTAATCTTTTTCAGCACCTGTGCACCTTGTAGCTGCTTTGTCATTTAACCCCATGGGTGTGAAGTATTGTTTTGGCTTGTCCACGTGCCTGGCTATTGTGTAATATATACTATGTATCTTTGCGATTTCAAACATACAAGTGCTTACTGAGATTTGTAGCTGACACTCGAAGGGTCAACACACACACACACACACACACACACACACACACACTCACGTACACAACATACACAGACAGATACACACACACACACACACACATACACACACACACACACACACACACACACACACACTTCAATATAAAAAGAAATCCCTCTCTTGTACTGGTGCCACATTATGGAACTCACTCCCACCTCAATTAAAAAGAGCAGATTCTGTTTCTTCCTTTAAGCGCCTTTACAACCAGGAGTGTGTTGCCACATCATAACTTGTTATCAAACAGCATTGATATGCAAATTCCTTTGTTATATTCCTTTGTTATATTCCCTTGTTATTTCCTTGATTTGTTTTTGTATTATTGCCTTAATTACTATGAGTTGTGGCTCTTGGTTTGACAAGTTTGTTTTATTACCACCTTACTGAGTTGCGGCATTATATAGTACTTTTACTTTTATTTGTACTAAGTTGACTTTAATTTGTACTTATAAGTTGACTTATCATTTTGTTATATCTGTTATTTTCTTGTATATTTTATTTATGTATGCCTGCAGGGCACATTGAAAAACGCCTTAGTGGCGATATGTACACCCTGGGTAAACAAATAAAAACAAACAAACAAACACACACTCATACACACGTGTGTGTGTTTTCTACCTTTCAAAAACTGTCACTGAATGTTCTACTAACTGTTAATCTATACATGATCTTCAACGTGTTGATTTTCGATAAGTGAGGAAAGAAAAAAGTTTCCCACCCACCGGTTCGATGTCTAGGAAGGTCTGATGCCTGAGTTTGTCCGGCTGCAGGCCCCACACCGTGTCTAACAGCCGCGGGTCGCCCTGGTAAAAATGTGGCAGCGACAGGACGATCGGCGCGCCTGCGGTGGAACAGAGGAACAGAAGAATATTTTTATTTGTTTATTAATTGTTTTGCACTCACAATATAAAATGAAATATAACAATTGAAGTTAAGTAGACATACATGGGAGGGCCGGAAACCTGCGTGTTTATCTTTGGCCCTTCCCAATACTATAAGTTTAAAAGTTACCACTGATATTGAATAAAGCAAAAGTTAAACAAAGAAGACAAAGAAGAATACATCAATGTCTGAAGGAAGGAAGGAAGGAAGGAAGGAAGGAAGGAAGGAAGGAAGGAACGAACGAACGAACGAACGAATGAATGAATTAATGAATGAATGAATGGATAAATCGACCCAGCAGCCGAGGGTCTTCCTGGTAAAAATGAGGTAGGGACAGAACTATCGGCGCGGCTGGGGTGGAATAGAGGAACGAAAAAACGTATGAATGAATGAATGAATGAATGAATGAATGAATGAATGAATGAATGAATGAATGAATGAATGAATAAATGAATAAATGAATGAATGAATGAATGAATGAATGGATAAATCGACCCAGCAGCCGAGGGTCTCCATGGTAAAAATGCGACAGAGACAGGACGATCGGCGCACCTGGACGGCACACGGGCGGAAGGACGGATCAATTTCGGAGAAAAATGAATAAATATACGGATAAATGACTGGACAACTCCCTTGATGTAATAACCGCCCGTAGTTGAGCAAATGAACGAATGAATGAATATCTTGATGACAGGACCACCAGTTCATGAATGAATGAATGAATGAATGAGTTCCTTGACAGAATTGCTCGTCCATGAATGAATAACTGAATGAATGAACGAACGAATGAATGAATGAACGATTGAGTACCTTGATAACATGGCCGCCCATCCATGAATGAATAAGCGAATGATGAATGAATGAGTGAATGAATGGATGAATGAGTGAGTGAATGAATGAATTACTGAATGAGTACCTTGATGACAGGACCTCCCCTCCATGCATGAACGACTGAATGAATGACTGAATGTGTGAGTGCATGAATGAATAGGTGAATGAATGAATGAATGAGTACCTTGATGACATGACCGCCCGTCCATGAGCCCGTCCGGCAGACAGGCTCCCAGACAGAAGCAGCGGTTGTCCGGGTTGTTGTCTCCGCTCTGCAGCAGGTTGGGTCTGGCCGTGTAGCGGTACACAGGGATGTCCCTCGCCGTCTGTTCACTCTCAAACACCGCGTGCACGGACCTGCAAAGTTTAACGGTGAAAACAGACGAGATCTCAGCATAGAGACCATCTTGGTAAGATTCTAAGCACCGTCTAGTATGCAGGCAAACTGGACCCTCTATGGCCGGCCAACTCCAGTATCCAGCTACATTCTTTTTAGGCCGATTCCTACTATTTATTCAGCCTGCAAGAGTCTGGTGGAGACTACATCATCTCTTGTTGAGACTCAAACTCGGCGTGAACGGATCTGCAAAGACCAACAATAGAGACCATCTTTAAGTTAGTAAGATCTAAACACCTGAAACACCACGTGCACGGATCTGGAAGGTTAGCCACGGAAAGAAATGGCATAAAAGAACTCGTGACACGATTCGACCGACTTAGCCTGGGCAGGTCGACGCCGCGTTTCGGCAGGGAGCGAGTATGGCAGCCCCGGTATAATCTCCAAGCAGATCTTTTGCTGATCGCAAAAGACAGTATCCATTGGCTTAAATAGACACTCCTCTGTCCAATGGATACTGCCTTGCCACCGTATGATCTGCTTGGAGATTACGGTATACTGATAGGATGACATAGTGCGACAAGAAAGAAATAAAAAAAAAGAACGATTCAGGTTGAAATCAACCAGCCTGGCGTTTTCCGTACCTGCACATGTCGGACTGGAACACGTAGATCGGTTTGGACTTGTCGTGAATGATGGGATACATGGTGCCCACTGCAACACAAACATGTGGGGCAACGTCAACACTTTTACAAAGTACCGTCTACTATAATTTGTCTACCGTTATAGTTCACTAGTTTCATTATGTGTTTTAAAAGAGTGTTTGGATGAAGGAAATGATGAATTCGCTTCCTTTTTTCATTACTATTAACAGGATTCTTTTAAGAATTAAAATTCTTGTGGCAATGGGAAAATTATCACCACCAAAAAGTGACCGACAATGGTCAATGTTCACCTGTACAGTATCCCTATATCCTGAATCGCTTTTCCATTGTATTAGAGGAAACGTTGATTACCTGTGCCGTTGATCATGTTACAAGTCCCGGTTTTGTTCCAGAAGTTCACCTCTCTGTCGGAAGAAACAGTAAATAACGTTATTCCAAAAACTACACGTCAAATGTGACACTGATAGGACGAAAGTTTAGCGGAAAAAATATTGGCGATGCCGTACCTCATCCAGTTCAAGAGTAGAGTAGAGAGCGTTAATAAAAAAAACTGCACGTATCAATTATATTATTTAGTATATGCTATACTACTACTAAAGTTTAGCAAAAAAAAATATGTCGAGCGATCCTGTACCTCATGCCGTTCCACCTGTCTATGACACACACACAAGTACACACACACGCACACACAAACACACACACACACACACACACACACACACACACACACACACACACACACACACACACACACACACACACACTCACTGAAAGCAAAACTTCCATACAGGGAGACAAAAAACTCCAAAACCCACCCTGAAGATGCCGAACGTGTCATCTTTAACTACCTCAGGTACCAGCTCCTTGGCAAGCACGAGTAGCGGCTCGTGATAGCCGGCCAGCATCTCTCCCACCGTGTGCGTCACGAACAGGGGCTCTCCCGACAGCAGCAGGAGGAGCGATGTGAGGTCCTTGACTACGTCACGCTCGTTCGCAAACCACTCAGACAGGGTCTGGAAGAGGAGGGAACAGTAGTCATGATTCTACGGTGTGTTAAAAGTTGTGCCCGAGACAACATAAACAGATATAAGATCCATACAACTGGAACAACAGGTCCGGAAGGTTCTCAAATTCCATAATTGAGGAACGATTAAAATCGATTTTGTGTGTGTGTGTTG
>NW_017804209.1:918029-926375 GCF_001625305.1 Branchiostoma belcheri
AAAATTCTAATTATATTAAATCTCGTTGTTATCTAACATTTACTATCACTTTTCAACACACTTGGCGCATATTTGGACCCAGAGGAGGTTTAAAGACTTAAAAACAATTTATTCAATTACGTCCTCATCTACATTAACAAGCTGATTTACGAAATGCAAAGCTCATTCGAAGCGGGTTTCTGGCGGGAGACTATCATACTATTTGTTTATTGAGATTTTTGTGATGTGAATTTCTACCCCCGAATGCTAGTGGGCCAGTCCATGTGTACAAAGGTCACCCCGACCGTGGGTCACCAGCTGATCAGGAAAACAAATATCACAGAACAGCTGCCTGGACTCATCCATGTTTGTTTACTTCCTCGTCTGTTTGTTTGTTTGCATTTTGCGGTCTCAATAGACACAAAGTCTTCCTAGAGGCCTAGTGTCTGATGAGGAAATAATGAGCTTTGTCTGATGAGGAAATAATTAACTTATGCAACACTTATAACTTGTTTACAAGCACTATAAAACCGGTGGAAAACTGTACATAGCATAGACCATTATAAAAACGGGTGGTTAAAGTTCCAAGTCAATAATCTTGTATCCAGAACCTTGCTTATCCAGAACTGTACGTGTTCTTTATCCAGAGCCATGTTCAGGCGCGGTTCTAGATAGTCCAGACGTATGCAGAGCTGGGGCAGATTGTTATTGTACAGGCCCTTATTTTATCCGGAAATGTGTAGTGTTCTTAACTCGAGCCCATTCGGGCGACATAGAACTAGCTAGGCACGGTTCATAATACAATATAAACAGTACTATTCCGACAGTAAATTAGATAACATGGATAAGCGCGGTTCTTCCGCCGTTTACCTGTGAGACGAATCCGTCCAGTAGCATGTTGTACAGACACAGTCCGACCACCCCTCCCAACAGGCAGACCAGCCCGAGTACTCCACAGCACACACGCCGCCTGGGGGTACACCTAAACGCCATGTCGATGTTGTCCAGTAGACGTACAGTAGTATAGTCTCTAGCTTCCGTGTTTCATTTAGTACTAGCAAGGACCGGACAATGTCCTTGGTACTGCCGGCGATATCGTCTGCCCCGCCCAAAGCCTAGGACTGCAGGCTTCAACAGGAAGTGATATATCTAGACCCGCCGTCTGTGGCCACACGTACACGCCAAGCCGATGTTGTCCACTACACTACCACATAGGCTCTCTAGCTGCCGGGTTTCACTTGGTACTACTAGGTACGCGGCTTTCGTCTGCCCCCGTCTGTACTCTGTAACCTGGGACTACGGGCGTCTTAGGATGATCACCCGCCGCATGGAGCTACACGTACACGCCACGTCGATGCTGTTCCCCCGTGGTGGCCTCTAGCCAGGCTGCAGGGTTTCACTTGGTACTAGACAGACTAGCGGTTTCGTCTGCCCCCGCCTTTAGCCTAGAGGTAGCCTGGGACTGCAGGCTTCTTAAGAGGTCATATCTAGACCCGTCGTCTGCACACTGCTACACGTATATACAGAGCAGACTGCCCCGTCTGACCCCTAGCTGTCGTATGGACTTCACTCCAGGATCCAAAGGGAGTTACTTTCGTTGTGCGGTGTCCTAATCTATGTGCCCCGGAAGCCAGTCTAAATCTGGGCTTTTTATTTCCTTGTATGATGGGAAAGAAAAAAAAATAATCCCGAAAACGTACAAATTATTCGTGCATGCAAACAGGGAGTGACAACAAGCGGGGATCTATTTAAAGTTCTAACCCGTGACCTACTTACATGTATACATGCACGACCTACATACAGGACTTTGTCCAACAGTCAATTCAATTCAATTCAAAGCCTTTATTTCGCCTCGGCCGCTCTTCAGCAAGGTCGAGTGTAGAGGGCGGGTGGGTGAGAGATTCAAAAGAGCGTCCTACTCTCCAGCAGAGGTTTGGGTTATTTTTGACGTGTTTTTAGCCTTTTTATCGGGGTTTCTTTTTTGCACTGGAATTTTTCTTTCACCCAACAAAATTTCAGGGCAAAAAAAGAAATCCCGATGATTAAAAAAAACTCTAAAAACACGCCAAAAATAACCCAAACCCTCTACTTGGAGAGTATGACGGGCCGGTATCCATTGTTTTACTCACTACTTTGACTTCGCCCCGCTCGCCGACCGTCCGACTTTGGACCCGCCGGCCCTGCAGCGCGGACATGTGACCGGATATTTTTAGCTACTGGGGGTGAGTTCGGTAACCTGGATGTCAGACTGTTTACAGACAGGCTCCATGTACTGCAATCCACTTTAAGGTCACGGTAGGAAAAGTTTACGGTCTGAGAAAAAAGGACTAAAAGAAAAATCCTAAAAGAAACAGAACTATATATTCAGGGTACGCGACAGGTGCAGGGAAGAGAAAGTCCAGGAATTATTTGTTAACTGTAATGATAAGTTCATTGTACAGAGTGACAGTGAAAACAGTGAACATGAAAAAATCAGGAATTACAGTATCTAACGGTAGGGACTGTTCAACATGCCCCAAAAGAAACTTTTGTAGGTCCCGCTTAAAAGCTGCTGATAACGCTAATTTTAAGACCATGCATGATTACAATGATCAAGGACTTGTCATTGCAATGATCATGTTTTTACGTTCAACCAGGCCGGCTATGTTGTCTATATGCAATGCAGCCAGAAAATAGCACATAAAAGCTCCCAAAGACCCTGAAGACCCCATAACTCCTAGTTTTTGGCATGCTATGGAGGCTCAAAATTCTGGGTGTTGTGCAGGCGAACCATTTTCTGCCGATGTGCATTCTTCTGCTGTATAATATCTTTGGTGTCTCACACCGTGGTCTCCACCAGACTCTTTTGTAGGCTATATAAAACAAATTGTATAAAGCGGCCTAAAATTTAAAACAACGTAGCTGGCCAGGGGAGTTGACCGGTTATAGGCAAACTGGACCCCCTATGGCCGGCTAACTCCCCTGGCCAGCTACATTCTTTTTAGGCCGATTTCTACTTGCTATTCGGCCTGTAATTGTATAAGAGACTATGACGGAACCACAAAAGTTTAAACGACGGAAAGACGCATTACGCCGGATTGTGTGCAGTTTTACCTATAATCGCTAGACGTCGCTGCCCGCACAGCATACTGTAACATGACGTCATGTTCGTCGCTCGATCGGCAATATTCGGGATGATGACGCCACGATCGGCTCGCCTTCGGTAACGTTCGGGCCGGCGACCCCGTCGGTGACCCCTTGTCGTTGGAAGAAGCAGGAAGAAAGAGCGGTGAGCTTCTTACCGTATTTCTAACAAGATACTAGCCCAAATACTTGTATTTTCGGCACTAACACACAGAAAACTGCTTATATGAGAGAATCTGACCCAGATATGCTACGAAACTCAAGGGTGATCGAAAAGTTTCTTTCCCCAGCGGATACGACGCCCCCCTCCCCCTTCAACGCTCACTATCATGTACTGTGTAGGGAAAGTCTAGATCTCCTTCACGAATCGTGTTTTCTCGTTTTGTACTGCTTGTATAATAATTTGTGGGATCGACACTAGTTCACTGGACAAGAGCCAACTTGAATTATTTTGACCACAAGGAAAACGCTTTATGTCTGAATCTATGAGCTAGAGTATGAGGAAGCTGTGTTCACGTTCACTAGCATATGAAATTATGATAAATTGTAACAAACTTATTATTAAACGTTACAAACGTTATTACCTTCGGGGGAGGAGACATCCTTCCGCGGAAGGGTTTTGTGAGAGATTTAGATTTTCGTGTTCGCAGCTGTTTCTCGCGTTTGGGTGGACGGATTCTTTTAAGACTCGGTATATGTTATGCTATTGGGTTGCAGATTATGCACATTCTTTTGTTTTTATTGTATATGTGTTTTCGGGCGTGAAAATGGTGCCTTTTGGTGGCCCTAAAACACCCCTTTAAGCGTGAAAGTGGTCGCGACCGTTGACCTTTGGCGTGTCTAAGCTATTCTCGGTCTGGTCCACGTATATGACCCTCACACAGAGGGGTGTCCGGTCTCGATTAATTCTTTGTTTAAAACCCTATATAAAAATATACAATAAAAAGCCCGGAGGTATAAAATCTCAGATTTTACTTGTTTTAAAATCTAGAAGTCGTTGTGTGAACCTCTGTTATCCTCCCAACCTCTTCCTTCATTTAAAGTAAACAGAAACAGTTATTCAATTTAGCTCAAGCAACTTGATAGATTTTGAAATAGTCAGGCATTTCAGTAAAACGTTAGTATCCACTACCTTTCGTCAGTGACTGTTCTGTAGTTATCTGTATCGGTATAGCCGGTATAACCGCCCTTCGGCGTAACACACCAGCTTCGCAGGCATGCGGCGCAGTGGCAGCTGGCTACATTACACCGTACAACTTGTTACACCTAACCCTTCAGCTTGAACTCTAGACATTGTTTAAAGCTATCTAATGCTTATCTAGTTAGTTAGTTAGTTAGTTTGATTTTGAAAACAGGCATTTCAGGTGACAGTTCCTCCTTACACATTTGTTTGTTTGTTTGTTTACCCCAGCCGTCACCATGACGCTGACGATTGACCAGATCCTGTCGGAGACGAAGAAGCTGGTAGACCGGCTCCGAGACCACGACACGGCCGCGGACGGCCTGATTGGTCAGGCTCAGGTCCTCAACAAGCGCATCGACGCCATGAAACAGGTGTGAATGTACAGGGGTAACTAGTGCTGTGTACCGGTTTGCTGGACAGGTTCCGGACTTGTAAAAATGTTTAGGTTCAAGTCCAAAAAAACCTGAAAGTCAAGAACCGATTCCAGACTTACCACAAAAAATTTTACACAGTCACATACCCCACACAAAACCTTCCATAGATTGCAAACTCTGTGCTGCAAAATGAAGAAAACATATTGATAATTAGTTAATGAGTTAATAATTGTACCCTACAGTACCAGGAAGATATGAATGAGCTGAATGAAGTTGCCCGACACAAACCGCGATCGACGCTGATCCTCGGCATCCAGCAGGAGAACAGGCAGATACGGGAACTGCAGCAGGAAAACAAGGTAACAAACAAACAAGCAAACAAATATGTTTAAATCAAAACTTTAGTTTTGGTCCAACACAAAAATTCCAGTCACTCTGGTCTTCCTCAGTAGACTGACCCAGTGAGGCTTGTTACGTGGCTTCGTTGAAGTGTGACGTCAGCACTGGGTCAAAGGTATCTGGTTTATCACAAAAAGGCTAAACATTCTGTGCCAACTCCAGCTGAATTGGGACTTAGACAGATTTTCAGCTAACTCCGTCAGCCTTGTTCACGGAATGGACCTGTCTACTGCAGCTTCCGGAAAATTTGCATGGGTAAGTCCCAATTTACATGTGTTGGCACAGAACATTCAGCCTTTTTGTCATAATGAAGTATACCAACACAGATCAACCAAGAATTGAGGTATTCAAAAACTCGTATTTCCCCAGAACTAATCGTAGACTGGAACCCGTTGCCACCAAGCACAGTTGGGGCATCATCACCAGAAAGCTTTAAACAACTCCTGCAATCAAATGTGCAAAGATTGAGTGTAACAAGTCGTCCGGTGTGATATAGCTAGCTGCCGCCGCGCCGCGTGCCTGGGAAGCTGGTGTGTTACGCCGAAGGGCGGTTATACCGGCTATACCGATATAGATACAGATACAGATGAACTTTCATGCTAACCTCTGGTATGTTTGTTTGTTTGTTTGTGTTTCCTTAGGAGCTGCGGGTTTCCCTGCAGGAGCACCAGGCTGCCCTGGAGCTCATCATGAGCAAATATCGGGAGCAGATCCTGAAACTGGTCGTCGCAAATCGACTTGAGAAGCCCTGGACTAGACTTCAGCTGGCTGCAACGCCACAGGTGAGACTTAATTTCATTTGATTCAATTCATTGAAATTACAACAGTGCAATACACGCGGAACAGAGGCAGCTGTTGCTGGTGTTGTGTCTCACACATAGAAACAAATACAGGACAGACAATACTCACTTTCACTTGAGTTAAAGTGGGGAAAGTTGTTTAAAGTGCCTTACCCAAGGACACAAGATCAGTGGCATGTAAGGACTCAAACCCGGGACCTCTTGGTTCCGAGTCGTGTGCGCTGCCGTTGTGCCACACGACCCACTTATGACAAGACTTAGTAAACAAACATGACAAGACAGGTGAGATTTTCCTTTGCAGAAGAAAATCATATAGTTTTTGCTCTGTTTCTTCTTCTTCCCCAGCAAACAAATAAGGTCAATGACCTGAACCAGATGGCTGTCACCATGGTAACTGGTGCTGTAGCAGACATCCTGTGGTGCTGGATTACAATTTACATTTTGTAGCAAGTTGCAGGACAGAATTGGAGGAGCTGGTCAACACATATATGAATGTATTTGAGTAAGAATAAACAGGGCAGCAGTTTGTTGGGCTAGGCCATGTGAAGGTAAACATTATGCATTTTGTTTTGCAAATAGTACCTACCTACTAAGTTAATTTGTTCAAATCAAATCTTAAATTTTTTTTGCCATTTCAGGAGGTGCAAACGAAGATTGAGAAGATCTGTGAGATGGCAGCTGTCATGGCCAAGGCCGTTGCTATGGACGATGAGTATGTTGCTAAGGAGCAGGAGAGAGTGGCACAGCTAGAGGTAAGAAATCTACTGTGTCCCCAGGTTGATAGGCCTAGGAAAAAAATGTTGTGTTTCCTGTTTCAGTCCTGAAAAAATTAGGGTCGGTAGGTAGCCTTAGGGGTTATCCGTTTTTCTTTTCTTTTTTTTTTATTAGACTTTGGCAATCTCTAGTGACCCAACATATACAAAACAGTTTAGCAAAGTAAAATTTGCAGGAGGACACTTATAAGTGTCAATGTTGGAAAACCGATTGTATGACATTTCATCACTCAGGTGTCAGATCATGCATGGAGCTGGAAAAGGTTGATCAGCTTGAAATATTGAATATATAAGGTGGCTTAACAATCTACAAAACTATTACATTCTTTTATGTAAATAAAAACTTTCTACAAAGGAACTTAATCTTAATCTATAAAAGATTACATTATATAGCAAGTGGCAGGACACCTGCCATCATGCCTTGTGCTGATGTTATTTCTCTCACTGCAGGTGGAGAACAAGGGTCTGCGGGAACTTCTGGAGATCAGCACAAAGCTGAAGGTCACACACTCGGGTGAAGGTCGCAGGGAGGACAAGCCCCCTCCCCCGTATGTCCCCCGACAGACCCACGTGCTTCTCAAAGACAAGGAGCCAACAGCAACAACTGTGCCTGACAGGACAGCCCAACCAAAGGGGCTACCTAGCAGGGAGGGGCCACCTAGCAGGGATGGGCCGCCTAGCATAGAGGAGGTACCTAGCAGGGATGGGCCGCCTAGCAGGGATGGGGTACCTAGCATAGAGGGGCCACCTAGCAGGGATGGGGCACCTAGCAGGGATGGGCTGCCTAGCAGGGATGGGCCACCTAGCAGGGATGGACCACCTACCAGTGGTGGGCCACCTAGCATAAAGGGGCCACCTAGCAGGGATGGACCACCTAGCAGGGATGGACCACCTAGCGTAGAGGGGCTACCTAGCAGAGATGGGCCAACTAGCAGGGATGGGGCACCTAGCAGGGATGGGCCACCTAGCAGGGATGGGCCACCTAGCAGGGATGGGGTACCTAGCAGGGATGGACCACCTAGCGTAGTTGGACCACCTAGCAGCGATGGACCACCTAGCGTAGAGGGGTTACCTAGCAGGGATGGACCACCTAGCAGGGATGGGCCACCTAGCGTAGAGGGGCTACCTAGCAGAGATGGGCCAACTAGCAGGGATGGACCACCTAGCATAGAGGGGCCACCTAGCAGGGATGGGGTACCTAGCAGGGATGGACCACCTAGCAGGGATGGACCACCTAGCGTAGAGGGGCTACCTAGCAGAGATGGGCCAACTAGCAGGGATGGGGCACCTAGCAGGGATGGGCCACCTAGCAGGGATGAGCCACCTAGCGTAGAGGGGCCACCTAGCAGGGATGGGCCACCTAGTACAGGGGGTCTACATGGCAGGGACAGGCCACAGGGTTCAGAAGGGTCAGAACAGACAGGAGAAGTAGTGAGTAGCATTGTAGAGGTCAGTCTTGTAGAACAGCTAAGGAGGGAGGCGTTGGCTGGTTCACAGGACATCTCCAGCGAGAAGGTACCGACCCTTCCGGCGGGCCTTGTCTCTTCTCAAGCCAACACTCAGGAACAAACAGACATGGGAGAAACAACTACAGAAACAAGACAAGACGCTTCAGCTCTAAGGATGCAGGAAACCGGCGCCAAAACAGGACAAGATGCAACAGAAACAAGACATGTCTCGGGTGCACAACTTCAGGTGCAGGCAGAGGTGACTGT
>NW_017804209.1:926395-954486 GCF_001625305.1 Branchiostoma belcheri
TAGGGACATCAACTGGGAAGGCCAGAGAAAAAAAGAAAATGTTGTTCTGCAAACCAATTTAAAGGGGCCTTATGTAACTTTTTACGCAAAAAATTTGAAAATTCTAATTATATTAAATCTCGTTGTTATCAACATTTACTATCACTTTTCAACACACTTGGCGCATATTTGGACCCAGAGGAGGTTTAAAGCTTAAAAACAATTTATTCAATTACGTCCTCATCTACATTAACAAGCTGATTTACGAAATGCAAAGCTCATTCGAAGCGGGTTTCTGGCGGGAGACTATCATACTATTTGTTTATTGAGATTTTTGTGATGTGAATTTCTACCCCCGAATGCTAGTGGGCCAGTCCATGTGTACAAAGGTCACCCCGACCGTGGGTCACCGCTGATCAGGAAAACAATCACAGAACAGCTGCCTGGACTCATCCATGTTTGTTTGCATTTTGCGGTCTCAAATTGAGACTTCCAAGAGGCGTAATGCCTGATGAGGAAACAATTTTACAACACTAATCTACAAGCACTTGAAAAAAAAAAACAGTGGAACACTACTATAGGCCATACATATTTTGTAAAAACGGGGTGGAAGATAAAATATATTTGCTGTTGTAAGTTAAAAATATTTGTTGTATCAAGGAGGTTAAACCTCCTTTGTATCCAGCATCGTACGTGCGTTATCCAGAGCCATGCTCGGGCACTGTTCTATATAGTCCTGGCTGAAGTATACAGAACCGTGCCTGGGGCAAATCCACGTTCTTGTACACGCCCTGATAATTTTATCCAGAACTGCATTGTAGTGATCTTAACTCGAGCCTACCGTAACTCGAGCCCATTCGGGCGACATAGAACTAGCTAGGCACGGTTCATAATACAATAGCGCCGTACTATTCAGGCATGCAGTAAATTGGATAACATGGATAAGCGCGGTTCTTCCGTACGTACGTGTGAGACGAATCCGTCCAGTAGCATGTTGTACAGACACAGTCCGACCACCCCTCCCAACAGACACACCATCCCGAGCACTCCACAGCACACACGTCGCCTGGGGGTACACCTAAACGCCATGTCGTTGTCCAGTAGACGTAGTATAGTCTCTAGCTTCCGTGTTTCATTTAGTACTAGCAAGGACAATGTCCTTGGTACTGCCGGCGATATCGTCTGCCCCGCCCAAAGCCTAGGACTACAGACTTCAACAGGAAGCCAATCTAGACCCGCCCGTCTGCATAAGCTCACGTACACACCATGCCCAAGCACGCCCTAGCTAGATGTAGTCCGGACTTCGCTCCAGGATTGAGATAACTGAGAACACTACAGGGGGTTACTTTTGTAGTGGTGTCCTTATTTTTGTGCCCTGGAAGCCAGTCTAATATGGGGGGCAAGACTTTTCTATATAAATACCTAAAAAAAAAGTGTGATGAGAAAGAAAAAAGAATCTTTTAGCTTCCAGGAGGTTCTGTTTTTTTTTTACCTTTCATTATGTGCATGCAGGTTCGATTGTACAGTTCTTTTTCTTTTTTTTGTATCAGAAATATTTATTGCCAGAACAAAACTACAGCGACTTTTGTAAAGATTATGGCATGCACCAGCTCAATAAACGATCCGTCCCGAAAACATGCACGCTGAGAGACTATGGGAGTGACAACAAGCGGGGGTCTAACCCGCCACCTATATTTACATGCACGACCTACATACAGGACTGCGTCCACAACAGTCAATTCAATTGCATTCAAAGCCTTTATTTTGCCGCTGTTCAACAAGATCGAGTGTAGAGTGCGGGCGGGTGAGAGATTAAAAACACTGACGGGCCTACTCTCCAAGCAATTTCTAAGGCTTGGGTTATTTTGTGGCGTGTTTTTAGCCTTTTTATTTTGCACTGGAATTTTAATTTCACCCAACAAAATTTCAGCGCAAAAAAAGAAATCCCGATAAAAAACTCTAAAAACACGCCAAAAATAACCCAAACCTCTGCTTGGAGAGTAGGACGGGCCGGTCTCCATTGTTTTACTCACTACCTTTGACTTCGCCCCCGCCGACCGTCCGACTTTGGACCCGCCGGCCATCCCCCGCACCGGATATTTTTAGCCTGTAACCTGGATGTCAGACTGTTTACAGACCAACTCCACGAGGGCCCGCATGCCCTTTTCCGTTGTGTGACGCGCCGATTTAAGGCATGAGACATGGTCATGGAAAAAAAAAGAAGTCAAAGAGGTCAGATCAAATATATATGAATGAATGAATGACTGTGCCATTGTGATCATATGTCGCCCAGCCCATATGGGCTTATAAGGCACTGACAAAATACAAAATCAAAACAGCTCAAAAGGTACAGAGAATCAGATATAACATAAATTATAACTTAACATAATATATAAGTAGATAAATACAGGGAATTAAGTAGTACTGGTCATATACATAAATCAAATCAAATGTAACATAGATGATAAATAATAATAATTTAGGTTCAACCAAAATTGATAATGCATAAAAGTAAAAAGAGGTCACTGTCACATGACTGATCATATAAATGGCTCTTCGTTATCGAGACAAGTTGCCCAAGCTCCTGCAGTGCCTTTGAGGACTCAAAAATTATTCAAAGACGAGATATCTAGAGTCAAAGTTGACCTTCAAAATGCTTCCTTATGCCTCATTGCCTCGGCGTTAAAAACTCTTCAAAACTCTACTATCTAAAGTATCTAAATCCCCACCCACCCCGGAGCCTGCTATGGCCAGCTAACCCCCCTCTTCTTCTTCTGTCATTTTGAGGCAGCCGCCTTCAACTAGCTAAAGATTGTAGCAGCTGTCTTTAGTGGCTAGTACGAGATGGGGTTCGCCAGGCCTCCATCCGGGTGATTTGTCATTTGTAGTGAATCACCAACTCCCAGACAGTATTAGTTTTGGACCATGGCACACCGGGGCATGCCCCTACTCTTTTTCGAAAGGTGTGTGGTGGGTTCTTTAACGTGCTCGAGGTGTGGCTCTCCATTTAACGTACTATCCGAGGGACGTCCTAACCGAGGCTAGGTGCTCATTTACACCTGAGTGAAGTGAGGACAGTCGTGTTAAGTGCCTTTCCCAAGGGTACAAGATTGGTGACATGGGTGGGGATCGAACCCAGGACCTCTAGGTCCTGAGCCGAAAGCGCTACCGCTGCGCCACACACCCCTGGCCAGCTACATTCTTTTTAAGCCGATTTCTACTTGTTATTCGACCTGTAAAAGAGACTGGTGGAGACGGAACCACAAAACGACGGAAAGATGCATTACGCCTGATTGTGTGCAGTTTTACCTATAATCGCTAGATGTCGCTGCCAGCAGGGCCTACTGTGACATGACGTCATGTTCGGCGCTTGATCGGCAATGTTCGGGATGATGACGCCACGATCGGCTCGCCTTCGGCAACGCTCGGGCCGGCGACCCCGTCGGTGACCCCTTGTCGTTGGAAGAAGCAGGAAGAAAGAGCGGTGAGCTTCTTACCGTATTTCTAACAAGATACTAGCCCAAATACTTGTATTTTCGGCACTAACATGCAGAAAACTGCTTATATGAGAGAATCTGACCCAGATATGTTACGATACTCATGAGTAAACCGAAAAGTTTCCTTCCTCAGCGGATAGGACGCCCCCCTCCCCCTTCAACGTTGACTATCATGTACTAACTAACTGTGTAACGTTAGACTCAACTTAGAGAAAGTCTAGATCTCTCCTTCACGAATCGTGTTTTTTCTCAAGCTCTGTACTGGATGTCTCCTGGGATGGACATCAGTTTACTGGACAAGAGCCAACTTGAATTATAATTTGAATGAGCGAATGAAAGACCTTTATTAAAAAGGCTTTATTGTACATTTTTGCTTGCAATTTCGAACAGTACAGGTCATGGTAAATAGCGATGGTAGACTCATATATATCTGTAGTAAAACTACACATGTACAGGTTCTGCTTCTTCTCGCTTCTTAAAACAGTTGTAAATGTAAGAACAGATGGAGTTATTTTGACCTAAAGGAAAACGCTTTATGGTCTGAATCTATGACGAAGCTGTGTTCACGTTCACTAGCACATGAAAATATGATAAACTTAAACTGTAGTGTAACAAATTTAAACGTTACAAATGTTATTTTAAAAACTAGAAGTCGTCGTGTGATCCTGCCAAACCCCTCTGTTATCCTCCCAGCCTGTTCCTTCATTTAAACTAAACAGAAACAGTTATTCAAGCTGAAGCAACTGGATGGATTTTGAAATAGTCAGCCATTTCAGGTAATAATGTTAATATCCACTACCAGTGACTGTTCTGTAGTTATCTGTATCTGTATAGCCGGTATAACCACCCTTCCGTGTAACAGACCAGCTTCTGTATCTGTATAGCCAGTATAACCGCCTTTCGGCATAACACACCAGCTTCTGTATCTGTATAGCCGGTATAACCGCCCTTCGGCGTAACACACCAGCTTCTGTATCTGTATAGCCGGTATAACGCCCTTCGGCGTAACACACCAGCTTCGCAGGCACGCGGCGTGGCGGCAGCTGGCTATATTACACCGAACAACTTGTTACACGTAACCCCTGAACATCTAACTCTAGACATTGTTTAAAGCTATCTAATGATTATCTAGTTAGTTAGTTTAGTTTGATTTTGAAAACAGGCATTTCAGGTGACTGTTCCTCCTTACATGATTGTTTATTTGTTTGTTTGTTTGTTTACCCCAGCCGTCGCCATGACGCTGACGATTGACCAGATCCTGTCGGAGACGAAGAAGCTGGTTGACCGGCTCCGAGACCACGACACGGCCGCGGACGGCCTGATTGGTCAGGCTCAGGTCCTCAACAAGCGCATTGATGCCATGAAACAGGTTTGCAGTTTCAAACTGAATAGGAGCTCGAGCGATTGCTGTGATGTCACAGCCAGCAAGTGGTAGGCAAAAACTGCGTTGGGTGATTTGCTTACCGGCAGATAATTGGCATGTACATGGTCATTGGTGTACACTGTACTTGTATGCGTTACATGAAAACTTTTCAAGTCTAAGGTCAACAGACATCTGTCGTCACTGTACAAGTAACCCAAAACATTTGAGTGGCTCCCATGAGCCTTGTTTTGTGGTGAACTTGAAGTAAATAAAAAAATTAAAGAAACAGCAGGGAAAAGGTTAATGAGTTAATGATTGGCCTGTTTGACCCCCACTGTAGCCAGTATACACACACACATGTACCGGTTAATGAGTAACTGTTGATTAGTTAATAAGTTAATGCTTAGCCTGTTTTACCCCTACATTAGGCTACAGTACCCAGTATTAGTTAATTAGTTAATGATTAGTTAATGAGTTAATGGTTAGTTAATGAGTTAATGTTTGACCCCTACAGTACCAGGAGGACATGAATGAGCTGAACGAAGTCGCCCGACACAAACCGCGATCAACGCTGATCCTCGGCATCCAGCAGGAGAACAGGCAGATACGGGAACTGCAGCAGGAAAACAAGGTAATCAACAAACAAACAAACAAATATGTTTAAATCAAAACTTTTGGTCCAACACAAAAAAGTTCTCTCACCTAGAACTTTCCACCAGTCACTCTGGTCTTCCTCAGTAGACTGACCCAGTGAGGCTTGTCACGTGGCTTCTTTGAAGTGTGACGTCAACACTGGGTCAAAGGTATCTGGTTTATGACAAAGAGGCTAAACATTCTGTGCCAACACCAGGTAAATTGGGACTGTTCAGCTAACTCTGTCAGCCTTGTTCACGGAATAGACCTGTCTACTGCAGCTTCCAGAAAATTTGGGTAAGTCCCAATTCACATGTGTTGGCATAGAACGTTCAGCCTTTTTGTCATAATGAAGTATACCAACACAGATCAACCAAGAATTGAGGTATTCAAAAACTCGTATTTCCCCAGAACTAATCGTAGACTGGAACTCGTTGCCACCAAGCACAGTTGGGGCATCATCACCAGAAAGCTTTAAACAACTCCTGCAATCAAATGTGCAAAGATTGAGTGTAACAAGTCGTCCGGTGTGATATAGCTAGCTGCCGCCGCGCCGCGTGCCTGGGAAGCTGGTGTGTTACGCCGAAGGGCGGTTATACCGGCTATACCGATATAGATACAGATACAGATGAACTTTCATGCTAACCTCTGGTATGTTTGTTTGTTTGTTTGTGTTTCCTTAGGAGCTGCGGGTTTCCCTGCAGGAGCACCAGGCTGCCCTGGAGCTCATCATGAGCAAATATCGGGAGCAGATCCTGAAACTGGTCGTCGCAAATCGACTCGAGAAGCCCTGGACGAGACTTCAGCTGGCTGCAACACCGCAGGTGAGACTTAATTTCATTTGATTCAATTCATTGAAATTACAACAGTGCAATACACGCGGAACAGAGGCAGCTGTTGCTGGTGTTGTGTCTCACACATAGAAACAAATACAGAATAGACAATACTCACTTTCACTTGAGTTAAAGTGGGGAAAGTTGTTTAAAGTGCCTTACCCAAGGGCACAAGAGCAGTGGCATGTAAGGACTCGGGACCTCTTGGTTCCGAGTCGAGCACTCTGCCGTTGTGCCACACGACCCACAAGGCTTAGTAAACAAACATGACAACACAGGTGAGATTTACCTTTGCAGAAGGAAAACATAAATAGTTTTTGCTCTGTTTCTTCTTCTTCCTCTACAAACAAATAAGGTCAATGGCCTGGACCAGATGGCTGTCGCCATGGTTACTGGTACTGTAGCAGACATCCTGTGGTGCTGGATTACAATTTTCATTTTGTAGCAAGTTGCAGGACAGAGTTGGAGGAGCTGGTCAACACATATATGATTGTCTTTGAGTAAGAATAAACAGGGCAGTAGTCTGTTGGGCTAGGCCATGTGAAGGTAAACATTATGCATTTTGTTTTGCAAATATTACCTACCTACTAAGTTAATTTGTTCAATGATTTTTTCTATGTTTCAGGAGGTCCAAACAAAGATTGAGAAGATTTGTGAGATGGCAGCTGTCATGGCCAAAGCCGTTGCTATGGACGATGAGTATGTTGCTAAGGAACAGGAGAGAGTGGCACAGCTAGAGGTAAGAAATCTACTGTGTCCCCAGGTTGATAGGCCTAGGAAAAAAATGTTGTGTTTCCTGTTTCAGTCCTGAAAAAATTAGGGTCGGTAGGTAGCCTTAGGGGTTATCCGTTTTTATTTTCTTTTTTTTTTATTAGACTCTGGCAACCTCTAGTGACCCAACATACAATGTATACAAAACAGTTTAGCAAAGTAAAATTTGCAGGAGGACACTTATAAGTGTCAATGTTGGAAAACCGATTGTATGACATTTCATCACTCGGGTGTCAGATCATGGAGCTAGAAAAGGTCAATTAGCTATCGTTGAAGAGATTCATTTGTCACGTATAGATACAGTTCCTAGTGAATTCTTTCATCAGTGACAACTTTGGAAGGGTAAGGATACTAACCTCCAAATTTTCGATGGCTATCAATCCATCTTGTTCACGGAGTGGCCTAATCTCGCGAGATGGACTGATAGCCATCGAAAATTTGGAGGTTAGTATCCTTACCCTTCCAAAGTTGTCACTGATGAAAGAATTCACTAGGAACTGTCAATTAGCTAGAAATATATAATATATAAGGTGGCTTAACAATCTACAAAACTATTACATTCTTTTATGTAAATAAAAACTTTCTACAAAGGAACTTAATCTTAATCTATAAAAGATTACATTATGTACCAAGTGGCGGGACCTATGCCATTATGCCCCATGCTAATGTTTGTTTCACTCACTGCAGGTGGAGAACAAGGGACTGAGGGAACTTCTGGAGATCAGCACGAAACTCAAGGTCACACACTCGGGTGAAGGTCGCAGGGAGGACAAGCCCCCTCCCCCGTACGTCCCCCGACAGACCCACGTACTTCTCAAAGACAAGGAGCCACCGGCAACAACTGTGTCTGACAGGACAGCTCAACCAAAGGGGCCACCTAGCAGGGATGGGCTTCCTAGCAGGGATGGGCCACCTAGCAGGGATGGGCCACCCAACAGGGATGGGCCACCTAGCAGGGTTGGACTGCCTAGCAGCGATGGACCACCTAGCGTAGAGGGGTTACCTAGCAGGGATGCACCACCTAGCAGGGTTGGACCGCCTAGCATAGAGGGGCCACCTAGCAGGGATGGACCACCCAGCAGGGATGGACCACCTGGACCACCTAGCAGGGATGGGCCACCTAGCAGGGATGAGCTGCCTAGCAGGGATGGACCACCTAGCAGGGATGGGCCACCTACCAGTGGTGGGCCACCTAGCATAGAGGGGCCACCTAGCAGGGATGGGGCACCTAGCAGGGATGGGCCACCTAGCAGGGATGGACCACCTAGCAGGGATGGGCCACCTAGCGTAGAGGGGCCACCTAGCAGAGATGGGCCAACTAGCAGGGATGGACCACCTAGCGTAGAGGGGCCACCTAGCAGGGATGGGCCACCTAGTACAGGGGGTCTACATGGCAGGGACAGGCCACAGGGTTCAGAAGGGTCAGAACAGACAGGAGAAGTAGTGAGTAGCATTGTAGAGGTCAGTCTTGTAGAACAGCTAAGGAGGGAGGCGTTAGCTGGTTCACAGGACATCTCCAGCGAGAAGGTACCTACCCTTCCGGCGGGCCTTGTCTCTCCTCAAGCCAACACTCAGGAACAAACAGACATGGGAGAAACAACTACAGATACAAGACAAGACGCTTCACCACCAACGATGCAGGAAACCGGCACCGAAACAGGACAAGATGCAACAGAAACAAGACATGTCTCGGGTGCACAACTTCAGGTGCAGGCAGAGGTGACTGTCTTGTCAGAGGATGAAAGCGAGACAGACATCTTGGAAAGTGAGAGTGACACTACTATAGAGAGTGAAACTGAAGTAGAAAGTGACAGTGAACTAGTTGTAAATAAAACGGAAGTTATGGAGAGTGAGTCCACGTGTACAGCGCCAGATGTGGGCAGCTCAGGGAGAAACACATGATGAAAAATCAGCTTGCCGGGTTAAGGGAAGATCTGTGTAATATATATGGAGACAACGGCAACTGAATCGATTTTGAAAACTGTCGGATGTTAGTACCATCCACTACCTTTTATCAGTCACCAAGACTGACTCCCGAAAGCCACTGATGATTTGATTTGATTTGATGCATTGAAATTACAACAGCGCAATACACGCGGAACAGAGGCAGCTGTTGCTGGTGTTGTGTCCCGCACATAGAAACGAATACTGTACAGACAATACTCATTTTCACTTGAGTCTAGTGGGGAAAGTCGTGTAAAGTGCCTTTCCCAAGGGCACAAGATTGGTGGCATGTCAGGACTTGAACCCGGGACCTCTTGATTCCTAGTTGCGCACGCTGCCGTTGCGCCACACGACCTTATGAAAACTAGAGTGAATGCAGCCTGAAACATCCGACCATTTTCAAAATCGATCAAGTTGCTTGAGTAACTGTTATATATCTGGGCATCTTATAGTTACCTGGATGTCTAACCTTATCGACAAAGGTCTGTATAGTTTTGAATAAATAAATAAACTCTGACTGTGTGGAATGAAGGTGGACGTTGTATAGCTATGTGACAGATATGTGAACCCAGGTGAAATATACATGTAAATATATTCTTCAGTTCCAACAGTGATGCTATTAAATGTACAGATAAACTTGACTATGACAGAATATGCCTGTTGCAATTTGTTAGGCTAGGTAATACCAGTAATTGTTAGCTGGAAGGCTATTGGTCAGAATCTTGGCCTTGTATGTTAACTTCAAAGCCATTGGTCAAATCAAAGCATATCCTGTTTAGCACGTCGGCAGAACATACTGCACCTGCGCAAAACCCGTAATGTATTGTGCATATAGCCTAGGCAGAACGTCTCATATAAGGTCATATTTGCTCATATAAGGTTAACATTCTGACAGTAGTTTTCAAATGTTATGTCGTAAAAGATATCGTCTGCAACAGGCAAAATTCTGATGCAACGTTGACCAAAAATCCAACAAAACCTGTGAAAATCTGGGGTTCTGCGCAGGCACAGTACGTTCTGCCGACGTGCTATCCTGTTCCATTTAGCCCAAAGTATCAAATTGAAAAGATTTTGTATAATTATGATGATGTTTAATGAATAAAGACTGAAATAAAGGGTTTGGTGCGGTCTGTGGTGTGGATATTTCTACTTATTATGTTTTAGCAACAGCTCTGAGCTCTTTTCCTTTTAATTATATGGATGACATACGTGCGCGCATAAATTTTTGGATGTTTCCAAAAAAAAAAGTTTTCAACCATTCTGTAAATCGTACATAACAGTTGCAAAATGTGAAAATACATACCGTAACTTTGGAAAATGATACCAATGTCGTAGAATGCCAAAATCAAACGAAAAAGATGAAAATGAAGTGAATTTGAAGACTAGCTTTTCGCCATACCATACTCTTGTGTCATTAAATTTTGTTCTTTCTCCAAAACCATGTAGATTTCAAAATGAAAGCAACTTTTTTTTGGCCAAACTTTTTTTTATTCGCACGTACGCGCGCATCAGTTTTGAGGTTCCTAGGACATGTTATCCATATAATCAAATCAGGCCTAACTGTCGTGATCGCCTTTCAAGGTCAGAGTTCAAAGGTTGAAGGCCCTGATTACGGAAGACCGCGTTCACTTTCAGTTTTTCTTTCTCTTTCCGAAGAAAAAAACACATCGATTGAAAATTGCAGCATTTGTTGACCATATTTGGACCCTTGCCCCCGGGAGTCAAGGTCAGACGATGTTGGATTTGTTTCTAAATCTTAGCTAATGCAAACAGGGCATTTTGTATCACTCCGCTTTAAGTGCCACATTTTTACTCACAAGGAAACATTAAATCTATCTATTCTAGAAATATTTCTGACAAAGGTCTGTATTGGAGTTAGATTGGAGTGGAAAGACTTGATTTATAGTAGAAATTCCTGAGAAATTCGAGGAAATCCTTCCAGGAACTACTTTCTGTCATCACCCCACCATAGCGCGGAGTGGTCCGGCTGCGTGAGGCGGCAGGGCAGGCGAAAGTGGCCTCGGCGCCTCCAAGGTTCGGATTTCTGCACCTGAAGTAGTGACGAAAACGTCCCGGACTCCATGCGTTAAGGTGAGTTCTACGTGACTACACGTATGTCTGAACAACAGGGTATTGTCTGTACCTTCTTTCCGTGTCTGTGTTCGCCTTACGCCGTATAATACAGCCTAGAAGTTACCCTTACCGAGCGCTGAAGTCATCACGACTGTACAGCTAATGTTTATCGACTAAATTTCTGAGGCCTGGTCCCTCGCTTGTCGCGACTTGGCCAGGCCTGGCGCTCCTGGCGTTTTAACCGTGTGTGTTGTACGTGGGATCGGAAATAGGAGAAGTTAAGTGGGTAAACGTACTGCCTATTTACAGCTGAAACTGTAGGAGCTTCGCAGATCTAGACTGCTTGCATGTTAAACTGATACTGTAGTGTACAGTAGGTTTTAGGTCTATCGGTCTGACCAGTCCAACTATATTTGTAGATAGACATATATTATTTTTGACCAGGCTAGGATAAGTTAACACAATGTTCCCCGTAAAGCCTCCCATTTCAGTGACACACCTGGCACGGGTATTATATAGACACACCTGCATGGCACAGGTATTCGCATTATATAGGCTGCACAACACAGACACACTCACACACACACTCACACACACAGACACACCCACAGACACACCTGGCAAAGGCACACACACACACACCACACACACACACTCACACACACATACACACAGACACACACACTCACTCACTCACAGACACACCCACAGACACACCTGCATGACACAGGTATACACAAGTCACACACTTAGTACCTAGCCTACAGACACACTTAGTATTCCACAGAAATATACACTGTAGTTCTGTGTTCCTTGCAACTTAAACATTCTGAAAGGTGTTATTCCAGAAGCCTACTGTGAACCATCAGGTTGGTAAACGAATGAATAGCAAATTTCTTTGATCACAACCATTTATTTTTCACGAGCCGACGTTTCGATGACCGTCTGCCATCTTCATCAGGGCAATTCTGACTGGTTTACTGTGCTCTGACACTAGATGTTACTTGGTGCATAGTGATTATTAAGTACTAAAGGTGTACGTTACATAGTTCACAGTGCACAGTTACATGTACTTGGTTCACAGTGAACTTAAGCTAGTTTTTACTGTTAACAATGCATTTCCGAACTATGATGAACCATGTAACACCTTTAGTGCACTATGCACCAAGTAACATCTAGCGTCAGTGCACAGTAAACCAGTCAGAATTGCCCTGATGAACATCGAAACATTGGCTCGTAAAAAGTAAATGGTTGTGAAAAAAGAATTTTGCTATTCATAGGAACCAAGTGTTTCAGCAAACAAGAGACATGAACAAGCTGGTGTTAAACAGCTTACTTGTGGAATTATGATGGCGCATGGTGACATTTGACCCCCAGAAGAAGAAACAACCCCAGTGGCCAATTTTGCCCTTTGACCCCCAGGATGATTATGTTTGCTAATGTTGTCACTTGACCCCAAGAAGACAACCATGGTTGCAAACTTTGCCATTTGAACCCCAGGATGATTATGGTGATATTTGTTGACATTTGACCCCTAGAAGACAGTACCATAGTTTCAGGCTTTGCCCTTTGACCCAGGATGATTATGTTGGTGAATGTTGACATTTGACCCCTAGAAGAAATAACCATGGTTGCAACCTTTGCCCTTTGACCCCCAGGATGATTATGAATATGATGATAATTGTTGACATTTGACCCCTAGAAGACAGTACCATAGTTTCAGCCTTTGCCCTTTGACCCAGGATGATTATGTTGGTGAATGTTGACATTTGACCCCTAGAAGACATAACCATGGTTGCAACCTTTGACCCGTAGGATGATTATGATGGCGAACACGGGGGATGCGCTGAACTTCCCCATCAGCACACACACGCAGGACAAGGTCACCCGCGCCAAGGTCACGCTCGAGAACTTCTACCACAACCTGGGAATTCAGCATGAGGAACGGGAGAGCAGGTCGGTTATAGTGAATAATGTCATCAGGTTGTTGCTGTTGTAAGTCACAGGTTATTGTTGTCTACTGTTGCAGCTTAGTTTTTCTGTTTGTTGTACTTATTTCTGGGTGCTGAAAACATCTTTGTTCCCTGCAGACAACAGAAACTGGAGAAAACCATGGTAGAGGAAGGACTGACCAGTGAGGAGGTGAGAAACATCACATAAACAAACAAATCAATACAAAAAATCCAATTCCTTCATATGAAATATGCAGAGGTAGCACAAAAAATGAAAACCAAGAAGGGTGCACATGGAGAAAACTGTTTGTCAGGTCGAATAATTAGGGAAAGATGTTGAAAAGTTGTGTTTATGATTAGTATTAGTTAGGTCAAGCCTTATGAAAATGTAGTTAATGCGTATTTAGTAGTTGCCATACTTTGTACCCTGTACAACTGTTTTGCAATAAAGTTATCGTATGATTAAGATGAAGATGATGATAAGGTGTTTGCTTCCACCACAGAAAGAGGAAAGAAGAAACCAGCACGCTGCCAAAAAAAACAGAGAAAACTGTTTGCCAGGTCGAATAATTAGACTAAGGAATAGGTTAGATGTTAAAAGTTATGTTCATGATGATTATGAAGATAGTAAAATTTAAAGTTGTTTGTGTCCACTGCAGAAAGAGGAAAGAAGAAACCAGCACGCTGCCAAAGAAACAGAATTCTTGAGACTGAAAAGGTCCAGACTTGGAGTGGACGACTTCGAGTCCCTCAAAGTCATCGGCAGAGGAGCTTTTGGGGAGGTAAGAATGGGATTGTCATCAAGGATAGATTTTGTAGATTTCAGTTCTCTCTATCCGGTTTATTGTCTAGTGTTTCCCCGTGTTCCGAGGGTTAGACGTGCTTGCACACTGATGCTGAGGCTTGATGGTAGCTCGCCACTCGCCTCTGTCCTGTGGTTCTTGGGTACAGCATATATCAATACCCCTGCAGGTTAGAATGTCAACAACTTTACCAGCTAGCCATGCATGCGCAGTTTTGAATGTTCAAAACTGCAGAATGTTAAACTTTAAAGTGACTTTTCTGTGTTCCAGGTTTCTTGTAGGCGTTCGATTTTGGTTTTACTCAGTTCGACGGTGTTTTTAGATGTTGTTGACTGTGTGCGGTGCTGTTTTCCAGGTAAGACTAGTCCAGAAGAAAGACATGGGACACATCTTCACCAATGATGATTAGGTGCTGAACCCACCTTGTGTGGAAAACTGCAGTACTAGCTACAGGTGCTAGAGGGAGTTTGTTGTTGTTAACTGTGTTTGTTACCGACTGTTCCAGGTCAGACTAGTCCAGAAGAAAGACACGGGACACATCTTCGCCATGAAGGTGCTGCGGAAGGCGGACATGTTGGAGAAGGAACAGGTACCGGTGACCTTATTGAACTCCGCAGTGGTTAAGTTTTCAGTACATGGCATCAGTATCTTGACACATCCACCTGATTGTACGCAAGAATATTGTATGTAAAATTGTGAGAAAATAAGTCTAAATGCCACAATGTAATTTTTCACAAGAGTCTCATACATGTAATTATATACAATTAACAAGTCATTCGGTGTGATATAGCCAGCTGCCGCCACGCCGCGTGCCTGCGAAGCTGGTGTGCTATGGCTATACAGATACAGAATTTTTAGCTCATATCTAATATGATTTTATTGTTGTAATGACTAATGTATAACTGATTGTCTGTTATGTCACGTTCAATTCAGCTAAATATACTTAGCTGCTTATTTGTGACAGCTGGTAACTGTTGTAAGTGTGTTTTTTAAAGGTTGCGAATAAACCACTCTCTCTTTCTCTTTCTCTCTCTGTCTCTCTCCCTCTCTCTGTCTCTGTCTCTCTCTCTGTCTCTCTGTCTCTCTCTCTCTCTGTGTCTCTGTCTCTCTCTCTGTCTCTCTCTCTGTCTCTTTCCCTCTCTCTGTCTCTCTCTGTCTCTTTCCCTCTGTCTCTATCTCTCTCAGGTGGCTCACCAAGAAATTAAATTGATGTGGCCTAAGCATATTTTTTAAAAGTTGCGAATAAACCATTCTCTCTCTCTGTTTCTCTCTCTCTCAGGTGGCCCACGTGCGTGCTGAGAGAGACATCCTGGTGGAGGCAGACAACCCGTGGGTGGTGCGCATGTTCTACTCCTTCCAGGACCCCATCAACCTCTACCTCATCATGGAGTTCCTACCTGGAGGTCAGTCTGTAGTAGTAGTAGTAGTAGTAGACTGGTTTATTGGGTCTTAACGCAAAACATACATCATGGAGTTCCTACCAGGAGGTCAGGCTAAGTCTCAACAGCCCAAACTTTGCTGTTTTCTTTCTTTTTATATTTACCGAAGGAAAACATATTGTTTTTGCTCAGTTTCTTCCTCTTCTTCTTCTCCAAACAGTGATCTCTTACCTGACCAATGACATGATTTGTTGACGTCTGTCACCATGGTGACTGGTGTTAGGTTACATAATGTTGCAATTTCATGGTCTGCTCTGCTCCTGTCACCATATACTAGTATGGTACAATACATGTATGTGAATGTGTTTGAGTAAGATCTGGCCATATCCGAAGGTAAACATTATGCATTTGCTTTGCAAATGTTACTTCTCCAGTTGTATGTAAATTGATATTCTGTCCCATACGAGTGTACAAAAGCAATTCAGCTTGTTGAACATTTACCTCATGCTGCAAGGTCGATTTTCTTAAACTGTATAATAATAAAACTGTATATAAAACTGTAAACTAGCGTCTACCAGGCTCCAGAAGTGGTTGGAAAGAGTAGAAATTGGCCAAATAGACAGATACTTAGTAACATGCTGGGATAGTTGGTCTGCTGATGGAGTACATTTCCTACCGGTCAGTCAATGTCTATATAAACCCTTGGGCATGTTTGATCAATTGCTGATGTCACGTATCCGCAAAGTCTTGTGTGAATAAGGTCATGTGTCTGTAGCAGTAACTCTGGCGAGACAATGTTTCGAAGTGATTGGTCATTAATTATCCTGATGAAGGCGATAGTGTTCGATGAAAATTTGATCTCTGTGTAATCTTCGTGTTGGAATAAAGTTCAACATTTTACTATAGTCAAAATCTCTACATCTTACCCCAGACTACCCTCTACCAAGCTTCAGAAGCAGCTGGAAAAATGAGTAGAAATTGGCCAAATAGACAGATCACATGCCAGGGGAGTTGGTCCACCGATGGAGGGGGTTTAGAATCATCTTTATTACAGTGTAATGCTTTGTGTGAAGGTCATTCAGCACCAAGGACAGCTATATATATACAACAAGATAAAATAAAGATTGCTTTGGTAAAACCAACACCTGACTGATAAAACGTTGTACAATTGGTTTTCTAACATTGGCATTGAAAATAAAAGTGTCCTCATGCAAGTTTTACTTGCAAGTATTGTATAAGTTGCACCCCTATATAAATATCAGTGAAGTCAAAAAAAAAAGAGAAAAAGAAAGATAATCCCTACCTACCGACCATAATTTTTTTAGGACTGAAACAGAAAACACAACATTTTTTTTTCCTAGGCCTAGGCAGCAGAATGTACTCTATTTGCTGACGAACTCCCCCGGCATGTTACTAGTATCTCTCTATCTGGCCAATTTCCACTTTTTTTTTCCAGCCACCTCTGAAGCCTGGGAGAGGCTAACACCGAACCAGAAAGTCAGTAAAATCAGGAAAATCTCACCCCAAATAAACCAGTTCAGCATTCAGGCGGTTCTAACATTGTCCCCGTGTATGTTTTGTAGGTTCTAACGTTGTCCCCTTGTACATGTGTCTGTTCCAGGCGACATGATGACGTTACTGATGAAGAAAGACACGCTGTCAGAAGAGGCGACGCAGTTCTACATCACAGAAACGGCGCTGGCCATCGACTCTATCCACCAGCTGGGCTTCATCCACAGAGACATCAAACCTGACAATCTGCTGCTAGACTCAAGGGTACGTCCTCACCGTTAACCTTTAACCCTTAACCTCTCACCCTTAACCTCTAACCTTTCATCCACAGAGACATCAAACCTGACAATCTGCTGCTAGACTCCAGGGTACGTCCTCACCGTTAACCTCTAACCCTTAACCTTTAACCTTTCATCCACAGAGACATCAAACCTGACAATCTGCTGCTAGACTCCAGGGTACGTCCTCACCTTTAACCTTCAACCCTTAACCTCCAACCCTTAACCTCTAACCTTTCATCCACAGAGACATCAAACCTGACAATCTGCTGCTAGACTCCAGGGTACGTCCTCACCCTTAACCTGTAACCCCTAACCTCTCACCCTTAACCTTCAGTCCATAAACTTTTTTCTAGAGCCATTATAGGAGTTTTTTTAAATGACATGTCTCAGTGTGAAAGCATGAGAGTATTTTTGTTTGTTTCTTAGCATTACCATAGTTACTAACGATGCTGTAATTTGCAGGGACACATCAAACTGTCAGACTTCGGACTGTGTATTTTGTTTGTTTGTTAAGGTTACCATAGTTACTGACGATGGCGTTCTTTGCAGGGACACATCAAACTGTCAGACTTCGGACTGTGTATGTTTGTTTGTTTGTTAAGGTTACCATAGTTACTGACAATGGCGTTCTTTGCAGGGACACATCAAACTGTCTGACTTCGGACTGTGTATTTTGTTTGTTTGTCACAGTTACCATAGTTACTGATGATGGTGTTCTTTGCAGGGACACATCAAACTTTCAGACTTCGGACTGTGTATTTTGTTTGTTTGTCACGGTTACCATAGTTACTGACGATGCTGTTCTTTGCAGGGACACATCAAACTGTCAGACTTCGGACTGTGTATGTTTGTTTGTTTGTTATGGTTACCATAGTTACTGATGATGGTGTTCTTTGCAGGGACACATCAAACTGTCAGACTTCGGACTGTGTATGTTTGTTTGTTTGTTAGGGTTACCATAGTTACTGACCATGGTGTTCTTTGCAGGGACACATCAAACTGTCAGACTTCGGACTGTGCACCGGACTGAAGAAAGCTCACAGGACAGAGTTCTACAGGGACCTCACACAGGCCAACCCAAGGGACTTCAGTAAGTCTTACAGTGTAATACCCTTTTTTCTGTAGGCTTCTGAAAGTACACATACATGCTATTATATAGTTAGGACTAACATGAAGGTGTAGACTTTGATGGAGTGAAGTTGAGTGTTTTGTGTTTAGAGTTACAACTTTAGATCCAACACAAAAAGTTCTCTCATCTAGAGCTTTCTACCAGTCACTCTGGTATTCCTCAGTGGCTTCTTTGAAGTGTGACGTCAACATACACTGGGTCAAAGAAGCCACATGACAAGCCTCACTGGGTCAGTCTACTGAGGAAGACCAGAGTGACTGGTCGAAAGCTCTAGGTGAGAGAACTTTTTTGTGTTGGATGTAAAGTTTTAACTCTAAACATGTAACTACCAACACAGATGAACTTTCATGGTTGAATGTTTTGTGTTTCTCCCCTCCCCAGCTACCCACACCCCCATGGATGCCAAAGACTTCCAAGAGAAGAGCAGAGAGCTGGAAAAAGAAACAGGAGACAACTTGTACAGTAAAACAAACAAACAAACAAACAAACAAACAAACAAACAAACCTGCAACTGTTAATCACCAACTTGTATATTTCCCATGGCATAGAGGAATAAAAAATGTACTGATTTTAAAAAAAATTTTATTTACTTCATGATTCACCACAAAACAAGCTAAGGCTCATATTCATAAGAGCCACTCAAAATGTTTTGGGTTACTGTACAGCCAGTGAGGACAGATGTTTGTTGTGGTAGCTTATTCAATCAATAGTTTGTACTTATAAACCTGCATTTCTCCTCTGGTCTCTCAGTCACTGACGAAAGCTAGTGGATACTAGCTGAAATGTCTGTTTCTAAAATCATATCCAGTTGCTTGAGTAACTGTTTTTTGGCATATCTTATTACCTGGATGTCTAACTTTCATCAACGTATTTCATAGATGCTCTGTTAGATCATTATATCTAAATGTATTAGTTACCCTATTTAATGTTGCCCTGTTTACTGTCCCCAGGCGTATTCTACAGTAGGAATCCCAGACTACATCGCTCCCGAAGTCTTCATGCAAACCGGCTACACAAAAACCTGCGACTGGTGGTCACTGGGCGTCATCATGTACGAGATGTTAATAGGTGAGTTCTACTTCTTATACTATCGTGAAAGTTCATCTGTGTTGTTTAATGTTAAAACTTTTGGTCCAACACAAAGAAGTTCTCTCACCTAGAGCTTTTGACCAGTCACTCTGGTCTTCCTCAGTAGACTGACCCAGTGAGGCTTGTCATGTGGCTTCTTTGTTGCTAGGTTACCCGCCGTTCTGTTCGGAGAACCCCCAGGAGACGTACAGGAAGGTGATGAACTGGAAAGAGATGCTGGTTTTCCCGCCGGAGGTGCCCATCTCCTTCAACTCAAGGAACCTCATCGAAAGGTAAAAATCTTTCAAGACTTGTATTGTGTCACTTACAAGAAGTAATGTTTCTCTAAGTCTGAGTCAGTGGTGACTGTCTAAGCTAGTGTAAGAACTCGTAGTACAGTAAAGTATTACATAAGAATAGAATTCCAAAATAGCTGTGAAAAATGTTCTCACTCCCTGTACGGTTTATCATCTGTTGTTCCCTGTCTTCCAAGGGTTAGACGTGCCTGCACTGCAATACTGAGGCTTGATGGCAGCAGGCCACTTGCCTCTGTCCTGTGGGTTAATGTTGTCTAAGTTCAAGTAAAGAAAATGTGTGTTTGAATCTTGTAACTGTGATTCTTGTTTAGGTTGTGTACAGACATGGATGTGGTAATGTTACCCTGTCTCTTTAGCAGGGGTCTCCCCAGAAAATTTGAGGAGAGAGGTGCTTCCTAATCACAAGGATATTACACAGATTGTCCTTGCTAATCAGTTGATGTTGCGGAAAAGATCTGTCAATTTTCATGAAAAATACTTAGAGGAAACTCAAGATTTAAAATTTTGGGCGAGGAGCTAGGATTTTGGGTACATGGGGAGCACCCTTGGTTCATTGCTTGGGGAGAGCCCTGCTTTAGTGATGTTACCCTGTACATGTATTATTTTCTCTCCACAGGTTGTGTACAGACATGGACGTGCGGCTGGGGAAGCAGGGAATCGAGGAGCTGAGAGAAAACCAGTTTTCAAGGCCGTCGACTGGGAACACATCAGGTCTGTTTGTCTTTCTTCTTTGGCCTTTTGCTCTGTCTGAGCATAGGCCACCGACGATTCCTTTACCCGCCTCTGGGCTGTCTTAGTTTTGTCAGGTCATCCTATTTCCTACTCTCCTTGTCATCTCCTCCTCAGTATCTCTTCTCCAACAGTTACTGTTTCTGGACCGGCCCCTCTATCTTCTACCCTTTGGATTCCATGTTAGAGCCTGGTGTGTGATGCTGCAGCAGCAGCAGCACTGCTTGTCTTAAGGAGGTTAATGATTAAATAATTGTCTGACCCCCCACCCCAGTAAGTTTGAAACACCCTCATCACTACCCAGGCTTCTTGCGTAGTACACAAAAATGAATATATGTGAATAAATAAATAAAAATAACACTAACGTTGACTCCTTCCCTGCAGAGAGCGGCCGGCGCCGTTTCCCGTCACGGTGAAGAGCTTCGACGACACGTCCAACTTCGACGAGTTTCCCGAGATCGAGCTGCAGCCACGTGAGTCTCTGTCTTTCAGTGTGTGTGTGCCAGCCTTGTGTATGTGTGTGTGTGCATGTGAGTTTGTGTGTGTGTGTGTGTGTATGTCGATTGAGTGTGTGTGCGTGTGCTCGTGAGTGTGTGTGTATGTGTGAGTGAGTGAGTGTGTGTGTGTTTGTGTGTTTGTGTCTGCGTGTGTGTGTACATGTGTCTGTGTGTGTGTCCATTTGTGTGTGTGTGTGTGTGTGTGTCTGTATGTGTGTGTATGTGTGCGTGTGTGTGTGTGCACGTGTGTGTGTGTGTGTGTGCCTTGTGAGTCTCTCTCTTGTCCAACACATCCCTCAAAGCCAGTGTTTTACGCAGAAGGGTAGTTATGCCGGCTCTGCTGGACTCAAACTCGAATTTGTTCAAATCAACATGGTACTATTGGTAGCCATGTAACTGAAATAATTGTACATTACTGAATTAATTTTTCATTGACTGTCACACTGTGACTGATACTTGTAATAAATTATTGCCATTCCAATTAAAATTTAGATCCAGATGGTAACTCTTTTGTTTTTTTTTCCCTTGACAGCCACACCAACCTCCAAAGAAGGCGAAGAGAACAAGTACAAAGACTGGGTTTTCCTGAACTACACCTTCAAAAGATTCGACGCTTTGACGCAGCGCGGCGTGCCCCGCCAGCCAACACGCAACGCTCTGCCCAAGGAGAAGTGCTAATGTCCGACGTGCGAATGTCGTTAGCGGCTGTGTCGTGTAATCGTTTTCTTGTCGGTTGTTATGTATAGAGGCACTCACAATGCATTGCTTCAGGAGACTGACTCACCTGCATACACGCACGCATACATACAAGCATTCACACACACACACACACACTTGTATGTACACACAAACACACACACACACGCATGCACACACACACACGCATGCACGCACACACACACAAAAACACGTGCACACACACAAACACACGTACACACACACACACACACACACACATACACATGCATGCACACACACACACACACACATACACATGCATGCACACACACACACAAGGTTTTCTTGCTGAAATGTCTGCTAGCGAAGGAAATAAAGTGGTGTGGCCTTATGGTACGAAAACATCAGTTGCAGGATGTAAAGGTTAGTTCTTATGTTTATGTTTAAGTGAAAAGTTTATGTCTAGAGTTATTTTAACTTAGTAGAAGGTGAAAAGAATGGACAAGATACTGTTGTGTTATGATCACATCTGAATACTGCAGACTTAAAAAGTAGGAATCCACATTAACTAAAAATGACTTTAGTAGAAATACATGTGCACACTATTGTGGCCAGACACTGGTTGTCATGTTCACATTTCGCTTTACTAGAAAATATTTTACACTAGACATTGGCCTTTAGTAGAATGTTTAGTACACGTAACACTATAGACACTGAGTTTTAGTACAATGTGTATTGACAGTAGCCATGGCCTTTAGTACAATGTGACACTTGGTGAGTGCTGTTTAGACTGGAGACAGACTTGTACATTTTGGGAAAAGAAGCTTGACTGTAAATAGAACACAGCTGAAGCATAGCAAGCAATATTGTTAGGGGAGTTTCTGTAAAATTAGGGGAGTTTCTGTATCGATAGGGGAGCTTCAGTAATGTTTGGGGGGAGTTAATGTAACGTTAGGGGCTTTTCTATAACATAAGCTGTACAAACGATCATAGAAAAGTTGTCACGTTTGCTCCTAGTTACACTAGCTCTTCATGTACAGTAAATTAAATATGATTAGTTGATATCATAAACTTAGATCATACAATGTCCACACGGGCATTCCGAATTATGTAATAGAGAACGTTATTTTACAAATGTGTGGCTAGTTTTGCAAAAATTCCAATGTACAATCATCAAGGTGCTTGGTGGTAGAAGTACATTGACTGCTGGGATAGCGTCATGTGGGGAATAAGGTAAACCGCTGATGTGTTGTGGGATAGAAGCATGCTTGGAATGAGGTAGAAAAGGGTATATTTTGTTGCATATCTCACTGTCAGTCTAATAACGGCTGATAATAAACCACTAGGCGCGATAAGCTATGTACCAAGACAAGTTTGCTCCTAGCTGATGGGATGGACCATTCACCCATGTAGGGGTGTCCACTGTAGACTTTCCCATGACTTATAATACTGTCAGACTGTGTCTTGCTTATTTTAAGGCTCGCTGAAATGAATTATGTCCCCTTACGGAGTAAAATGAGTTAATCCATCCCGACTATTAAAGTATGCAGAGTTCTTACAGAAAGTAGAGGAGTATGAGGAAGATTATCGTGGCTTAGAAAGGAGTCTTAAAGATTCCAATCCTGAATAAAACGTTGGAAAAAAGGAACGGCTGTTGTCTTTGAGCTTTAAACGTGTGTTTATTTTCTACATAACATTGCACGTGAGGGCTTTACACATGGCAGTACGTGTACCTGTAAAACACACTGATTGGAATTTGAGAAGTGAAGAAAGCTGGTGCATTGTATGTCTTGCGCCTGAAACATATTTTCCATCTGTCTTTTCCTGAGTACTTGGCTAATGCTGAAGTAGGTTTAACAGTCATTTTCTAACGTCTTTTATAAAACCAGATCGTTGGTACAACAGGTTACATTATGGCATTCAAATGGCTTTCGTATGACCGAAGATTATAAAACAATCGACTGTTTTACCCAAAAAAATTTACAAATTCGTGTTGACAGAACTAGTCTAGATCTTTTACATTCAACTGTAACATTTACAAGTTCTTGAGTAGAATTCAGACAGCATACATGTATCTTTAAAAAACATGAAAACTTGGTCTTACCGTAAAAAATACCACAGTGACTGTCTTGAACTTTTTAAAGTTTAAAAAACACTTAAAAATGTACAATTCTGCCCTACTAATATTCACAATACTTTTTTCTGTGGAATTCTGAGATTCTTAGGCACAAGACCCTCCCTGCCAGTACTAGAGCTCATTCATTTGTTAACCATGTTTCTATCTAGTTGGCCAGCTTTTGTTTCTACGAGTGCAGCTAAAACAATTTTTTTTTTCAGGGGAAGAGCTGTACATTGGTTGTATTGCCCTAGTCTTCACCAAACTCTTTTGCAGCCTGAATATTAAATAGTAGTTGAACCCTCTATGGCTGGCCAACTCCCTTGGCCAGCTACATTCTTTTTAGGCTGATTTCTACTATCTATTCAGTCTGCAAAAGAGTCTGGAGGAGACTAGTATTGCACCATATGAAGCTCTCATCCCCCAAAAGAAAATGCCACACTCCAGCAGTGCTCGTAGAAACAAATGCTGCCCACAAGAAAGTCTGCATAAGAGGCTAGTCCTTATCTATTTGTACCAATTTTGAAACCAACGCAGTCAAACTTCTTGCAGAGCCCCGTAGTCCCGTCTGTCCGTCTTCCAGTTCACCTCGACCAATCGGAAGGCCCGCAGCACCACGGCGATCTGCAGGGCCACGCCCCGTAAGATGTCGACGAGCGGGCCGAACACCGTCCTGGTTGCCGTGGCAACGTTCCACAGCAGCATCAGGACTGGCTGGAGGAAGGAGTTGAACACGGCGGCCACCAGCGGCTTGAAGAAGTGGTCGCCCATGACAACCACCAGGCCGACGACCAGGTTCTGCAGGATCTGGCGGAACACAAAGCGCGCGAGCTCGACCGCCAGGATCACGAACACATCCACGAGAAGGCGTAACACGCCGAACATCTCCTGCACCCCGCGTCGCACCAGCACCTCAGACCTGGGGGAGGGGAGCAGCGTTAGAAAGGTAAAGGGCTGCTACATCCAAAACAGTGATAGTCCAGGCATATCCAGAACCGTGCCTGGGGCAACGTACGCTCTTGGATACGCAGAGACTATCCAGAACTGTGCCTGATCCTAACCCATTTAGGCTTAGAACTAGTGCAGGATAAGGTTCCATAGCCTTCTTGAGGCCAAATGGGCAGTGGGTTGTTAGTCCATTGTGTCAATAGCACGGTATTCGAGAGGTAGACACAAAGTCTAGCCAGGAATGACAAGGATTGAATGTCTGATCTCTCAGCCTTGGTCATTCAATGCTGACAGGTAGTGTTGCAGCTAGTACAAGCAGAGGTGAATGCACAAACAAACAAACAAACATACGTACTTGTCAGCGATGGTTGGCATGACGGCCTGGCCTGAGCCATCCTGGGCGTACAGGTACTTCACTGTGCCCTGGTGGAACGGGTACACACAAACAAACAAACAAACAAACATACGTACTTGTCAGCGATGGTTGGCATGACGGCCTGGCCTGAGCCGTCCTGGGCATACAGGTACTTCACTGTGCCCTGGTGGAACGGGTACACACAAACAAACAAACAAACAAACAAACAAACATACGTACTTGTCAGCGATGGTTGGCATGACGGCCTGGCCTGAGCCGTCCTGGGCATACAGGTACTTCACTGTGCCCTGGTGGAACGGGTAAAACAAACAAACAAACAAACAAACAAACATACGTACTTGTCAGCGATGGTTGGCATGACGGCCTGGCCTGAGCCGTCCTGGGCGTACAGGTACTTCACTGTGCCCTGGTGGAACGGGTACACAGACCTGAAATAAAGTAAGACAACAGAAATTACAAGTTGTACAGTTTTACAAAAGATGAGTACAGAGAGACTTACTGTCTAATACATGTATGTAGTGCCTTGACTTCATTTCCTTAAAAAATTATACCTAGACCAGTATATACATCTAAGTGCTCTATGAAAAAGATATTGTATTGCCTCAGACACAAACTTGTAGTGTCTCTTGTGCATTCTGATTATTATCATAATTGTCATTAATATACTAGTTTCTGGTGGCGGTGAGTGTACATAGTTTTTAGACTAGTTATATACTGATATTAATTGTACCATTGACCAACTTGCCATATACGAGCATTGTACCTGTTACAGTTATTGTTGTTCAATTAAGTTGATCAATTGATTGGCTGATTAATTTATGTAAGACATATCCTCATGGCAAGAGCCTATAACATTTCCACTCATAGAACATTTCCATGGCAACCACAGAAGCCACGCCCACCACCCCAGACTCACCTGCTGCTCTCGTTCCCAGGGGAGTACTGTGGGACCATCTCTGTCCCGGGTTTGTCAGGTTCCGCTCTAGTCTCGCTCCCAGAGTCCTCTGCTTCGGGCACCAGCTGTCTGGTGGAGATGGAGAGGTGCTCCTGGTTCTTCTTCCTGCCGCTGGACCGGCCTGACCAAAGACCCGCATCTTCTTTCTTACCCGGCCACAAACCAGAGTCTTCCTTCTTACCTGGCCACAGACCAGTGTCTTCTTTCTTACCTGTCAAACAAAAGTTTTGACATTTTAAATCACTTTCACTAATTATATCACTTTCACTTTCTGGACCGGCCTGGCCACAGCCCAGTGTCTTCCTTCTTACCCGGCCACAGACCAGCATTTTCCTTCTTACCTGTCAGAAAATAAAAATCTTTAATACTAGTAATACATGTACATCACTTTCATTTTCTGGGCTCACCTGGCTACAGTTCTTACCTGTCAGAAAAACACCTTATTACATCACTTTCTTCTAAGCTGTCAAACAAAAAATGTCTTACATAGCTGGACTAACCTGGCCACAGACCAGTGTCTTCCTTCTCTGTGATCAGAAATAGTTATCATACTAGAGTTCCACGATCTCATACCTTCGCCAAATGATGTTAGCCTTTATGACTAAGAAATTATAGATGAATCCCCCTGATTGTGCGAATAGGATCCTATATTGCATCAATTATATCTGTTGATCATATTCTACACCAGAAGACAGTCTTATCTTATCAATGCATGCCATTATAGCATGTCCTCATAAATTATGCAAATGAGGTCCTTATTTGAATAAATTATGTTTAATAATGTTCACCTTCACATAACTTTCAAATATCCCAAGTATGAAATTCCAGACCTTACCACTATGTAATTATAACATTTTCTCGTTAATTATGCAAATTAAGTCTTCATTTGCATAATCGATATCTGCCTGTATTTCTGCCGTTCTGCATTACATATATCACAAGCTTGAATAGTCCTATCATGGAATGCAGCTGATATATAGAATTTCCTCATTAATTATGCAAATTACATTAATATTTGCATAATTGTACTACAGAATACCAGTGCAGCAGGTGCGGGAAGCTGTGTGCCTCAGCCTTTGGGCTAAGAAGTCACCAGAGGATCCACCCCACCTGACGGGCTGTGCACAGAAGTCATCATCGGAGACGATGGACAACCAGAGAGAGAATTGTAATAACAATATGTCAAGCATCACTTCAGCTACCTACATGCCAAAAATCACGACGATCCATCCATCGGTTCTTGAGTTATCCGCCTTTAAACATTTTTCAACTAATGCCCCTGCAATTCCAGAGCAAGCCGCTAGGGGGTCCAAACTCACGTCACTTGTTCCCCAGCACAAGAGCTACCTACCATCCAAATTTCGTCACCCTAGGATGTCTAGATCATGAGATATCAAAACCGGAAGTTTGTTTATTTGTTTATTTGAATTTTTCACAAAGTGAAAGGGAGGGCAAAACAGGTGCTTGCGCACCTTTACAAGTTGCCCTCCCTTACAAAAAACAATGAATGTGTAAACACACATGAACAACAACAACATTACACAGTCAAATACATAATCAATTGCAGCAATATGTAGAAATAAGCAATAAATATAACAATATGATATGTTAAGCATTAAACAATTTTACCTAATAATAGGTGGGAATACATCATGTTGATATAGGAACTTAGTAGGGTCTAGAGGCAATGCAAGAACTGCACCCACAAGAAGTGGTCCAAGTACATGGCAGGTCAAGACTGTAATGTGTGTTAAATCTGTTGTAGGTGGCCTTGAGGAGTTTGTGTTTAAATGATGTAATATCCGACTGATGAGCTGCTCGCTCACCAGTACCGCGGAGGTCAGAGCCTAACTTATTCCAAATAGTGACTAGCCTGGGGATGTATGTGTGACTGAACGATGATGTTTTGGCTCTAAAAGGGGTTAACATATGTGTTCTGGCACTTCTTGTGGGTCTGGTTGGAAAAGAAACATATTTCTCCAGAGTTGCCCTAGACTTAACAAATAACATTATGTCCCCAACTTCACGCCTAAATGTGAGCGGTAACAACCGCAGTATCTCTAGTCGTTCCTTGTAGGTAAGGTGATTAGCCTGGGGACCTAGGATAAATTTTGTTCCCCGGCGTTGCACCCCTTCGACTAGAGATATCAACTTACGAGAATGTGGGGACCACACGGGAGAACAATACTCTAGATTGCTCCTAACCAGTGTGGTGTACAATGCTTTGCGAACATCGATGTTAGTGTTAAAGTTCAGTC